>NC_141882.1:28384772-28693409 GCF_030686135.1 Camelina sativa
CTACGTTGTTTAATATTTGATACTTATCAATGAGACAAGTCATATTTTTTTTGCTTATGGAACGAAGATTGCTTCATTCACATAGTAATATTAATATAAATGACCATATATTATGGACACGGAACTTAAACGTCTCCAACAAATTTCAAATAAATTTGAAACTCTTTTCAAATGAACTGTAACTTTGATTGAATTAACTAATTGAATAATAATAATGTTAAGGAACATATATTCTCACGCAGACATGTACACGCACAGGTATATTATAAACAACTACGATAGTAGCCGCGCTAGACCGCGGATTGTTTTTTGTATTTTTTTTGTTATATATATTTTTCTGTTTATTTTTTGTATGTTATTTGCAATTTTAGGTCTAGTAGATTTCTCATGACAGCTCATATAACTTATGGACTATCATTATAATTATAATCCTCAGCTAATATAACCTATGGACTATCATTATAATCCTAAAAAATTCCAAATAGACCAACGTGTATTTAGGCAGACATTTAAGCAACACCTCCTCGTAAAGTTAAAGGAGAAACGTGAATAACTTCTTGAATATGATCCCAATTGAATCTGTGTCAGCGGCTGTAGGTTCTTGGCAGCAAGACCTTTCCAAAGACACTTTAATTGCGATATGAGTCCTTCTGGTTTGACGAGAATTTATCTCACAAACATGAACTCGGATCTGTCTCCTTTTGCTTATTTCTCTTCCTTGTTCTTTCTTTTGCTTCTCTCCTCCACTTATGATATGTTCTAACGTTTCTTCAGTTTAGCTCAGTTTTTCTAAAGACGCGGCAACTCTGCAAAGGAACAAAAACTTCATAGAGGCAAAAGATTCACTTTGATTGGCATCATCGTCCGAGCTCAACAACTACATTTTGTTTAGTTTACTAAAACATGAACAATGTTATGTAGAGATTATAAACGACTTTATATAATCTACATACCTTAATTTGAAGCTGCAAGAACTTCACGTAATGGACCGCTTCTTCAAGCATCGTGCTTATGTCTACTTTTATCCCGTTCGGCACAAGGTTCTGCAGTGTCTTAAGCCTTTCGTTAATCTTCTCTCTTCGTTTCTGCAACAATTAATAATACTATTAAAAAACTCGTCTAGGATCAATGTTGTTCATTATCATTTGGTTTTGATATAAAAGTTGTACTATAAGGTTTAAAGTTTTCTTACCCGAGCATAAAGGCTTTGAGGATCAGTGGCTGTTCCTTTGGTGGCTCTTGTTTTGCCTTTAACACTTGTGACCGAAGCTTTCTCATCATCTGAACTGTTGCTTAAGCTCTGACCATCTATACAATTAGTGTTGCTTTCGTCAACTGTATTGCTTTCTGAGCTTACCCTCTGATTTTTCTTGGATTTTGGAATCTCCTATATATCGAGTAATTGATACTGTATTTATTTTATTGTATAGTAATAATAAATGAAAGTAAACATTATATATATTGATCTTTCACTTACTTGTCGTGTGAGGCCGCAATCAGAGTTATTTTTGCATAGATAACAGATTCTCCACGGTAAGTAGTTTCCTCTTAAGAGATGACGTTTCTTGGATATGATGATTTTGATCCGAAGAATCAAGCATGGCCGGAAGATTTCCTCCAGGCATTGCACCAAATGGGAAAATATCAAGAAGCAAGAGAGCATGATGATCAAAAGACAAGACATTGTTTTGGTGATGATGTTGATGAATATGACCATTGTAAAGGCTAGCGAGGCCAAGCATCTCGTCTCACGGTCTGTCTTCTTTAGATGATGAACATTGATCAGTTGAACATCCCCAAGAGAGACTCCAATGCACCATCAACAAAAACGTCCATGGCTCTAACGAATAGTCCGATATATCCACTCCTAGAGTTGTCATCTTTACCTACAACAAACTCACAGAGAGTAGATATAGAAATCAATTATGGAACTCTTAAACAATGATAACACAGAAGGAAGAAAAATAAGAGAGTAAGAATTGAAGTATATTACCTGGAATCGAAAAGTAGAAGAAGAAGCCCATCATCGCCGGATCTGATGAATAGATTCTGGTGGATCGAAGAAGAAGAAATCCACTACAACCGATCTACCATCGATGGGCTAACATCATCGTATCTGCTCAGATTGGTAGAGAGAGTCATGGATAGGATCAGCAGCACAGTCAGTCGATGGTATGAAGGCGCCGAAGAAAACGATTGGTATTACAGCGAGATAGGTTTAACGACGACAAAGTAAAGAAATCGAACAATTGATTAAACCCTCTAGTTTTTGTTTTGCTTTGTCCATGTAGTAAAAAAAAAAAGCTGAACTGTATTAATTGTCTTAATTTGATAGGTTGTTGATTTTTACTGAGGTGTCAACACCTGCTTCAATACAGAAGCTGAAGTATCAAGCTCTGCACAGAAACACTACTTCTTTTATTGTATTGATTGATAAATCTGGTGGTTTGTTCAAAGAAAAAACAAAACAATAAATCTGGTGTATGTGGTAAGACAAAGTGTCTTGCTTTTTTTTCTTTTTTCTTATTAATTAGAAAACAAGACAAAGTGTCTTGCTTTTTTTTCTTTTTTCTTATTAAATATAAATGCAAATGTACGTAACGAGTTAACTAATCTCCATGCAAGTCCCATGGACCCAAACCTTTTGCAGCATTATCATTTATCATGCAAAAACAAACTACTGATTACCCTAATCTACCATACCTAAGGTTCTAAAGAGAACTCCTAATTAATTAATCTCAATTAAATCACAAAAATCCTGAAGATTCCTTTGCATGACCATGTATACGATTAGAAGAAGAAAACAAGTTCACAATTCACATTACATATATATAACTACCAAAATTCATACAAAAACTTGAAGGGGAATTGCCCAAAAAAAAAACTTAAGGGAAAAAGAGTACTTAAGTTTCAAAACATCTATAATTATGGTGAATAAAATCAAGTTTTTGTTAACTATAGTGGATTCACCATCCTGCTGAGACGGCTGGTTCTCACAGCTGCGTAACCATCCCTCTGCCTCCTATGATATTTGGTTTGGATTTTTTTATTTTTTGATCATCAGTTAGATATTGTTTTTCAGTCTTTGAGATTCTGCTGCTTTCGCTCTGAAATAAGTTCCAAACTCAAAACTTTCAAGGTTTACTCAGAGACATGCCGATGCAAATGAAAATGCACTAACTAAAACGAGAAATGAGGTTCCAGTTGAAACCTTTTAAATATGTGGTATCAATTTTGGCATGAATCAGAGAACATTTACTTACCAACAGATTCGGGGCAGAATCTTTCTTAGAAGGGTGGACTTAATTAATTGATCCCCCATAGCATCAAGATTCGGGGTAGAATCTTTCTAAAAACATTAATTAAGATTTATCTTTAACGTTGGTGTTTGTGTTGTCCTTATAAGTTTCTCTATAAATAGAGACTTTTCTTTGTTGTAATTAATTAATCGTATCTTCTTTTGATAAATCGATGAACCAAAAAGGAGAGATAATCTCAATTACCCATAAATCCGGTCATTCTATAAGAATTTAATGGCTTTGTGAAAGTTTAGCCAATGGGTATTCTTAGAATTCAACGTTAGCTTTGTGTTATGGAAAATTTAGCTACGTCAAAACCTTTCTATATAAGCCCCTCCAAGTTCATCATTTTAATTCATCGTCTAATTAATCCTAAAAAGCCAAACAAATGCAAAGACAAAGACTCTAGAACCCATATATAGAAAAAAAAATTTACAAAATTCTCAAACATGGAAATTCAAAAAACTCAGTACACTATACCCATCTTTCTCTTTCTCTTTGCGGTATCGAGCTGCGAAAAATATTGCACTACAGAATGCAAGGCCAAAGAACCCTTCCACTGCAACAATACTCTTACGTTCAACCGAACTTCATTTGCAAAAAATTTCACATTTGGTGTAGCTACTTCTGCATATCAGGTTTACAGATATTTCGGCTTTGGGGATCGATCGATTTCTTAGCTATTTAGCATTTTTTCTCATAACCAACATGATTTAATTTCTTTTACCAGATTGAAGGTTCTGCACATAGAGGACTTAATGGATGGGACTATTTCACTCATAGATACCCAGGTCATAAACATCATTCACCGTACTATTTATTTAATATGAATTATATATTAATATGAACCTCAATGTACGAGAAAACGTTTAAACGTTTAAAAAAAAAAAAGCTATTGAAGCTCATAAATATTTTGTTATCTTTATACAGAAAAAGTTCCAGATCACAGTACAGGAGATCGTGCTTGTAATTCGTATGAGCTTTACAAGGTGAGGGGCTATCAATGATGAATGTCTACTTGTTTTTGTTTTTTTTTTTTTTTTTTTTTTTTTTTTTTTTTTTTTTTTGTAAGCTATGAATTTTCATTAAACATAATGTTTACTGAAGCTACAACAACCGTATATCTTAGTCATTCCTTGCTCCAAAAAAATAAAAACAAGGAAGGAGAGCAGCAGTGACAATATAAGAAAGCTAAGCATACTTAAGCCAAACAAGAAGAAGATTTTTGAAGTTCGTCCTCTTTTGCTTAGCTAGGATGGCGTCCCTGATTTGTCTATCCAGCCCCTTGAAGATGGATTGAGCATCTGCGGAGATGTTGTTGTGGTACCTGTTGTTTCGCTCCAACCAGATAGCATAGAGAGTTGCTTGAGCTGCAAGTCTTCGGAGGTGTCTTGGTGCGATTTTATCTTTGAGGTCAAGCCAAGCCGAGAATGCATCCCATTTGTGGAACGAGAAAGGCTTGTACCCGAGCCGTCTTGTTACTTCCCTCCAGATGTTTTCACTGAGCCCACAGTGTAGAAAGATATGATCACGGGTTTCCTGCATCAAACCACATAAACAGCACTTGGGGTCTACTTGCAGTCCCCAGGATATCAACCTTGATCTTGTGGGTAGTCTGTCAAGGTGGATTAGCCAGGAGATGAAAGCATGCCTTGGGATTGCGCCTATAAACCACACATGATCGGTCCAAAGCTGACTATCTGCTCGTGGCCGCATCACATCCCACGTTTTGGGAGTTGAGAAAATCTGACAGATCCTCCGTGCCTGTCCGCCATGAGTAGGAGTTCGGTTGTGTGGTGTGAGATGGTGGCGTAATTGTGATCAGGAAGATTTGAAGAGCCTCCGCTTGATGTGATCTTGCAGGTCGGAGAGACCAACCCATAGGGGAGGCGGCCTGAGCTACTCTTGCAGTCAGTGGGACTCCAGTTTGTGATGGCCCTGTCCTACCAAAGAAATCAATAAGCGGACCAAAGGGGGTCCAGTTATCGTACCAGAAGCTAAGTTGGGAGCCATTTCCCAAGTGAGGAATAAGAAAAGTTCTAGCAGTGTGACGGAGGTTGAGCATGCATGTCCATGTTCCTGAGCGATGATGCTTGCTCTCAAGTCCCCAGAAGCTCCCATCTTTTATTTTATTGTTGCGCAGCCAGAGAGCCCACAGTGAGTCGCTAGAAGATAACAGACGCCAAATAAGCTTGAGGCATAGCGTTTTGTTCCAGAGTGATAGACAGCGTAGCCCTAGGCCCCCTTCAGCTTTAGGGAGACAGAGCTGCCTCCATGCGACCTTAGCAGAGCCTTTCTTGTTGATATCACCAGACCAAAGGAAATTGATGCATAGGCTTTCGATTTTCTTGATGCAGCCTTTTGGTAAGATGAAAGCGGACATCCAAAAGTTGATGGATCCATATATCACAGATGATATTAGTTGGAGTCGACCTGCGTATGAGAGAGCACGGGAGGACCAGGAGGTGAACCACTTGGAAAGACTGTCGAGGAGGGGTCTGTATTCTGCCAGGCGAAGCTTCCGGTGCATTAAAGGTAGGCCGAGATATCTTACTGGAAGTGAACCTACGTTGAAACCAAAGGAAGCCATCCTGTCAGTTTCAACTTGGTTCACTCCTGCCAAGAAAAGGTCCGTCTTACTCGTGTTCATTGTTAGGCCAGAGATACGAGAAAATTCCTGAAGAACCTCTGCTATCTTGAGAAGAGAGTTGACCTGACCATCGAAAAACACCATGATGTCGTCTGCGAAGGCCAGGTGAGTGACTTGTGGGGTTTGAGCATGTGGATGGAAGCCAATAGAGTTAGAGTTGTAGCTCTTCTTCAGCAGCTGCGAGAGTCCTTCCATAGCCAAAACAAATAAGTATGGCGAGAGGGGCTCCTCGAAATAAACCACACAGTTCGCCATTTACACAAGCAGAGAAACTTGTTGTGGTTATACACTGCTCGATCAAAGAGATGAAATGACTAGGAAAATCCATTACTCTAAGGATACCAAGGATGTATTCCCAATGAACTGAGTCGAAAGCCTTAGTGAGGTCAATCTTGAGCATGCCCCTCGATGAGATGTTCTTAAGGTTGTATCCTTGGACAAGCTCGGTTGCCAATAGCACATTCTCTACCAGAAGACGTCCCGGTACGAATGCGGATTGGGCATTGGAGATCATATCCGGTAGGATTTGCTTCAGTCTATTGGCCAAGATTTTCGACACAATCTTGTAGAGGGTGTTACAACATGAGATATGACGAAACTCTATAACCCGTTGAGCATTTGGGACTTTGGGAATCAGAGAAATGATTGTGGCGTTCCACTGCTTAAGCATTTTCCCATGACTGAAGAACTCCAATACCGCATCGACTACAGACCGGCCAACTGTGTCCCAGTGTGCAGTGAAAAACTCCACACAGTATCCATCAGGTCCAGGGGCTTTGTTTTTTGGCAGCGAGAACACCACTTGTTTAATCTCCAACGGGGTGACAGGGGAGTTGAGGATGTGCACCGCAGATTGAGAGCATCGTTGTGGTATCAACTCCGCAAGTTCATCCAAAGGTGCATTGAAAGACTGGCTCTGTTCACCCAGAAGCTGCTTGTAGAAATCCACCACCATTGTCTGTATACCCTGAGTAGAATCCACCACCTGATCATTATTATCCAGGAGAAAGATAATTTCATTGAAACCTTGTCTAGTGATGATAGCACGGTGGAAGAATCTTGAGTTTTTATCCCCATCCTCAAGCCAACAGATGCGTGATTTTTGTCTTAGATAAGACTCCTCTGCTTTCGCAAGCAAACACCATTCATTGTGAGCCTCTTTCTCCTCCATGATCGCATGAGGGGATGGATTACTGAGAAGAGCTTGTTGACAGTTTAGCAGATTATCATAGGCCACCTGAACCCGCTTCTCAATACCTGAGTAGTTCTCTTTGCTGAATTCCCTTATCACCGGTTTGAGTTCCTTTAGGCGTTTGGATACTATGAACATTTTGGTCCCAGCAAATGAGAGGGCATTCCACCATAATTTGATGAGAGGTCCGAACTCTGGATGCTGATTGAGCAGAGCCAGGAATTTGAAAGGTGTCTTTCTTTTGGGCTTCTGGATGTCTAGAAATAAGCAACATGGACTATGGTCCGAGAAGGCAGGTTCTCCAAAGACTGCAAGAGATGAAGGAAAGACCGAAGTCCACTCGTCATTTACCACGATGCGATCCAACTTTTTAGCTACAAGTCCGCTGGTTTGCTTATTAGTCCACGTGAAGGTATTACCGCAGTAGGGAAGATCAGCTAGTGATGAGTTGGTAAGACACTGGCTTAGATCTCGCATGCCACTGGGGGATGAGTTCACATCCTGTGCAGAGTGCTCATGAGGCAAGAGGATTTGGTTGAAGTCCCCAAGAACCGCCCAAGGGAGGTTTGAGAGAGATGAATTAGCTGCCTTATCTGCGATCTCATCCCATAACTCTTTTCTGGCATAGCTACAGGTCGAGGAGGCATAGACCATGGATACCAGGATTTGCTGAGAGACAAAAGGAAGCTTTACGAGGCAAGTGATCATCTACAAGGATTTGCTGACAATGGATACCTGCACCGAAGGATGCCAAACAATCCAGATTTTACCAAGATCCGAGAAATCATAGTTATTAGCAAAATGCCATCCAGGAAAAACACGAGATACTATAGCGTGTGATTTCACCGGATTGACGCGGGTCTCTATGAGACCACCACAAAGTGGTTGGTTCTTCCTCAACCATTTCCGAAAGCTACGCCGCTTTACTGGGTCATTAAACCCTCTTACATTCCAACAAAAAATATCCATAAAGGATATGGGGTTTTAGAGGTTTACGGGACCTCCAGCCCGAGCTTTACGCAACTGTTGCTTCTGCAACCTCTTGGAGACCACCTTCAAGAAACGGTCTGACTCGGCCTCTGGATTATCCTCCTCGCATGAGATGCTATCTGAACTGGTGTCTGAATGGACCATTGTATCTTCGGCGGAAGGGGGAGGTGAGTGGGAGAAGAGGTTGTCCATAAGATCAAGACAGAGCTTACCATCATCAAAACCCAATGTACGAACGTGATGGGAGGTGGTAGGTAGAGGAGGCCTCGCACTGTTGACTTGTGCGCCTGATTGGCCCGTTTCTGCTCCATTAGACTGCGGGGTTGGAACTGCCTCTACCTGAGGAGCTAAGGTTTGGGTGGGAACCACTGGTTTGATAATTGGCTTCCAAACCGGGGTAGATGACAGTGGCTTGGTTGGACCGATGATAGGCAATTGGCTAGCTATCGGCTGTTTTTCTTGAGCTTTGTCCTTTTTGGCTCGAGGACACTCGGTAGTGGGGTGCTTAGCGGATCCATAGGCAGTACACGTGACTGGAGCTTTGGAACACCGCGAAACCGTGTGTCCCACTTGCTTGCAGTGGCTACAAAGTGAAGGCAACCAGGGGCTGGATACGTGGATGCGCTTGATTTGGCCAGATTCAAGTCTTGCGTTGACCGCCTCTGGGAGAGGTTTCCGCGGGTCTATAACTGTGTACACCTTTGCAACCTCTACATTGATTAGCTTCTCAGTGTGCGGATGGAGACAGACTAGGTGACCAACCAGTCCGGCAATATATTCCAGACCTTCACGGTTGAAAAACTGAAGAGGAACACCAATAAATTCCAGCCATACTGGGACCATAGAGAGTTCAGGTTTCGAAGGTTGGACCTCGGGGGACCATTTGGCTACAAACATGGACTGTCCATCGATTTGCCAGAGACATTGGCTCAGGATTCGTCTCCTAGCATTCGGGCAAGGAACTCTGAAAAGGAAGGAGTTACCTTCCATCTTTGACACAGTGATGTCTTTCTTTTGCCTACTCCAGATTCCATTTGCTATTGCCTGTACGGCACCCCGTGAAGGCAGGTCCTCATAGAACTGTCCTAAGATGAAGCTGTCCCACGCCTTTTTGTTCTTTTCAATCACAAAGTTGGGTATGGTCACACAAGCCTCACCGGAGTCTAGAGTGAACGGGGTTCCCTTCCTTTCTAGTTTTGTTGTAGAGCCAGCAACCAGCTTCCTCCAGGGGGCGTCCGGTGTCTTGGGTCTATCATCTGTATTTTGGGGAGCAGTAGTGTTCGCCATTTCGGGGGGGGGGAGAGGGGACGAAACATCCCCGATAGTATCTTCCGCTGTTTTACCAGGTAATTTTGCTTGGGAGTTGGCAACATTAGCTGGATCTGTTGAATTATGGTTTCCGGTTTCGGCCGCCGCCACCACAGGGGGAGCAAGGCTGCTTACATCGGAGGACTTGATTTGGTTAGCCAAGGTCTGAGTAGCCTCAGGTAACATCCCGGAGCCATTTGGGAGCAATGAAGTACCAGCTGAAAACTGAGTAACAGGCGGCGAGGATGGGATTTCTTTAGAGGAGGACGAAGAAGCGACACCAGTGGGGTGACCGCGAGGAGGTGTTTGATTGGGCTTCTTTTTCTTTTTGGCCATGGCGGCCGGAGGGAGCCTACGCCGAGATCGGCGAAGGTGAAGGGAGAAAGAAAGGGATCGCGTTATCGCCTTTGGAGATCTAGAGAGAAGCGCGTGAGGCGCGTGTTCGACTTCTTGACTTTATTTATGAAAGTATTGTTTCTTAATTTTAATTTTAGTTTAATTTTAGAATTTTCTTATAACCTTGAACAGGATGATGTCAAATTATTGAAAAGAATGAATGTTCAAGCATACCGATTCTCAATAGCATGGTCAAGGGTCTTACCAAGTTAAAAAAAAGTCTCCTAGCTAGCTTTTTCTTCATGTTTTCGTTTAATTAACAAAAAAAAAAAAATGACTGAATTGTTTTGTTTATATACTAATCTTAGAGGGGAGGCTTATTGGGGGAGTGGACGAGAATGGGATAGCATACTACAACAATCTCATTAACGAGTTGAAAGCAAATGGTATAAAATCGAAATGCAAATTACTTAGTCATACATTTTTAATCATTGTATTACATTTTGTGACTTAATCATTTAACTTACGTGAATACAGGCATAGAACCATTTGTGACTATATTTCATTGGGATACTCCCCAGACTCTAGAAGACGAATATGGAGGCTTCTTAAGCCCACGTATAGTGTAAGCGGTTTTATAACTAAACTTGTTTTCTTTGATTTTTTTTTTTATCTATATATCTAATATTTAATATGTGTTGTGATACATGAATAGGGAGGACTTCAAGAACTACTCTGAGCTTCTATTTCAAAGATTCGGAGACCGAGTCAAATTCTGGATCACTTTAAATCAACCCTACTCGTACGCAGTCAAAGGATATGGGGATGGATCATATCCTCCAGGACGGTGCACTGACTGTGAAATTGGAGGAGATTCTGGAACCGAACCTTATATAGTTGCACATCACCGACTTCTAGCTCATGCAGAAGTTGCATCTTTATACCGAAAAAGATATCAGGTATATATGTATATATTAATCATTTTTTTCGGCGTTAATATTAATTTGATTTGGCATATTTGTAGTTTGTAATCAAAAAATATATATATATATATATATATATATATATATATATATATTATGCAGAAATCTCAAGGTGGTAAGATAGGAACAACCTTGATAGGGAGATGGCACGTCCCACTAAACGAAACTAGCAATCTTGACAAGGATGCTGCAAAACGAGCATTTGATTTTGCAGTTGGATGGTATGTATGTTAAGAGAGAGAGATCAAAGGTTTTAATTAGTTATAAAGCAAATACTAATTTATGAATATTTTCTTATATATATGAAGGTTCATGGATCCATTGGTGTACGGAAAATATCCAAAAATAATGAGAGAGATGGTAGGAGATAGGTTGCCAGAATTCACACATCATGAATCAGCTTTAGTTAAAGGATCACTTGATTTTCTAGGGATGAACTATTACCTTACACGATATACAACTGACGGACCTCCTCCGAATCCGACAAACCTTAATGTTTTAACAGATGCACAAACTAATATTGCAAGTATGTAAAACTTTTCATATTTGTGTGTGTGTTTTTTTTTCTAATCTATCAATCATCTAAATACTCATTTTTCTATAATTGGTTTCAGTGTATCGCAATGGCATTCCTATCGGTGTTCAGGCAAGTATCGACTTTAGTTTAGACTATCATATTCAAATTATAACGTTGTTTTTAATTCATTTTTTTTCTTTGGTTCTTCTACAGGCTGATAGCTTCGCCTACTATCCTCCAGGACTCCGTCAGATGATGAACCATATCAAAAATCATTACAAAAATCCACTTACCTATATCACCGAAAATGGTATATATATATATATATATATATATATATATATATATATATATAATTTTACATTTCATATACATATGTTTAACCAAAATATCAGTATGGATATATATATATATATAATATATGTGTGTGTGTGTGTGTGTTTATTATAATGATAGATATTTAAATTTTAAGGTTCTTCTGATCTTGATGCCGGAAACGTAACGCATGCAAAGGCTCTTGCCGATCATGGGCGAATTCAATTACATTGTAGCCATCTTTCTTGTCTCAAATGCGCCATCGGGTGAATTATAATTCGCGTTTTAATCTCTAATATATACTTTTTCAGAGAATTATAAATGTTAATACATCAAAACTATTCTTTTAAATATATATTATAGGGATGGATGCAACATAGCAGGATATTTTGCATGGTCATTGATGGACAACTACGAGTTTGGAAATGGTTTCACTCTCCGGTTTGGTATGAATTGGGTCAACTTCGCTAATCCTGCTGATCGACAAGAAAAAGATTCTGGAAAGTGGTTCGCTAGGTTCAACGATAATAAGCGGAAGCTACCACATATGTAAATAAATTCCATGTATCTAACCTTGAATGTAAAATTGTAAATTTTGATCTCTAGACAAATCTGTAAAGTTCTCCTAGACAAAGTCTGTAAAGTTCTCTCTAGACAAAGTCTGAGAAACTGCCATTTGAGGTTGGTTTTTTCAGCATTTATTGATTTTTTATACAATTGTAAATTGTTCATAAAATAAATTTATTATTTAATGAACACATGTGTCAATTTATCTTTCAACTTATAGTTTTCTAATTAACATTATTATTATATTACTATTTTATTATGAGATACTCTCTTGAAAATTCTTGGATGGAGACCTAGATGGAGATGCTCTTATGCACCACTACCCCCCCCCCATAAATTATTGTGTTATACCTTGATATTTCTTTCAAAGTTCCATTCATCATATATTATACATTGAATATTTGAGTTGTAATCCTTTTATTTTCTTTAACAAAAAAATTACATATTTGACTTTTATATTCAAAATCTTATTATATAAAGTTTGGTTCTTAAAGTTAATAACTCACCATATCGTGACACGTGTTAGTTTTAACGATCAGAGATCAAAGTTAAAAACTCACCAGATTGTGGCACGTGTCAATTTTAGCGACGAAATATCCAAGTTAATAACGCATCATATCGTGACACGTGTCAATTTTAACGATCAGAAATCACATATCAAAGTTAGTAACTCATCACATCGTGACACGTATCAGTTTTAACGACCATCAATCACAGTTTTCAAGCTTGGTAAAACGATGCATAAGATAATTGTAATCTTATTATATTAAAAAAAAACTTTATTAATCCTAAAAGGAAAATGATTGTAAATACACCTCTCTATATTAGCAAAGAGATGATGACATATTTTTCATCAAACAAAATAATTTCGACTAGCTTTGTTTTTTCTTGGTTAAATATTCTTCTTTGATTTTTATTAACCTTTTGTTTGACACATCATCGTTCTTGAACAATTCTCGAAGGTAATTTATTTGTTTTCTAATCAAAGCAAGTATATCAAAAGATTTATATATCTTACCACGTGTTTTTGTCGTCGTTTCTTTGAATTTTGTTTCGTTTCACAATTTCATAATGCATACTACGCAATCTTTGACTTTGAAGTGTTAACAAAGTTTCTTATGCATAATAACTAAGGTTTTTGGATTAATAAATTTCTCATGGTATAATTATTATCTATATATACATTTTTGAAGTACATTTTAGGTTCTACCCTTTTATTTGTACTTATTTACAATGTTAATCCTTAAACAAATATTCAAAAATAGCATTACTTCAGATTTTGTTTCCTAAATATTTTGAATTTCATTCCAACTAAAAAAAAATTACAGCAAAATCAATATGAAAACAGAAACTATGATATATTTAACCACATCTTCTATTGTGTTTTGAAGATATATTATCCCTTGATCATTTGCAAACAAAGAAAACAACAATTTGATTTCCATTTTGTTTTCTAAAACCTGTGAGCTTTGATTCTTAATGTAAGAAGAACTTCAATTAAATTTCTTTAAATATTCTAATTAATATATATAAACTTAATAAAATTTTAAAATATTACGAATATGTAAAAAAAAAAAAAGGTTTAAAATACTATATAATATGGTTATATAGTAAATGAGTTATAAAAAGGACATGATGGAATTAATAAAATATTATTAAATTTTTGCTAACACAGGTTAAATCCTTATTTTGTTATTTGTAAACACTATTAATATTAATATACTTGACATATAAAATTATGTTGATTTAACTAAGATTGTGTAAAAAAATTAAATCATTAAGAAAAATGTGACTTAATCATAGCATATAAATGACTTATTATGTATTTAGATTTCTTATTTTTGTTATAATACTTAAAAATCAATATAGAATCTCAAACACTAAACAAAAAAAACTAAATATAACAAAAAAATGGTCATGAAGTATATTACGGGTTAAAAAATTAATATAAACATTTAGCCGCAAAACGGTCGGGAAATTTAGTTATTCCTCTATTTGCAAAACATATGATATTAAAATAACAAATCATATAAAATATAAAAAATAAATAAAAATTATGCACGCGGGTTAAAATCTAGTTTCTATTAATTTGCAAGACATGTAGCATAAAAAAAGATGAATACACAAATGCAAGATAACAATAGAGATTATATAACACTAGATCAACTAAATAGAAAACGTTCTTATCGTCGAACAATAGTACGTCTTACAAGAAAGTGGGAAGCAATAAATTTTTTAGGAAACAATAGGCTCATTGGAATAAATTTTCTCATAAAATAGAAAATAAAATATACAGAAAATTATTAATTCTAAAAAATATAAATACTCACTTCTATATAAACATAGATTGTCTCATATTATTTATTTAACAAAATAATTTATTCAAAAATATTGCTTTCAATTTTGTTCTATTGGTCAAAATTTTTTAATGGGAAGACAAAATTTTCTTATTTATTTAAACCAAAATATACTCCTACTTTCTACTTTTTCAGTTTGGAATAGATAAGATTAATATGTTGACCAAAAACAAATGGGAGATTAATATATGCATCTTCTTTTTCTAATACTGTATTTTAAAATTTATTGTAGAAGTTTTATATTTGAGATTCATATATTATTGTGCTTATAATTTTCTATTATTTCATTAATTATGTCAAATTAATTTTTTTCTAATTTCTCCACCTAGATTGGTTGGTCATAGACCTTTTTTTGTGCAAACATAATTATTACCATTCGTTCAATCTAAAAAAGAGATAAAGAGGAGAAGGTTATCAACCTAATGGTTGGATAAAATAGGCTAATCAAACACAAGCTTACAACAAACATAGATAGATTGGAAAACCATAAATCGTTGTTGATAAATTTCCATGAAATACATTGGAAAATTTAACATCAGTTACTATCAAAAGATTTTGTGACGTTGGAAAAGGATATTTAGTTTCATTGGTTGCTGGAGCAAGCCACTTTGAGATAGCTAAAAGACATGAACATGTTCTCTCCACATAGGACGAGTGCAGAGCCGAGGTTCTCTCTACGGTGGAGGAGGTTGGACGCAAGGTTATCTCCCCAAAGGAGGAAGATATAGCGAAGGTTCTCTCCATGGTGGAGGAGGTTAGACGCAAGGTTCTCTCTATAAGAGAGTATGACAGAACCGGGATTCTCTCCATGGTTAGTCATACACTATTATGATGTAATTTAATTTTTATTCAAAATGTTTTTTGAACCAATAACTTTAATGATTAAATAAACTATGCAAAAGTGAAAGTAAAGAGACATATAATAATTATCTTAATTTGTTCATATAGACATTTTCTAGGTGGTGGTAAATAATATATATGTAACATACAATATACATATGTGTAAATATACACTTTTAATGGTAACATACATAAAAGATTTGTATATGGATATAAATCAGTGTATTATAGTAAAAAAAATATAAATAATATACAATAAGTTTTATTATATTTTTATTAAATTTAATTTTATTTACAAAACTTTAAACACGCACATCGGGCGGCTCCTTTTGTAGTAATGTATAATAACCTCTAGAAAGAAATTAATACTCAGATTAAATAGCTAGCATTACACTTTTAAAAAACAAGATATATAGATTTCTACTGATATGCATTAAAATAACAAACCATTTGGTTTCAAATTGATTGTTAAGAATTGGTGACCATATTAAAAATCGGCATGATGACTCTTAATTATATCTGTTTTGATTTTAAAAAAAATCAAATATGAAATAAGTTATTGTTTTATGTAATTAATTGGTCAAAACGACCGGTTTTATTACCTTTTTCTATATTTAATATGATATATTTAAAAACTAAAAAAAATAATATTAAAAAAGATGGTTGATTATTTAAAATTTTTATTTATGATTTATTTAGTCCAAAAATTTTTAATTACTGAGTCTAAGATATTTTAGTTCCGGAAATTTTTCACTCAAACCATGAATTTCCAAATTTTGTCTATTTAAACTTTGAACTTTGTTATACACTATTTAAAACATCAACTTTCGTTGACTAGCTCTTTTAAACATTAAGTTTTGTTAACTAAACCAAAAAGACATGATGTTAAATCCGATAACTAAGCAACTAACAGATGTTACTATGCCGTTAACCACTCTTCATTAGTACCTAAACAACATCGTTTTAATGAAAGCTTTTATTCGAAAAATATCATTTAAATTAAGAATTTTTAAATGTAGGTCATCTAAACCATGAACTTTAAATTTTTAGGTCATTTAAACCATGAACTTTGTTGAATGTCATTCAAAACATTTCACTGACTATGAATTTTTAGACATCAATCTAAAATGAACTTTATATTAAAGTCTGCTAACATGTGTTATATAAATCGATCACAAGGACAAATACAAGGATTAAGAGCATCACAAGTGTAGTATAGAAAAACTTAGGATCTAGAATAAAGTGATCAATTTTATGGATCTAAAACAAGGTGATCAATCCTTCAAACTCCAATGTAGTGCTCTAATACATGAAAAAGACTCATAGACACAAACAAAAAGACACAAAAGATACGACAAAACGACAAAAACTAAATATGTAACGATAGGCGAAAGACGCTAAAAACACCATATATCACTTGTTTTTGTTAGCATATTTAATGTCATGGCTTGGTTAACGAAACTTGATATCTAAAAAATTTCAGTCAATAAAAAGTTGATGTTTTAAGACCATCTTTAGTGGAGCAACCCTCCTAAGTTACTCACATATTAATTAATTATATAATTAACACTAAATTAATGAAAGCAACCCTAAGAGAACTTAAGCAAAATCATCCCTCCACTAGAGAACCTCTAACAAGGTTGCTCAATAATTTAAATAATAATTTTTTATTTTTATTTATTAATTTTCAAATTTTAATAATCTAAAATGATAAAACAATTATTTAAATTATTTCTATTACATAAAATAGAAAACAATAAAATTTTACAAAATTTGGATATTAAACATATTTTACAAAGGTGTCAAATTTGGTAATAAATGAGACTAAGTTCGATCAAAGCTCCTTCCAAAGTCTCATTATTTTTTGTTTCAACATTAAACCACCTTTCAAATTTTCAGAATTTATCGTTGATTACCAATAATCAAAAATCTACACAAACTGTATGAGGTTTGTTGTTGGAAAATGGTCTCTTTTAACTGTATCAGAGAAAGCTCTTTGTTTCCAAGCTCCACGTTCTTTGTTGCCTCAACCGCCTGCATTTTAGTGTCAAGCTGAGTGAGAAAACAGGCCACAAGGCACACACATACACAACAAACACAAAGAGAAAACCACACAAACAGATAAACTAAAGTAGTGGGAATGGTATTGAGTCACTGAAACATCCAAATGGGGTTTTAGGAACTTCATATAGCTGAAAACAATAATAGTCCGTTTTCTACCACTAAAGTGAAGAGAATTCAAATTGGACCAATACAAATTTCTTTCCTGTCTCTATAACTACTACTCTAGTTGAATATGATAGCATCCGAATTCAAATTTTAGCTAGCAGAACATGAGTTGCAGAACATGAGTTGCCATCAAGTGGTTTAACGCAGACATCTCCACCATCTTAGTCTCTATCTGTTGGGCTTGTTGCAGAACATATGTTTAGCCATCAAGTTTACACGATCCTCTTAGGGTTTCTTCTCGGCGTCGCTCTGTTAATAATGTCTTGGAAACGAGTAACTCTAAGTTGATCAAACTGGGCAGTGACTGAATGAAGTTTCTCACTCAAAATCAAAACCTGCAAACAAACAAAAATTACCATTACTTCTTCACATCTAGATACTGAATGAAAAGAAAAAAATAACAAACCTTATGGTCGTACCATCTGATTCATTCAGCGTAACAATAAATAACACTATATGATCTTTGGAACATTATCTTGTTTGGATAATGTTGGATTTGCTTCGAATTAATGCTTTGCCCCAAAAAAAACAAAAACATTCAAACATGCTAAGGCCACACTTGTAAACATAAACATATATGTTACCTGCAAAACGAACCGGTAGTTGCCAACATTAACATGCCATACAAGAACACTCTCGAGAAGTTGATCATAAGTCTCATCTTCTGCGGAGCCTACATAGATCAGTTTCCATTCCAAATCTGTACCAAAAGCAAAGCTGAGGTCTAAGTACTGAACAAACCTAATGTTATCATAGCTTTACACCATACATTACAAACAATCATACAAAAACACTAATCAAATGGGAGACCTTTGTGCAAATAGATCAATCCCAACTAATAAGACAACATGACTTCTACAAGTACACCCAAAATCCCAAAGTTTCAATCTTTAAATTGGTATCACAAATCATAATCAAGCATGAATCTGATATATGAATAAGGGTAGATCACAATACTAAAACCCTCGATTTACAAAACCAAGCAAAATCATCAATTTTTCAAATTCTGGGGAAGAAAAGGAGAAATTTTTTACCGTCTTTGAGAGAGTTCAAACACTCGTAAGAGGGAACTTGGCCGATGAAGCCGAGATAGTTTTCCTGAACGCCGAATCTGTGAGTGAAGCTTGCATCCCAAAGCTCCTTAGACCAACAAGCCTCCAGTTTTAGCCGGAAAATCAAAGAATTCGAGGTCCGGTCTCTAGATGAATCGGCTTCAATTCGCCGTTTGGATCGACAGAGAAGAGAGAGACGGTCGAGGAAAGAAGAAAGAAGAAAATGAGGAAAAAAAAAGTTCTCTTTTATATTTACGAATCAACAAATCAGCATACGCCATGTAGCGTCGCTACTGCTCTTGCTTAGAGCATCATTACTCCAGTATTTTAGTGGGTTACTCTTAATTTTGGGGCCCAAAATTAGATTATAAAACTAATATTTGAGTCCAATACGCTGAGTATCGATTCTATGGGAAGGTTTGGGAGTAACCCCTTGAGCAACGATACGTATCATATTGCGATTGGTAAACTGATAAATATAAAAGGTATTTTTTTTCCTCACATTTTTTTATTCTTTCTCGACCTCTCTCTCTTCTTTCTCTTCTCTCTTGTTCATTTTGTTCATGGGAGATAAATCGCGAATCGTTTGTCATCAGAAAAACCAACCGATTAACATCATATCGTTGATGTATCCGGCTAAATCTCGATGGTTTTGGGTTAAACGGAGGGTGATTGGAGATTTTTTTGGCGTAACCCAGCCTATTAGGGTTTGTCATTTCGGTTCTCACGATTTGGCGACGGCTAAGGTTCCACAGTGGTGGGGCAACGATGGCGGAGGAGTGGTGGAACAACGGCGGATGTCCGGCGAGGTCCACCGTCTAACGAATTGGAGAGATACGGTTCGTCTTCTAATCTATGTTTTTTTGTGTTTCTGTAATTCATCTCTGTATGGTCTTTAATTGTTAGGGTTTCATATTAATTCGATTGCTTGTTAGAATTGTTAATCTTTGCTGTCAATTTGACTTATTAAGCATCGATTGTGAGATTAATTTGATGTTAATCTTGGTTTTGAAATTTGTTTGTATGATTTAGGGTTTCGGTTTAATTAATGATTATTGTCTGATAGCTTTTTATGAATGAGTGGCTTATTTTGTATGATTTATGTTCTTGTTTTGTGTTATAGCTTTTGTGTTATAGCTTTGTATGTTCTTGTAATTTTTTGATGTTCTTGTATTTTTAGAGTGTAAGTGTAGTTTGATGTTTAACAAGATTGTCTTGTTTTCTGCGAGGTTCTCATGAACTCGATAAAGTGGTTAAATGATGAAGAGTGGTGTTGATGAAGTGGTTTACCGGTTGGACAGTTAAAATTGATAAGGTATGGTCATATAACTCTCATATGTTGTTGTTAGGTTTTGAGTATGATGTGATTGGGATGAATGAGTTGGTTTTGTTGTTCTTGTTCTGTTTTGTTAATCTTTCTGTTATAGATTGTTCTTGTTCTTGTTCTAACTGTGAGTTCTTGTTCTAGTTCGGTTTACATATTAACTGTTCTTGTTCTGTTTTGATAAAACTGTGAGTTCTTGTTCTAGTTTGATGTTTTCTATAAATAATTGTGTTAAAAGGTATGATTTGGGATGTTTTGCCGTGTCCTGTTTTCCTTTTTTGCTCAAGTGTTTTAAAATATTTTGAAACCCGATTGTTGTGCTTGTTCTAGTTTGTTTGTAGTTTGAATAAAAAGCATAATTACACGTTAAACATCAACTTTAACATCAACTTAAACATGATTGAATTTGAATTTAGTATTGACTTTAAACATCAACTTTTGGAATATTTGTACACAAGTAGATTTACTGAAAAGTGATTCAGTTGTCTACTCAAAGAGATATACTGAAAAATATATCTCTTGTCAACTAAACACTCATTTGCCTTTTACCTCAAATAAACTTTACTTTTTCTATCTAACCTTCAGTTAAAAAGCTAACCTAACCTTGAGTTCAATATAAACCCTCATTGTTAAACAATATAAACCCTCAATCTACAATCCCTTATAGTTAAACATAAGCTTTCATTAAACACAAACAATGTCTTCTAGAAATCCTGATCGTTTGTCATCAGAAAATTATGTTGATCTTTTAAATTCTCAAATAGATCCCAACTTTTCTGAATCCTAACCCTCCACATTCTGCTCAATCCTCTCAGCCTATTCAATTTAGCAACCCATTCTCTTCTCAGCCACCCCACTTTACCTCAACATTCTCTTCTCAGCCTCTTAACTTTAGCCCAACATCCGAAACTGAAGACTGTATAGAGGTTACAGTTGAAGAGACTGAAGAAGACGGCGGCAGAGGAAGTAGGAAGCGGTGGACAGCAGAGGAAGATGTCAACCTCATAAGTGCTTGGTTGAACACAAGAAAGGATGCAGTTGTAAGTAATGAGCAGTGGTTAACTAGTTTCTGGAAGCGAGTTGCAGAATATTACAAAGCAAATGATGGATCAGCCGGTTCAAACGCAAGAGGGCCTTCACAATGTAAGGCTAGGTGGAACAAGATAAACCACCAAGTGAACAAGTTTGTGGGATGTTACGCACAAGCAAGTACAAGAAGGAAAAGTGGATAATCAGAAGATGACGTGATGAGAATGGCGTATGAGCTTTACAATAACGACATGAAGAAGCCATTTATGCTTGGACATTGCTGGAGGGAGCTGAAGCACGATCAGAAATGGATCATAGAAGAATGTAACCACAAGCGGACTAAGCTTGCATCTGAGACTACTACTACGAGCAATGATGGACCTGAGAAGAGGCCTCCGGGTGTTAAAGCTACAAAGAACAAAGGGAAGAAACCGAGTGTTAGTATTGATGTTGAGGATGGTTCTGTCCGTAGGTTGGATAAGATCATTGCAATGAAGGATCAAGAACAAGCTGCTAAAGAGAGGCACAACAAGATGAGATTGCTAGACAGCTTAGTTAACAAGAGTGAACTAACACCCGTTGAAGTGCTACTTAGAGACAAACTAGTAGATCAAATGTTGACAAACATTTAGGTCTCAATTCTTTTGATTTGTTATGTTTAACTCTTGTGTGTCTTTCTCATGTTGTCACCATTCTATGTCTCTCATGTTCGTATGTTTTGTTGTGATTAACTCTACTTGTATTCTTTTGTTTCAGGTTTCGGGTCATGAAATGTAGCTGAGGACAGTCACGTGAAGAAAAGAAGCTGTCTTGTTGTGGAACATGTCACAGATTCGGGATGTTTTGTTGATGTGAAGGGTTATGTCTAAATGGCTTTTGATGTTTGTAAGGAGTGTATGGCTTTTGATGTTTGTAAGGATAGTATGGCTTTTGTAAGGGTTATGTCTAAATAGCTTTTGATGTTTGTAAGGGTTGTATTTGTTTGGCAAGGACAGTCACGGTTCTATTTGTTTGGCAAGGACAGTCACGGTTCTGCCTTTTGTAAGGGTTGTAGTTTGTTTGCTTGTGTCTCTACTGTTAGTCTATATATTGGACAACTTTTTCTTCTTCATTTGCAACAACATTTACTCCATTACACCCGCAAACAAACTCTATTTCCTCCTATCTTCACTCTCCTCCTATACCAAATAAAACATAAACTTCCATTACAAAATCCTCCTATACCAAAGAAAAATCCTTCTCCATTACAAATAAATGAAACTTCTCATAAGCCTTCTACTAAACCCAAATTGTCAAAAGATGTCTAATTGGAGTTCCGATCAAGAAGTTGATGATATTGTAGAGGACAAAGTTGATAGTATAGTGGAGGATATCCAATACAACTACACTCACCCAGATGTACCATCATCTTCAATTATCCGAAGAGTCCACATTAATAGAGACCGCGAAGAAGGTCACGTTCGGCTATGGAATGATTATTTTAGTGATAATCCGACTTACACTCAAGCTATGTTCCGCCGTCACTTTAGAATGAACAAACCATTGTTTCTTCGTATTATTAATGCTATTGAGAAATGGAGTCCCATATTTCAGACAAAGGCGAGATGCTACTGGAAGGCTCGGCCTTTCTGCACTTCAAAAATGTACGTCAGCTATTCGTATCATGGCGTATGGATGTTCGGCAGATGCAATAGATGAATATTTATGACTCGCTGAAACAACCGCCCACAAATGCCTTCTACATTTTGTTGAGGGAGTTATAAATCTGTTCGGAGACGAGTATCTCAGAAGACCTACGGTGGAAGACCTCCAACGATTGATGAATATTGGAGAACATCGGGGTTTCTCCGGAATGATAGGGAGCATAGATTGTATGCACTGGGAGTGGAAGAATTGTCCCACTGCATGGAAAGGACAATATTCACGTGGATCTGGAAAACCGACTATCGTACTAGAGGCAGTGGCGTCACAAGATTTATGGATTTGGCACACATTTTTCGGACCACCAGGTACGTTAAATGATATCAATATTTTGGACCGCTCACCGGTCTTTGATGATATCCTAGAGGGCCGAGCTCTGAGAGTTTCATACGTTGTCAATGGAAGGCAATACAAAATGGCGTACTACCTAACTGACGGTATCTACCCCAAATGGGCAACTTTCATCCAATCCATTACACTTCCACGTGGTCGAAAAAGCAAAACTCTTTGCTGAAAATCAAGAAGCATGTCGTAAAGATGTAGAGCGCGCATTTGGAATCTTGCAAGCTCGATTTGCAATCGTGAAAAATCCCGCACTTTTTTGGGATAAAGGAAAAATAGGGAAAATAATGAGAGCATGTATCATCCTGCATAACATGATAGTGGAAGACGAACGACATGAACACAATTTCTACTATCCAACAGAGTTCTATCACGGAGAAGGAAGCGGAACTTCCCAAGTCGATTTATCGTATTCTACAGATATGCCAACAACTATAAATAATATGATGCGCATTCGAAATGACCTTCATGATACACAAATGCATGATCGTTTGGAAAAAGACTTGATTGAGCATATCTGGCAAAATTGGGACAACCGCACAATAAATCTTATTCCGAATTTTGTTTAATTTGTTTAATATTTCAACTTTTGTAATATATGTTCAATATTCCGAATTTTGTAAAATATGTGTAATATTCCAAAGTTTGTAAAATTGTATTGTTTTCAATTTTATGTAATAGAAAATATTTAAATAATTGTTTTGTCATTTTAGATATTTAAAGTTTGATAATTAATCAACATAAAATAAAAAATTATTATTTAAATGCTTGAGCATCTTTTTTTTGGGTTCTCTAGTAATATGGTGATTTTGCTTAAGTTTCTCTTAGACTTACTTTACTTAATTTATTATTAATTATATAATTAATTAATGTGAGAGTAACTATGGTGGGTTACTCCACTAATGATGGAAAATCGATTCTCTTCTGTATGGACTGAAAAAATATGTTTTTTGTTAAGTTTTTGGGCCCCAATTACAAGAGAAACCATGAGAGCAACTCCCAATAACGATGCTCTAAATGACCTATAATAAAGTTCATGGTTTAAATGATAATACATTTAAAAGTTCATGGTTTAAATGACCTAAATTTAAAAATTCATGTTTTAAATGACATTTTTCTTGAATTAAGACTTTCATCAAAACGATGTCGTTTTGTTACTAATGGAAAGTGGTTAACGACATTATAATGTATGTTAGTTGCTCAGTTATCAGATTTAACGTTATTTTTTTTTTGTTTAATAACAAAATTTAATGTTTTAAAGAGGTAGTCAACATAAATTGATGTTTTAAATGACATACAACAAAGTTTATAGTTTAAATAGTCAAAACTTGAAAGTTTATGGTTTAAATGACATTTTTTCATTTTAATTCTCATGTAAATTATGTGGGTTTCTATATAACAAGTTTAATAGGTAACGGGTTTAGGCATTCCATATATATTATTTTATACATACAAAATAAAAAACCATTGGAGGAATTTTATTATATACTAGATAAGGCCCGCGTAATAACGCGGGTATAATTTTTTAAAAATTATTGAGAATAATTAAGTAGTAATAGACATGTTTTTAGATTTTATCTTGTAACATTTTAATATTGAATATGAACTTTTCATATTTTAATACTCTCTCAGTTCTATTATATAAGAGTTTGAAGGTTTTTTGCATTATTTTATAATATTTTCTCAAATTTCTATGTACAATTTTTATTAATATAACAATTTATGACTATTTGAACTATGCAATATTTTTTCGGGAAAACGATATATTTTCCCACAAAAAGTATCACATCAAGCTAAATAGAACTCAATCTTTGATCAACAGAAGAAAATCATGATGTTCTTTTTTTTTCATTTAATTTGTTTTAGTTAATTTAATTCAGTTTAAATTAGGTTATATTTGTTATATTATTTTATTTAGTTGGTTCAGTAAATAGTGAACCGAGCAAAACCGATGTTTGTGGGTAATTAGGTGAAAACTATATTTCAAAGGAGATATAGATCTTGAACTATGGAGTCTGAGAGATATAGATTGAGAAATATATTCTCGAAGATATATAGCACGTGGTAATAGATTGAGCTATATCTGGCTTGATATGATATTCTCTTGGAGAAGTATATCGTTTTCCGTATATTTTCTTATTGGTTGAAGTTTTATAAATGACATAATATTTATTGTTTATTAATGTTTGTGTTTTTATCCAACAACTCTTATAGGACATGGAGTACCATTTAAATATCTATAACATCGTAATAAACCATATTTTAAGTTTAATTATACATTTCATCTTAATGCATAGAACTAAATATTTTATATCAAACACAATTAATAAATCATATCAAGTCTATATCTTAGTAAGAATTGAATATACAAATAAAAATTAACAAAATATAATTTGCAATAAAACTGAATCAACATATTTAAGATCTATTTGTTATGTTGTTATCTCATAAGTACTAATTTTAACTCATTTCATAATCAATTTTAAATAAGTGAAAGTTATAAAATAAAAACATATATAAAGATATATAGACATTACCATCAAATTAGTGAAGATTCATTCCTATAAATTATAATATATTTCGTATTATCTTATGTTTTAACATATGCATTACAAAAATACATGTGTTCAAATTATAAAATCAAACATAAAAAATATGAATAATATTCTTGAATCAATATTTTAAAAATGATACATATTAATATTTGAAATTTTTTTAATCTAAAATAAATTTCATCGTTTGACATTCAGTTTAGTAATCACATTTAACTATCTATTTCATCGTAAAACCATAATTCACTTCTTCATGTATTAGAGTTAAAATTTTAATAAAAAAACTAATATGAGCATCATATGAGATAATATGTATATTGGTTAGTATTTTAAATTTAACAATAAACAATCAGTAAAAAAATCAGTTAACATCCACAAAAAAAATTGGAAATTCAAAAATATCTTAAATATTATTCTACTATATGTCGTAATTTCATAAGTAATACTTTTGTCAGTTTTCATCAATTAACCAAAAATTCATTCCTACAAACTCAGTTTTTCGATTTTTCTTTCAGGTTTCTCATATTACTACATGCATTAAAATCTTTAAAATAAAACATGTAAAACTATATTAATACACATCATGTATTGAAATATTTTTTTAAGTTCATTACTCTTTCAAGGTTTTGTGTGCTTACTTACAATAAAAAAAATATATTACAACAATAAATACAATTTATATTCGACTAAAATTATGTTAAATAACTTATGTTATTCTTTTTAACTTTGTTATTCATTATTTATTGATTAATATACATGTTTAATTAATTTCGTTTTTGTTAACACATGTCAAATTTTATTGAGAACACACGTATAATATAATTAGAAAGTATATTAATTTTGTTAGTTTTCCTTTTTGATTTAGAAAAATATTATTTTTTTATAATATAAACATGTAAAATTCTGTAAATAAAATTAGACACATGTCATGATCTAATCAATATATTTGACATGTGTCACTATCTTGTTAATGAGTAAATTTGACATTTTTAAAAATATAAACATATAAAATTCTGTAAATAGAATTAGACATGTGTCGACATCTAATCAATATATTTGACACGTGTCACGATCTTGTTAATGAGTAATTTTGTCATCAAGGTTTATATAATAAGATATGTATACGATGAGAAACTACTGTATATTGAAGGAATGTTCAATAACAATGCTGAATCATAGAATCATGAGATGTTGGATTGTATGTGCAAAACAGATTAGGAAACAAAGTGTATACACATATATATTGATATAGTCTTTAATGAATTGGAGAGGTAAGACCTTCTTGAGAAGAAAGTGAGTGTGGAGGTTGGTGTCTCCTTGATATTGAAGATAGAGATGGAACTTTCTTGAAAGAAGGTCTCTTTTTGAGACTCTTCATCGTTCTCTTTGCTTGAATAGCTTTCAAAGCCGGCTCTGCTGTCTCCTTGAGCTTCAAGACTATGAAGAAGAGAATGCGGTAACACACAAGGATCAACACGATCGCTGCTAAGTCCCACCACTTAGAATGTGTGACTTGCACTCCGAATATCTTGTTTATCACTTGCTCTCCTGTCATCTTGGGTTCCCCCGCAAACATCGGGTCAAACTCTAGACCAAGAAAATCGTTCTTGTATGCTCCCTTCAGTTTATAAAACAAGAAACCAAAAACATGTTAGATACCAAAGACTCACCAACTTCTTATCAAAACTAATTGACAGTGAAACTTCAATGAGAGATTCACAATATTTGCAAGCTAAACGCTTCAACAATAGTATTGAATGCTTCTTGTAAATAAAGCAAAGAGAGTACCTGAATTGCCCAAGAACCATAGCTCATGTACGAAATTGGGTAACGCCAGAAAACCTTTGGAAGATCAGGAAGTAGACGGAAGAATCCAGAAGTCATCATGATGATTCCCTATTAAAGAAACATGATCAAGAACACTGTTTCAGATACCGAGGATTACAAAACAGAGGATTCTTGAAATAGAGAGGGTGGGTTTCTTACAATGATACCAGCTCCAGTGATTAGACCCATCAAGAAGTTTGGAACAAGAGAAGCTACAACCATCATGAGACTCTCAATGACCGAGACAGAGAAGAAAATGTTAAGACAGAAGAAAGCCCAATGCGAGACTCCAGGACGGAATTTCACCATGTTGTAAGTGATACTCCCTGTGATGAGCGAAATCGCTACCAAGAACGGGAAAGAAGAGACGTAGTTCGATATGATGTAAACCGAAACGCCGTAGTAACCACTCAACCTCTCTTTATAGAACACTTTCATTTCTTCAATGAAAGAAGGAAACCCTCCAATGGACATGAACGTCATAAAACCTGTAATGAATCCACCACAAGAAACACGAGCCAAGATCGATGTGTAGCTGTGTCCTACATCGTAAAAGATCGTCCCGACACAGAATGATACGACAATGTAGATCACAATTCTTGACCAGTAGTATCCAATATCGCGACACATGTTCACAAATGATCTACTTGTCAAAGTTCGTAGCTGTTTAAACCAGGTCGCTTCACTTCCCTTTCTCACTTCCATCGAATGATGTCCTTCCTGTAAAACCCCGAAAACAGAACACAGAAGGTTTCAATATACAAACTTGTCTTGGATTCTTAAATGAGTGAAACAGAGAAGAAGGGTTTGCTTACCATACTAGCTAATTCACGGATCCGAGATTTTGTGGATTTAGCATAGACTGAACGGCGGTAATTCTCAACAAGTCTAGCTTTGATCTCAGACGTTGCTAGATTCATCAAAGGATCTGATGTAGCTGGTGTGTCCTGCAATAAAAGATATTGAGAGTCTTTATTCGAAGGAGTCTCTACAGCCTTGTTCAAAGTTTAAAGATTTAGATATCTCACCCGAATCCTCTGAGATCCTTTGAGTGTAGCTGTAACGGTATCAAAATCTGAGTTTATACATCTTAGGAAATGGTCAGAAGGGTTCCGTTTCTTCGGGCAAGGAAACCCCGCTTCAGCAAAGAACTGCAAACAAAACACAGAGAGAGAGTTATGCGTTTAGCAATCAGACAAGCACAAATTTTCTTGAAAACCAAGAAAGCTAGATCTCAGTTTTTACCTCAACAGCAAACTTGGATTCACCAAAATAAACAGTCTCACCACTAGAGAGCAAGAAAAGATCATCAAAGAGAGCGAAAACTTCGCTACTAGGCTGATGAATCGACGAAACAACGGTTCTATCTCCATCCCGAGCAATGTTCCTTAGCGTTTGAATCACAAAGAACGCAGAAGCACTGTCCAAACCGCTAGTTGGTTCATCAAGAAACAGAATCTGCGGCCGCGTTAAGATCTCTAACGCAACGCTGACACGTTTCCTCTCGCCGCCACTCACTCCTCTAGCGTGCCAGTTACCTATGACTCTGTCTGCACAGTCTTGAAGACCAAGCTCAATTATAGTTCCTTCAACAATGCCGTTGACTTCTTCTTTGGTCAAATCACTCGAAAGCCTTAGATGTGCTGAGTATGTTATTGTCTCCCTAACCGTTAGTGTCCCCATCAAAATGTCCTCTTGTGTTACATAAGCCTATCCATTCAATAATAATTTCAATTAAAAAAAATCCTAAACACACACCAAAAATAAAATTCGGATATATCAAATTAGTACTTACGACGAGGCCGTAGTCTAGTCTTGCCTTCTTCCCATTCAATAGAAGATTACCAGTCATGATCACGTTTCTTGCGAGTCTACCTAATATACATGAGATCATTCGGAACAATTTAATATATAATTCTATTTATGATCTGTTAATAACCAAATTATACATCTGAATTATAAGTGTTACTTAGAAACAAATTATACCATCTATTGTATATCTAAAAGAATTCATAAATAGATATAACATTTCTATTTCACAAAACGAAACAAAAAGATCATTAGTAAAATAGAAATTTTATAATAGTAGGTAAAATTGGTGATAAGAATTACTACTGTCTATATTATGATATATCTATGAAAAGATGTCTCACTCAGTATAAGAAAACGAACCTGCGAGAGAATCAAGAAGCGTGGACTTGCCGGATCCGGAAGGACCCATAATGGCCATGATCCGACCGGGTTCAGCGTGACCGTTTAATCCATCGAGCAACCTTCGAGTCGGACCACCAGTAAAGTTTGGTATAACCACCGTCAAATCTTCCCACGCCAAGTACGCACCACGACCAATCTCAGCCGAAGGAGGTGGACGCTGGCCATTGCTCGTACTCTCTACTTCCATATTTTGTGTTGGAGATCAAAACTTACTTAGAGAGAGAGAGGGAGAGAGAGGGAGAGAGAGTTATTTTGTTCTTCTTCTTCTTCTTCTTCTTCTTCTTCTTCTTCTTTAAGGTTTTTGTTTTTATTGGTTGGAGAGTGAATTATAAAAAGATAGTGATTAATCTTTGTAGGCCTAAAGATTTTTTCTTAGGTGAGAGCAACAATCAACAAACAACTAATTATATTTAATGGGTGGCTTTAATATGATGATAACCATATATAGATACACGTCTATGATATAGTTTTTCTTTTTTCATTTAATGTGAGAATGAGAGTTTTGATGAACGGAGGTGTAAGTAATATTTATACAATCGTCCATGTGTAGTAAAGTAACCACCCACCACTTATTGACATATATATATACGTATGCATTGTGAATATATAGATGTATAAAATACTTTTTATATGTCGGATCTTGCCAATTAAATTAGTAGCAAGAAATTTAGCCACACGGATGGCAAATGATATTTTGTAAAATGGAATCAACCCGTATGATTCAATGGATTGATAATGATAGTTTGCTAAAATTATCATTTGCTCACACCTGAAAATGTATAACCCTTTAGTTTTTGTACTCTTTTAGAAGCTAGCTAGAAAAGTGATATATTGCTATTAGTGAAGGATTGCTATAGGTAAAACTAAAATTAGAAAAGCATCATAGTATTTCGTTGAAATGTTAAATCAAGAGAACAGATAAATGATGATATTGATATAAAGAGGTAGAGAAGCTCACAACGAGTCTTCACAGGTGTTAAATGAAAAGGGAAAGGAATTGAATGCTTGGTAGTTGCCACCGATACAGTTATTTTGTATTATGGTTCATTATTTCTTTTTGGTCTATCCATTTATTATCTTCATGATTTTATGGGTTATATGTCTTTTTAGCTTGGTGTAGCTTTGTCTAACTACATTTCTAAGCATTGGCTACTAGTGTGTTTAACACAAACCGAAGTTATAGATCTCTGACTTACTAATTATATCTAAATACTACTTGTTTATTGATTTCTTGGTTTGTTCAGATGAAAAATATAAAACTGACACTAAATAAAGTAGCTACGTTTCACATTGTTTTGGTACGAAAAAGGGGGACACAAACAGATTACCAAAAAAGAGAGAGAAACGCAGATTTTAAAATCAACAGAATCTAAGGTATGTTCTTATCAAGCCCTTAGCCTATGGTACAATCAAATTTTTACAACATAGAAAAACGTAACAGTTCCAACGGCTCCACATGTACATTTTTCTTTTCTTAGTAATTTCAGCAGTAATTTATGGTTTTAGCCATTAAAATATGTCCATACATTCACATAAATATTAATGTGGGACTTGCTCTATGCACGAAGTATAGATGATTGCAACGTACAACAGAAATCATGCATCATGTGAGTAGGAAGAAAGTACAACAGCTCGCTTATCGCCACTCATCAACCTTTGATGATTTCTGTTAACTGAACATATATATAAGGTAGTTACGGCTATAGACAAAACACGATGTCAATGCCATTGATAGAGAAAATTCCGTAAATGCCAAGCCAGAAATGTGGAATAGTTTTAGTTAAGAAGATGTCAACTAAATTCCATGTTCAGACCAGCAAATACGGAAATTTTAGTAGAGAAGATTCATTTAGTCGATCATTTTCACATGTACATGCAAGTTCTTCAACCTAAATATGAATCAATAGACTGAAAATTAAAACATCTTCCTCATCCAATGTATTTTTTTTTTTTTACCAACACAAAGCATTAAAACAGATCTCATGGTGTTTAAACGCAACAAATCCCATACAAAGGCATAAGATTAAACAACGCAAAAGCAGCCAAACCCTACATAACTGCAAAAAAAAATTTGTCCAACACTCACGCCTTGTAACCGTACCTTACAGATAGAGAGAGGATCCCAAATACCGAGAGATGTGGAAACAACTCTCCATACCAAATCATAATACAATCAGTAACGTCTTCTCGGGCTTCGTGAACGCTGGGACCTCCCAGACCTGCAAATACCCAGAAAAAAAACCCAATGATCAATAAATGATTAATATGTCTAAAGGTGAAACTACTTGAAAAGTCGCATGTGATTGATTCATTGGGAGAAAATAAGTGCTTAGGACAATATAGTACTTTGTCTATGGTTAAAAGGTTTGAGATATATAATCTTTGTGTCTACATATTCAAGGCTACACTACACTTCAACAAACCGCAAGAGCAGACAAGTCGTGGTACTTGGTTAATGAGAGGGGAAACAGAAGAGTAATAAGGTTACCAACCTCTGGTTTTTTCTCCAGTGAGATCCACCAGAACTGGGACCACTGCTGAATGCCCAGTCAACAGTGACATTCTGCGTTAGAAGCTCAGCACCATTCATTGCTGATATCGCCTTCTGTGCATCTTCTTTCTTCTCATATTCTATCAAAGCATAGCCCTGATCAAAACGACAAGGGAAAGTGTACAAGTTAAATACAACTTGCATAAGAACTCACGCAAACTGATAAAAAAAAAAAAAATTGATCCGTAAACTCCCTCTAAAACACAGCTTATCATACTCGGCTCTTCATTTCTGATAGTTAACAATATATGGATTAAAACATAAAATATGTCTAAGAGGAGAGCATCAACTGGGATAACACAGCATTGCAGCTGACAGACTACATCTGTTGTATCTATCATAACAGCATTATAAAATAGCAAAGTTTTGCATATCATTTTTGGCTCTCCATTCCTAATACTTAGCATTACACTGATTAACACATAACAGTATGTTGAATAGGAGAGTCATCTTGGACACACTTTACAGAATATTACATCTCTAACGTCCATCGTGAATCAAAATAACATAGCAAAAAACTTAGCTTCACTATAGCCAACAAAACAGCTATTAAGAACATAGAAAAAAAACCCCATACCTTGACAAAACCAGTACGACGATCGAGATTGAGATGTAGATTCTTTATCTCCCCAAAGTCACCAAAAGCATTGAATAAATCATCGTCCTGTGCTTCCTCATGAACTCCAGCAACCAAAATAATCCATCCTTCAATGGCTACACATAAACACAAACAACAAGTCATTCAAAACAGTTCCAAACCTTTATCACCCATCAAAGTGACTATGCTCAGCTCTCACAGACTACAGTTCCGTTTACTTAAATTCTCTACAGTATAATTCTTTAGTCTGTAGATCGAAAGTTCTAGACAAATCTAATGAAAACACACATCTAGGTCAAATTGAATCCAAAGCCACAGGGGTAATTTGAGAAACCCTAGAAACAAATTATTAACACAAATCAATCAACGACGCGAAGAATCAGTAACCCCAACACTATAAACACCTAATTAGAAGCAGCGCGAGAAGAAGGGATTGAGAGACATTACATCGCTGTGGACCATGACCGCCGTCAGAACCGAGTGACTCGAAATCGCGTGAGGAAAGACGGCGCTGACGATCGGAATCTCTCTCGTCGCGAAACCCACGGCCTTTAGTCTTCTTCTGCGCCGCTGATTCTCCGTTAGCTCCGGCGATAGCCGACTTAAGCCTCGGGTGTCCCGCGCGTGGAGAAACATCGGCGGCGTCAACTGCTGTAACTTCTTCATCCATAAGGTCATCCTCCTCAGGCTCGAAATCGATTGCTTCTGATTCTATGTTCGCCATCACTTCAGCCGCCGTAACTTTCCCGATCGATCTCTTCCCGTTCCGCCGACTTGATTTTGCTTCCTTTGTTTTTGGGGACGGAGCTTTTCCTCTACCTTAGATATTTTCTCTGCCTGTGGTTTATAGGAATGTAGATTGGGCCTTTACTGGGCTTTCACCTTGTATACTTTTTATTCGGCTTTTTACACGCTTAAGCTAAGCCTTTTATTTCTAATTTTTAAAAACAGGCTTTTCTCTACTCTGAAACTCACACAGTTTTATCATAAAACTTCTGTTCAAAAAAAGAAGTTTTAGATTAGGATTTTTGATGGTTATTTCTTTATCTTATTTATCTTAGTCAAACTCAAACATATCATCAGAAGTTCGAAAGGATCTAAAACTCGTTGGCGTGGTTTTTATTGTTAAAAAGAGGTGACCAGTCTTTCATAATCATCTATTACAAATTAAAGTAAGGTTTATTCTCTCTTAAATAATTTAGATTTATTTGTTAATGCATTTTTTACAATAATAAAACTAAAAATATTTACCTTCAATTAAACCATAAATACAACACATTTCATTAGATAGAACATAGATTAACTAAAAATCGTAATTATTGTCAAAAAGAGAGAATCGCTCGCGAGTGGACGACACTCGCGGCGATTTTCTCTCCCAACCTCTTTCTTCTTCTGATCACAACCGCGTGCTCCGTCGATGGGAGTTCTCCATCGATTCCGGCGACGAAGAGAGCCCCAAGGCTCATGGTGCTTCATCCGTAAACTGCAACATCAACAAAGTGAAGCTTATAGATCAAAATCAAGGGAGCAGTGGAAGGGAGAAGCTTCCTCGACACACCGACGGTAAGAGCTCTATCGGCGGTGATGCGACGGGGAGAAGAAGAGGGAGATTCACGGCAAGGATCGAGAGAGTAAGGCGGTTAGATCTGATGACCGGAGATTCTGGAGGCTCTCACGGCTGTCGTTCGATGGGGGAGGTCGTCTATTGCTCGGAGGAGCTAAACCACCGTCAAAAGTTTCAGATCTACTCCCTACCGCTTTTGCTCTCTCACATATGAGCCTGAATCTCATCGACAATCAAAGATCGGATCTCTTCTTCTTCCTCAAAGCTGCTCTACGGTGGCAGGATGGCAACGGATCTTGGATCACCATCTCCGTTTGACTCGCGTCGTCCAGGCTCACCGGAGGACCTGTTCCGATGAGCATCCGCAATTCCATGGGCGGCGGCTCAAACTGAGTTCTTCAGTTTGAGATTAGGGTTAGAGTGCGACCGGTTTGATTCCGGTTTGCTTTAGATAAACCCAAGTCAATTTTGATTTTTTGGTTTTACTCGATTTGATGTTTGTGGTATAAGCCTTATGGAGATTTATGTAAATGGGCATAAATCCGGAAATAGCCTATTGGGCATTTATTTATAATATTGAATACCTTTAACAAAAAAAAACATAGATTAACTAACACTTCAATATGAAATTATAACTAACATCATATAAATTTTGCATGAACACAAAGCAATATTGTGAATCTTTGAGCCGTAAAAGCTATAAGAGATAACGATACAAAATATTAATTTTAAAAGAAAATGGAAAGTAATTTATGTTACACTCCTATCACTTTTGATACCGCTTTTACAATTAGTTACAATAAAAATGAGAACATATCACTGCTGTACGAATTACGAATCATTAGAGATTGAATTATGGCATACCTTTTAAAGCATTCATGATGTCAAATTATTTTTTCTTGTGTCGATGATGTCAAATTATTGTATCACTTAAATACTTAATAATTAAGATACTACAAATCATATGGTGGTATATATAACACTTTACAGTAGATACTGGTCCATGTCTTTGATGGTGATCATCATTGGGATATCCGTTTACATATTGCTTTCTTATTCCACCCTCCCCGAAATAAGAAATTCATATCAACATTTGTTCGAACAGAATTTGAGACTACTACTAAGTACTAAGACCATTTTCAATTATTTTTTCTATTTTTTCTTCTATAATAGATGATCTCTATAATACAGTAGAGTTTTGCTCCAATGGTTTTCTCTATTTTTTCCTCTAAAAAAGAATATTTCAAATATATTCTTTTTTATTTTACAATTAACACCTTTTATTTATAAAAATTGCAAACTAACCCATTTTAATTTAAATTTGTAACACTTTCATAAAGTTATTATTTTTATTTAAATTAAATATTTATTATTATATTTAAACAAAGACAACAACAGTTGGAGATTCAAAGTAAAAATTATGCTTTGAAAGAGCTAAAAGAAGAAAAAAATATTATTTTGTGACTTGGATACTTTACATCCAAATGTTCGTGGATATTTTGAGACTGAACAAGCACGAATTATACAAAAGCGGAATAATCAACAACAAAACCAACAAGCTCCTCCTCCATCTACATCATTTGGTTCGTTTGGACAATATTTTAGCGATATTGTCGATCCCAAAGTAATTTACCGGATTATTAAGTTATTAGTTTTTGCTGTATTAAAATAATTACTATGGATTGAATGAAAAATAAATTTGATAATTTATATAAATTATCTTTTTCAAATGGTAGTCTCAATATTTTAGACTAAATATTTTTACTTAAATTTATATTATTAGTTTTTTAAAATACTTATTTTATTAAATTTGTATTATTAGTTCTTAAAAATATCTATTTTATTTATTTTGGTCATAAATAAAAGAAGTTCAAGATTAAGAGGACTACTTTGTAAATAAAATAGTTCACCTCTATTTATAGGGAAAAAATAGAGTTCCTCTAAGACCATCTCCAATGGTCCTCTATTTTTTTTCTCAATAATAGAGATCTTCTAAAATAAGGGTAAATTTTACTCCAATGGTCCTCTATTTTCACCTCTAAAATAGATATTGCTATTTTTTCCTCTATTTATAGAGGAACTCTATTTTTTCTTAGAGCATCTCTAATAGTCCTCTATTTTTTTCTTTATAATAGAGATCCTCTATAATAGGGGTGAATTTTAATGCAATGGTCCTCTATTTTCACCTCTAAAATAGAGATTGCTATTTTTTCCTCTATTTAGACTATCTCCAATGGTTTCCCCTATTTTTTCCTCTATAATAGAGGAGAGTTTTGCTCCAATGGTTTTCTCTATTTTTTCCTCTAAAAAGAATATTCCAAATAGATTCTTTTTTTATTTTACAATTAACATTTTTTATTTATAAAAATTGCAAACTAACCCATTTTACTTTAAATTTGTAACACTTTCATAAAATTATTATTTTTATTTAAATTAAATTTGTAACACTTTCACAATATTTTAGTGATATTGGTGGATCCCAAAGTAATTTACCGGATTATTAACTTATTAGTTTTTTGTATTAAAATAATTATTATGGATTGAATGAAAAATAAATATTATAATTTATAGAAATTATCTTTTCCAAATGGTAGTCTCAATATTTTAGACTAAATATTTATACTTAAATTTATATTATTATTTTTTAAAAATACTTATTTTATTAAATTTGTATTACTAGTTCTTAAAAATATTTATTTTGGTCATAAATAAAAGAAGTTAAAGATTAAGAGGAATACTTTGCAAATAAAATAGTTCACCTCTATTTATAGAGGAAAAAATAGAGTTCCTCTAAAAATATGGGAAAAAAATAGCAATCTCTATTATAGAGGTGAAAATAGAGATTCATTAGAGCAAAACTACTCTATAATAGAGTTTACATGTTAAAATAGAGGACCATTGGAGATGCTCTTATAGAAGGTACTCTATTTTTTCTTATAAAGGGTTCCTCTATGAATAGAGGATCTCTATTATAGAGGTGGGTTGGAGTAAAACTCACCTCTATTATAAAGATCTTTATTATAGAGAAAAAAAATAGGGAAAACCATTGGAGATGGTTTTACAAATGGTTTTTCTATAAATAGAGTAACTATATTTTAGAGGTGAGAATAGAAGTGGGTTGGAGTAAAATTCACCTTTATTATAAAGATTTCTATTATAGAGAAAAAAATAATGAAAACCATTGGAGATGATCTAAAAATATAGAAAAAAATAGCAATCTCTATTATAGAGGTGAAATTAGAGATCCATTGGAACAAAACTACTATATAATAGAATTTAAAGGTAAAAATAAAAGATCATTAAATATCATCTTAATAGTATATTTTTATGCAAAATAGTAAATACAGTACCATTGAGCTTTAACGCATTAGAAAAAAAAAATCCATAGTTCGTCGTTAAGCCATTAAACACTTATGTCATTAAGAGGGAGAGAAGAGAAATCATTAATTTGTCTGGTTCTGTTGACTAACTCCGGTCAATTCACGGCATCTATCTAACAAGACACGTGTCCTAAAAGCAATCTCAACTGTTAAATATAATATCTAAAGACAGTTTGACGGCTAGGATCTAGAAATGAGTAACTGAAGCCCGTACACTCAGTTACTGTGGGAAATAAATTTAATGTCACGCACGAGTTTTGGTGTGACGTGAAAAAGGACAGCTGGCTGACAAAAAATCTTGGGATAACGTCCTATTTCCCCATCAAAACTATCTTATCGTACTAGATGGAGCCGGAACTTTGACATCGTCGTAAGTATCCACAAAACAAGATCTCTCAACCTATATATCTCCAAATCTAAAGTTCTCATTTACTTCTCCATATTTTTTGGTTTAATCGATTTACAAATTAAACCGCTAGAAAACCAGTCAAACCAGATATAAAACATAGTTTAAAACCCGATTGACCTTATAAACCCGACCCGGTCTAAGAATTTTTATAACCCGATCAGAAATTCTCAAACCTAAGAACCCTAAAATCATCATTTTCTAAAATCATCATTTTCTAAAATCATGAACACCGTCTCTTGCATTGGGGCAATATGTTTCAGGTGGGTGCATAAACCCAGCCAATTTCCTACCAAACTCTCGCTTATCCACCACTGGCGCCAAGAGAAGCCCTCGTGACTTCCACATTCCAGTAATCATTTGTGTTCTTAATTGATTTTGGAGTTGAAAAAAATTTGTAATTTGAGAATTTTTTTTGCAGATTTTATCTTCATTTCTGATCGGATTTGATGTGTTCTTGGTTCAGTGAACCATGATTCCAATCACCAGAACTTGAATAAACCCAACTAAGAGTTTTGGAGCTGCAATCGTCTATAAAAAAGGACCACGTGAATCTCCATTATATACAACAATTATGATTGATCTTTTATGTCAATTTGGTTGAATTGTTTATTTGATTTTTCTTGGATGCAGTGGATTTTCTGGGTTGGACGGACCATTCATCCGAGCAGCCTTCATTAGCATTCAAAAGCAGAAGCTGATTTTTTTTTTTTGGGTTTTTAGAAGTTCACAGTTGCTTTATCTTTGTTTGTATTGAGCTTTGACATTTTTGAGATCTGGTCATATTTGTTTAAATGGATTTTTCTATTTCTTCTTCTCTCTGGGTTATTTGATGTGGATGATCTGGTTAAACGTTAATGAAAATATGATATAGTGTTCGTTGAGATGGGGAAAAGAGATTTAAAAAATAAAAAAGAATTGGTGATTTAATTATATAAACGGGTCGAAATCAGGTTGAAATCGGTTTACAACTTTTGTTAGTTGGTTAGACAACCAATAAACCAATAATTAACCAATTAAACCTGTATTTATGGAGAAATTGATGAGAATTATGGATTCAAGGAGATTTAGAAATAAAATTTTGGATTTGGAGAGATATAGGATGAGAGACATTTGTGCAGAGATATTTAAGACGAGGTGAAAGTTCTGGCTTTATCTAGTAAGATGTGATAATTTTCATGTGGAACTAGGACGTTTTCCCAAAAATCTTATGGATGAGTGTTGTCGATGAGAGCCCTACTCAATAGTCCTGAAATCTATTATCCGAGATCCGATATCTAATCCGGGATTCACTTCTATCCGTTCTGAAAAACTGGATATCCGGGTGGATAGATCTGGATTCGGATAGAAAAATTATGTATTCAGGCGGATCCGGATCTGGATAGTATAAAATTTTATAACTGGATATCCGGATCCGTATATATAGATATATAAATATATAAATGTTGGACTTCTATACTTATGTATATTATGTTGGGCCTGTTAGTAAAACCCACATACTAAAAACTATAATTTGAAGAAACAAAATAAGAGTCCAATTGATATATTAATGTTTTTTAGATATTAGGGCTTCATGCCTTCACCCTCACCTCGCCGATCTGTATCTTTTTTTCTTCTTCTTCTCCTTTTCGCCATTAACAACCACTTCTTCATCTTCCCATGACAAATTTTGGCGATGCAAATGACGAAAACATAAGTCATGAAGAACTGTCTGACGGTGCTTTTGCTGTGAAAAATGAAAGAGACAAAGAAATTTTTTTTCTCTCGGATCCGGATATCCGCCGGATATTCTGGTTTTAAACGGATCTCCGAAAACCGGATATTCGAATAGACGGATCCGGATACGGATATCAAAACTACAAATCCGACCGGATACGGATCGGAGCCGGATACACTCAATTTTGCCGGATATCCGGCTCCATCTCAGGGCTACTACTCAACTCAAAATAGTAGACTTCGCACCATTTTCGTCTACTCAATTTTCGTCAACTCAAATTAAGAAAGAAAAATCTTAATTTTGGTAAAACCATTGTTGTTTTTTGTTATCTAAAAAAAAATAAACTAGTATAAAATTTTATGAAAAAATACAACATTGGTGATTAACAAACTAAAATACAAGAAAATAAACTTAAAACATTAGTATTATTTTATGTAAAAAAAGACTAGTATTAATTTATGTATTTGTTGCACCCAAATTTTTATCCTTCTAATTTTTACTGCACCATATTTATAACTAAGCAAGTTGAAAAATTTCAAGAGCCAAGAGGATTGAAGGTTTGTTATTACTTATAGTTATTAGCATGTCTTGCGTTTACTTTATTTTGATTTTAGAGTTTATCTCTTTTGTAGATTAAGATAATGAGAGACTTTGATTATCACTTACGATGGTTAAGGTTAATTTTATCAACATGAGGCCTATAAGTAAGATCACATATTGTTTCATGTTCTAATCTATCTTAGTGGAATGGAACCGAATTCAAACCAAAATTCTAAAATACTCGAATGAATTCAAAATTCCCTATTCGAAATATTCAAAAAAAAAATGAATGGATTTAGCCAAAACCAAATGATTCATGTACCTTTACATCCCCAGATTATCGGGTAAGTGAATCAAATTTGGTTAGATATATGACCACCTAAAAGACCGACTATAACTTGATTTCGGTCATAATGAAACGATTGGTTTATCTTGTACGATCTGTGAAAACAGAGACTTAAAAACTGAAAGGATACTTCATTAATTTAACAACGATGGCTTTAAATAAGGAAGCAAAGCAAATTAAACAACAACTGAAACAAAGCGAGAAAATAGGACACGAACTCCACTACACAAACTGATTCAAATCCTTGACTCCACTACTGAACTCCTTAAGACTCGGACTCGATGACTTGTTCCACCTTAAGAGAAACAACCAACTCAAACTGAAACATATCCTCCCTTAAGCTAATTCCCTTGAATTCAGCTTACTTCAGACAACATTAATCATACCAAGCATTGCACGAAGCTTCTCAAACTGCTCCAACTTCAATGGCTTTGTAAAAATATCGGCAATCTGGTTCTCTGTAGGACAGTGAGACAACTTAACAACTCACCACTCACCAAATCTCTGAGATAATGAAACCTTAATTCAATATGTTTACTCTTTCCATGAAAGACCGGATGCTTAGACAACTGAATGGTAGAGCTATTATCACACATGATCACTGTTTCAGTCTTCTCTTCAAACCCAATTTGCTCCAACACCCTTCGAAGCCACACACACTGACACGCACAAGCAGCAGTTGCTATGTACTCTGCTTCAGTGGTAGAAAGAGCAACCACTGATTGCTTCTTAGATGTCCATGAAACAGCTCCAGATGCCATCATAAACACAAATCCAGATGTGCTTCTCCGATCGTCTAAATCACCAGCATAATCACTATCAGTGTAACCCGTGAATTGCAAACCACTTTCTCCTCTCTTATAAAAAATTCCCAGCTCAGTTGTACCCTTCAAATATCTTAAGATCCTCTTTGCTGCAAGCCTATGCGACAATCTGGTATTAGCCATGAACCTGCTTATCAAGCAAACCCCATACATCAAATCCGGTCTTGTCACGGTTAGATACATGAGGCTTCCTACCAACTGCTTGAACAAAGTTTCATCAACTCTTTCACCATTTTCATCCTTTTGCAGCTTCGTTCCTGGAACAATAGGATTCTTCACAGAAATTACTCTCTTCCATACCAAACCGTGCCAATACTTCTCTTGCATACCTTCGTTGGCAAATGAAGATTCCGTCTTGATCTTGCTTCACTTCTATCCCAAGGAAATGCTTCATCTTGCCCAAATTAGACATCTCAAACTCCAACATCATCGATTTCTTAAACTCATCACACATGCTTTTATCATTCCTAGTAAATATCAAATCATCAACATAGAGACTGACAATTAAGAAGTTACCTCCCTTTGCTTTTGTGAATAGAGTGTGCTCATAGGGGCATCTCTCAGAGTCTTCTCGCTGGAAATAAGCCTCAATTCTACTGTACCAAGCCCTTGGTGCTTGCTTATGTCCGTATAGAGCCTTTTTCAATTTGTAAACTTTTTCTTCTTCTCTCTTTTTGACAAATCCTTCAGGTTGCACAACATAGACGTCCTCCTTTAATTCCCCATGTAGAAAGGCACTTTTTACATCAAGTTGATAAACCTCCCAACCTGATTGAGCAGCTATGGCGAGAATTGTACGGATAGTGTCAAGTCTTGCAACTGGAGCAAACACCTCAGTATAGTCCACACCATAGCATTGAGCATATCCTTTTGCTACCAGCCTTGCTTTGTATTTGTCAACTTCTCCATCTTCGTCGAACTTTGTTTTGTAGACCCACTTGACCCCAATAGGCTTAAATCCTTCTGGTAGTGTTGTAAGCTCCCAAGTGTGATTCTTCTCAATAGATGCAATATCACTTTCCATTGCATCTTTCCAGATTTTCTGTTTCACAACTTCTTCAAACCAGATCGGATCATGTTGATCTACCATCATCATCATCATTAACGCATTCAGATCCCCATCCAGCGTCTGTTCTCCTGTCTCATAGTCCGCCAGCCATCCTGGTGCTCTTCTCACACGCGTACTGACCAGTTGAACTGAACTAGTGGCACCAAGAGTAGACTGCTGCTGACTAGGAGCTGTAGGTGAGTTATGCGGACTCAAAGCTATTATCTCTTCTTCATCTTGATCATCAACCTCATCACCACACTCCAATGTACCATCTTTTAGTTCTTCATCTGATCGGTTCCAGTCCCAACCTTTTTCTTCTTCAAACACCACATCCTTGCTCACCACAATTTTTTTTGAAACTGGATCATACAATCGCCATGCTTTAGACTCTTCACTCACTCCGAGAAAGACGCATATCTTACTCTTATCATCCAATTTGTTTCTCTTCTGGTCTGGTATGTGAACATGAGCGATGCAACCAAAGATCCGAAAGTACTCAACCACTGGTTTCTTTCCACTCCACGCCTCTTCTGGAGTTATTTTTCAACTGCTGCAGTAGGACTTCGATTCTGAATGTGCACACTCCATCGAGTTGCTTCAGACCAGAAAGCTTTTGGAACTTGTCGTTCACTCAGCATAGATCGAACCGCATTCATGATGGTTCTATTTTTCCTCTTTGCGACTCCGTTCTGCTGCGGAGTGTATGCTGCTGTCAATTGCATTTTGATCCCTTGTGCTTTACAGAATTCAACAAACTTACTTGAGTTAAACTCGCGACCTCGATCCATCCTTTGACAGATTAGAGATTTTCCAATCTCTTTCTCCACTCTGGCTTTAAAGTACTTGAAGGAACTGAATGCTTCTGACTTTTCATGTAAGAAATATACCCATGTTTTACGAGAGAAATCATCAATAAAACTCAGGATATACCTCTTGTCGCTGTTTGAATCTGGTGTGATGGGGCCACATATGTCTGAATGCACCAATTGGAGTTGTTTTGAAGCACTCCACAAGCTCCTTTTCGGCATTGAATCTTTGTGTTGTTTTCCCGTCAAGCAGACAGTGCATATCTCCTTAGTAGACTTGAGTGAAGGCAGACCCACAACCATGTCCTTCTTAGACAACATCCTTAACCCATCATAATTTAAGTGCCCAAACCTACAGTGCTACAAATGTGTTTCTTTCTCAGCAACATCTTCCACCTGAAGACACATCTGATTCTTTGTAGCCTTGGATGATAGAACATTCTATTTCCACTCATGTTAGTTTGCATGATCACTCCTCTACTAGGATGATACACTTTGCAAGTCCTATCCTGAATTAAGACGGCTAGACCTTTTTCTTGAAGTTGTCCTATGCTTATTAAATTGTTTCTCAACTCAGGAATATAGTAAACATCAGATATCAACTGAGTTGTGCCATTGACTTGCACTCCCACACTCCCTTTTGCTACCACAACCATCCTTGTATCGTTGCCAAGTTTCACAGTTTGATTGAAACCTTCCTCTAACTCTGAGAACCACCCTTTGTCTCCAGTCATGTGATTACTGCATCCAGAATCCAGAAACCACACATCTTCTCTCTGTGACTTATTTTGCTCCACATATGCCATCAACAACAGTTCATCATCATCCTCCAACTCAGCATAATTAGCTTTATTCTCCCACCGTGGACACTCATACTGAAAGTGTCCTAAATTGTGGCACTTGAAGCATTCGATCAATGCTTTGTTTTGCCCAGCTCTTCCTCTACCTCTGCCACGGCCTCTTCGAAACGCACCTCGACCTCTTCCTTTGCCAAATCTCTCATCATGAGAAACTTTCAACACTTGTTCCTCCTCTTGTGCTCCATGCATCCTCTGTTCATGAACCAACAAGCTCCCATGAAGCTCATCAACGCTCATGACACTCAGATCATTTGACTCTTCAATTGAGCAGACAACATAATTGAATTTTGGAGTCAGTGATCTGAGCACCTTCCCAACAATTGTGCTCTGCTCCATGAGTTCACCATTCGTCTTCATTTTGTTCACCACGGTCAAGGTTCTGCCCAAAAATGTATCTACTTTCTCCCCTTCCTTCATAGCAAGCAGTTCAAACTCTTTTCTTAGTGCTTGAAGTTGTGCTCTTTTTACCTTTGTGGAACCTTGATACTTTTTCTTCATTGATTCCCAAATCGCTTTTGAAGTACTCTTGTCAAGAATTGTCTCCAGGATTTCTCTATCAATTGCTTGAAAGAGAAAATTCTTGACCTTAAGATCCTTCAATATGGCCTCCTCCACCAACTTCCTTTGAGCTTCACTGGCCGGTGTTCCTCCCACCGCTGCTACTGGGATCCCCTCATCCACCAGTTTCCACACCTCTCTGCTTCGGAGGAAATTCTCCATCGTCATAGACTAGTAGTCGTAATGACCGTCAAACTTCGGAATTGCCGGCTGCACAAACTTTTCTGAATTTGACATCTCGATTTCTTTCTCTCTCTCACACACACAATTTCTCTTTTTAGATAGCTCTGATACCAAATGTGAAAACAGAGACTTAAGAACTGAAAGGATACTTCATTAATTTAACAACGATGACTTTAAATAACTTTATAGGAAACAAAACAAATTAAACAACAACCGAAACAAAGCGAGAAAATAGGACACGAACTCCACTACACGAACTGATTCAAATCCACTCTACTATTGAACTCCTTAGACTCTGACTCAATGACTTATTCCACCTTAAAAGAAACAACCAACTCAAACTGCAACATATCCCTATTTTCGAATTAGTGTCGTCTGGTCTGAAAAAGATGTTTCCCGTGGTTTGTTCCAACATATTTTTGACAAAACTTAGTTCATAATCATATATGGCTATTGTTAGATTGCCATCGATGAAATCATCCTAATATCTTTTTATTGGATGGAGATCTTCAAACCAAATCAATCTAATAAACAAAAAAAAAAATGAAAAAGCTGCTTTATCCAAGAAAAAGGGAATAATAGTGTTGATACCTACTAAACTAGTAGGCTACCCGTGATTAAAATCTGTTAATTTACCCCACAAAATCAGGTTTGTTTCCACTCTAATTCCGCTCTTTACGAACTTCCAAAACCCTAAACTTATAAATCAAATCTAAAACCTTCAAAATGAAAAGAACAATAAAAAATAAAATAAAAAACAATAAGAAGGCTAGGCTCTATTTTTTCCCTCTTTTAATTATTAAAAAAGGTTCGGTTCCCTTATTTTTTTTTTCGTTTAAATATTTGCTAAATCGCTTTTTACAAAAACAAAATGATGTAACAAATTTCTAAAAGAAACATACATTTATGATTTAACGCAAACCCAAAAAAAGAGGAAGGAAAAAAGACACAATTACCCCCACACGCACACCCCATTCTCAGAGGCAAAAACTTTTGCCTTTTGTTTTCTTCTCTCTTCGTCTTCTTCACCATCTTCTTCTTCTGGGGAAACACAAAAAAGAAAAAAAAAAACAAAACTTTACCGGCCATGGATCCCGGCGACCCAACTTCGATAATCTTTACAAAGATCAGAACTTTAGAACCAGAGAACGCTTCCAAAATCATTGGCTATTTCTTACTGCAAGACATGGAACAGAGAGATTTGATTCGTATTGCTTTTGGTCCTGACACTCTCATTCAAACCTTGTGTCGAAAAGCTAAATCCGATTTGGGTCTCTCATCCAACGGTTTCTCGTTAAACCCTATGTCGAGACCTATCAACATCCATGGCCACCAGTCATTGTCTCAGTCTTCTCCAAGGAATGGTTTTTTGAGAAACCCTAGTAACCCTTTGCCTTGTTCGTTAACTTCGAGTACACTCGGTGATAGGCCTAGTAACTTCAATTCTAGACCTTTTCGTGACGGTTCATCATTTTTCGCTTCTTCTTCCGGCGATGAGCAGCACCAACTGAGTAACCAGTTTCCGTTTGTTGAGGATCCATTTGCCAATTTTCACAAGAGGAGTTTCTCGGCTAACGATGCTTGTTTTGAGTCAGAGGAACCAGGTTTCGGAGGAGGACCTGGTTATCATCGGTTTCCACAAGGCGGTTTAGTTGATGATTTTGGTTCCTCTGGTGGTTTTGGTTCGCCGAGTGAGATGGATTACGTCCTTGAGAAGATGATGAGGATGAAGTTAGCTCAACAAAAGAGAATGGTTGCTGCTCAGTTCATGGCTGCGGCTTGTGGCTCTCCATTGTCGCATAGGTAAGTTTGCTTTCTCTGTATACGTTTGGTTAGTAAAGACTTAGACTTTAGTAAAGTCACTTTACAGAACAAGTGTAGCAGCATTTTAGCTCGTGGCTCTCAAATGTCGCATAGGTGTTTTTGTTTGCCTTCTCTGTATATGTTTGGTTAGCAGTGTAACATAACAAGTGTAAAAACTTGAGACTTTACAAAACAAGTGTTGCTTTGTTGTCTTGGTTTTGTATCAAGATATACTGAGCTCCTGGGGATTGGTTTTGCTAATGGTGATTGTTTGTTTCTTGCAGACAAGGATCAGAACAATTTGGAGAAGAAGGTGGTTACTCTTATAGTCCAAGCCGCTATGAAAGAGAGGATGCAGTCTCTAAACAGATTTACTTGACATTTCCATCTGAAAGCTCCTTCACTGATGAAGACGTCTCAGCTTATTTCAGGTAAATCATATCTATATGTGTGTTGTGATCAAATCGGGTTATGGATGTGAGGAAGGCTCTATATGTTTAATGTACAGTTGGATTAGGGGTTCATGGTTCTTGTTTGTTTTGATACTCATGGTTTTTTGAATCTGTAGCGATTTTGGACCTGTGGAAGATGTGAGGATTCCATATCAGCAGCAACGGATGTACGGGTTTGTCACTTTCGCTAAGGCTGAAACCGTGAGAACCATATTGGCTCGAGGAAATCCTCATTTCATCTGTGACTCACGTGTTCTTGTTAAACCATACAAGGAGAAAGGAAAAATCCTTCAAAAGTAATGCGTGGTCCCTCTTATTACTCTTCCTCTAGTGTTCTTCTGTCTCTTGTGTTTGCTTTCTTATTAGAGTTTGGTGAAACAATAGCAGGAGGCAGCAGCAGCAACTACAGCAGCTGTTGGAGAGAGGGAACTACTCACCTTCTTCAAGTCCTTCAGGAATCGACACTAGGGATCTGTATGAATGTCGCTTAGGTTAGTTTCAATTTGTTCAAGAGACTTCAGAAAACCGTGTTGTTGTTTCCTGCTTACTGACATAGTAACTCACTAAATCGTCATTCTCTTTTCGTTACAGGACCAAGGATGTTTTCAAACAAGACACAGGAGATGCTGCGAAGAAAAACCGAGCAAGCTGATTTACAACAAGCTATAGAAGTAGAACTCCAAAGAAGAAGGTTCTTGAATCTGCAATTGCCTGACATGGAGCATGAATCTATTCACCATCACCAGCGTAGTCCTTCTTTTTCTCCTGCTCATATCCCACCTCGATTTAATCATAGTCTTCTCTTCAACTCAGAAAACAACAACGAAGAAATGATGGAAGGTTGTTGTTGTTGTTGTTGTACTCTATAAGTTGAAGCTTCTTTTTCTCGGTCTTTATTCATTCTATTCCTCTCTTTTTATCCTTTGATCAGGCAATAGCGATAGAAGCGAGCAACATCTTCAGCAAGTAGCAGACAGCAACGAAGAACGTGGTTACAGTAATGATTTCTACAAAGGGTAAATGAGTGATAAGAATCAAGGCTTTAAAGTCTCCTTGTACCTAAATACTCTACTTAAGTTCTCTTACATATAGTTTATCTGTCATTTCTAAAGGCAAGAGACGAGTCTGGAGAATACTCTTCCTGATAGCTTGTTTGGTTCCCCAAAAAAGTCTGGCGAAATTCGCAATACTGAGTCTGATACCGAGCAGAAAGCCTCATGAGATCAATCAGCATAGCAATGGGTATGTTCAAGATCCCCCTAATTCAGACATTTAATCTCAATAGTCATCAACAACATTGATCCAAGCTTTTTTCAGGTTCACTATAGGCAGAAAGAAACAAGTTTATGAGTGAGAAAGGTAAGCAGTTTCCGCCATGAAGCAACCTAAAACACCTTCTAAACCGTTACTTCTGTCTAACTCTTCATATCGTTTTTTTGTTTGTTTGTTAATTACAGAATGGTGTAGGACTGATAAAAGAAGGAAGTAGAAGATAAAAGTGTCTATAATATAAAAAAAAGCTAAGAGGTGGTTAACATGGATAGAATACAGAAGAGAAGGTTAAAGAGATCAGTTTTTAGGATTATATTGTCATCTACAAATAGGATTTTTACTACTAACGTCTACAACATATGATCAACACAGTAACTGAAACTCACAAGAAGGTTTCTTTTTGGTAATTTCTTTTTACCTCCTCCTAATATCGAATCCAAGTTTAAAAAGCTGCATCTGTTACTTAAACCATTTACCATGATTTTATGAAATGCATGTGCTCATAAAAGTCCAAATGAACCAAGTTATGGAATAAACCGGACCAAATCATTTCAAACGTAAACGTTATTTCTCGTTGGTTTACTTTTGATTGGATCGGTTAAGCATGGTTAGATTACATATATAAGAAAGTTGTAACGAACATCTTAGACGCGAAACCAAAAAAACTCAAATCATTCATTCATTCTCAGAGTTCAAGAAAAAAGGCAATTTCTTTCCTCGTCTTGAATTATCTTCTCAGGCCACCATGGATACCACGGATCCAGCTACGATGTCGATGATCACTGAAAGGATCACATCTTTGGAACCAGAGAACGCTTCCAAAATCATTGACTATTTCATGTCGCAGAAGATTGCAGAATTTAGATTGATTCGTATGGCTTTTGGCCCTAACGCTCTCATCGAAGAGTTTTGTCGAGAAGCTAAATACGAATTGGGTCTTCTTCCGAGAGGTTCCTCGTTAAACCGTGATGCGAGACCCTTCTATTTCCATGACAACCCATTGCCTCCGTCTTCCACAAGAAATGAGTTCTTGGATTTCTCGAACAACGCAGCTTTGCATGCTTCCTTAATCAGAGATAACCCTAACTTCTATTCTAGTCCCTTTCATGACGGTTCGTCGCAACAACGACAACAGTTGGGTTTCTTGGCAACTGATGCGTATCAGTTTCCACCAGGCGGTTTAGTTGATGGTTTTGGGTCGCCGACTCAACAAAGAATGATTCCTGCTCAGTCCGTCGGGGATTTTGGCTCTCAGATGTCGAACAGGTCAGATTGGGATTTTTTTTAGCGTTCTATTGATATATGTTTGGTTTACTAGTAACGAAGGATTGAGACTTTACAAAACAAGAGTAGTAGCATTAATGTAGTTTTTTTTTTTTAACTTTGGTTTTGGTTTCTTCTGTTGTTTCTGTATCAAGAAGAAGTTTTGAGATCTGGGGCTTGGTTTTGCTTATGGTGATTCTTCTTTTAGACAAGGATCAGGACAGTTTGGAGGAGAAGGTGGTTTTAGGTTGCCGAGTGAGCAACAAAGAATGATCGCTGCTAAGTCCGTGGCGGATTTTGGCTATCTTCAATCAGGGGAACCCGGTTATCAGATTCAACAAGGCGGTTTAGCTGGTGGTTTTGCGTTACCGAGTGAGCAACAAAGAATGATTGCTGCTCCGGTGTCGAACAGGTAAGATTGGGATTTATGTTTGCTTTCTCTTGATATATGTTTGGTTAGTAGTAAAGAAAGGCAGAGACTTTACGAAACAAGTGTAGTAGCATTGTATCTTGAGGCCAGTTTTTATAACTTTGGTGTTGGTTTATTCTGTTGTTTCTGTATCAAGAAAGAAGTTTGAGATCTGGGGCTTGGTTTTGCTTATGGTGGTTCTTCTTTTAGACAAGGATCAGGAAAATTTGGAGTAGAAGGTGGTTTTGGGTCGCAACAAAGAGTGATTGGTGGTCAGTTCATGGGGGGTTTTGGCTCTCCAATGTCGAACAGGTAAGATTGATATCTTTATTTGCTTTCTCTTGATATATTATGTTTGCTTAATAGTGAAGAAAGGCAGAGACTTTACGAAACAAGTGTAGTAGCAGTGTAGCTCGAGGCCTGTTTTCTTAAATAACTTTGCATGGTGTTGGTTTCTTCTGTTGATTCTGTTCTGTATCAAGAAAGAAGTTTTGAGCTCTGGGGCTTGGTTTTGCTTGTGGTGATTGCTCTTTTAGAAAAGGATCAGGACAATCTGGAGTGGAAAGTGGTTCCTGTTATAGTCCCGGAAGCCATGAAAGAGAAGATTTAGTCTCTAAAAAGCTTTTCTTGGCATTTCCACGTGGGAGCTCCTTCACTAATAAAGACGTCTCAACTTATTTCAGGTAGTAACATGTGTTGTGATAAAAGTCGGGTGAACGATGCGAGCAAGTGTTTATTGATTGTTTTGACGATTGACAGCCATGGTTTTTTAATTTATTGAATGTGTAGCGAATTTGGAGAAGTGGAAGGTGTGGATCTTCCATATAATCAGCAGCAAGGAACGTTTGGGTTTGTCACTTTCACTAATGCTAAAACCGTGAGGACCATATTGGATGAAGGAAAGCCTCATTTGATCGGTGACTCAGTTGTGCGCGTTGAAGAATATTGCAAGCGGGAAGGAAACAGTAACCCTATGTCTCCTTCTTTGACTTCGAATACACTTGGAGTAGAAGGTGGTTCCTGGCAGAGTCCAGGAAGGCAGAAAAGAAATGTATCAGTCTCTAGAAAGATTTACTTAACATTTCCACCTGATCGTAGCTCCTTCACTGTTGACGACGTCTTAAAATATTTCAGGTAAGACTTGTGTAGTGATAAAAATCGGGTTATCTATGTGAGGAAGGCTCTGTTTAGTTTTTCTTGTTTGTTTTGACAGTCGTGGTTTTTTAATGTGTAGCAATTTTGGAGCAGTGGAAGAGGTTAACATTCCAAATCGGCAGCTACCCATGTTTGGGTGTGTCACTTTTGCTAATGATCAAACCGTGAGAACAATATTGGCTCGAAAAAACCCTCATCTCATCCGTGGTTCATCGGTGACCGTTAAACCATACAAGGGGAAAGAAGAAATGTATTGCTTGATCCCTCTTTTTACTTTTCCTCGAGTTTTTCGTCTCTTGGGTTCGCTTTCTTATTAGACTTTGGTGAAACAATGGCAGGGCGCAGCAGCAGAATCAAGTACATCAGCTGTTGGAGGGAGGAAACTGTTCACCTACTTCAAGTCCTTCTGGATTGGAGGACTCAAGGGAACTAGATAATTGTCGCTATGGTTAGTTTCAGTTTGTTAAAGAGACTTCAGAAAACCGAGTTGCTGTTTCTTTCTTACTGACATATAAAAACTCACTAACTCGTCATTCTCTTTTTGGTTACCAGGACCAAGCAAGACACAGGAGATGCTGCCAAAGGAAACCGAGCAAGCTGATGTACAATTGCCTGACATGAAGAATCTCTCTATTAACCATCACCAGCAAGTCATGGAAGGTTGGTTGTTGTTGTGCTCTCTACGTTCAAGCTCTTTTGTGTGTTTTGGTCTTTATTCATTCTTTTCCTCTCTTGTTTTCCTTTGGTCAGGCGATGGTGATAGAGGTGAGCAAGTAGAAACCAGCAACGAAGAAGAAAGTGGTGACAGTAGCTACAAAGGGTAATATGACTGATAAGAATCAAGGCTTTAAGTCTTCTTGTTACTGAACTAGGTTACTTTAGTTCTTACGTACTGACAGTTTATTTATCATTTTGTCAAGGCAAGAGTGGAGGGTGGAGAATAGCTTGTTGTGTTTCCCAAAACAATCTAGCGAAACACCGCAAACCAAGTCTGATACCGAGCAAGATAAGGAAGTGTCATCAGAGAAAGCAGCCTAGTATAGGCAGCACAACAAGTGAAAGGTGAGCAATTTCGACCAAGAGAACAACCTCAAACTCCTTTTAAAAGCCGTTTACTCCATTTTTGTTTGTAGTCTAATTCCATTTCGGTTTTGTTTGTTTGTTACATCTTTGATTTGCAGAAAAGAAGGAAGTAAGAGAGAATTGTATATATAAGAAGCAAAGAGGTCGTACATAACAATGGAACACAAAGAGAAGATTAAAGAGAACACTACAGTTTTAGGATAATATGTCATCTACAATACAAACAGGATTTTATGAATGCTAATCAACACAGTAACTGAAACACATAAGTAGGTTCCCTTTTGGTGATTTCTTTTTACCTTCTTTTAATAAACACATAAGTAGGCTGCATCTGTTACTTACCATGACTGAATCATTACTTGGTTTCAATTGGATCAAAACAGGTTGAAACTTTGAACTTTGAAGTAAAGGTGCACATTTTAAGTGTAACACTGAACAAAGTGAACTAAACCAGAGCTGAATTATAGAGTCCAACTAGAACAAAAGTGTCTAACCAAAAAGATTAAATAAACCGGACCGAATGGTTAAGCATGGTTAGATTAGTACTTCAATGGCGACTTTAATTACTTTTAGTTACCATATAAAGAAAACGGTTCGATTCCCACGCCAGCATCTCTCTCTGTATCTGCAACATAGATTTTGATGTGACATATTTCAAATGTTAAAAAGGAAAAAATGAAAAAGAGAACACAATTTATCTTCTAAAAAGGTCTCGAAAGAAACACACAAAAGGCTTTGCTTTGGTCTTCTTTCTTCTCCTTGTATGGATTCAAGTCAGGGAAATCAAAAAGAACCTTATGTAACCTCCTCCATTGATGGTGCTGTAGCTGAGCTTCCTCGTCACCGTCTCTGTGTTTCTTCATCAGACCTAAAGGAGTCATTTTCTAGGATTTCTTTCAATGGTTTGGTCTGCAGGTCGTGATTTCAAATCGTGGGCTAAAAAAATGGAAGCTTTGCACGAACCCACTTGGAGAAAAGCTGGGATTTTTGAGGCAATCAAGGCATCGGCATACGAAATCCCTAAAAATCAGTCTTTGATTCTAGCTCTGGTTGAGAAATGGTGTCCTGAAACCAAATCATTCGTCTTCCCTTGGGGTGAAGCAACGATAACCCTCGAAGATGTACTGGTTCTTTTAGGGTTTTCTGTTTTGGGTTCTCCTATTTTTGCCCCTTTAGGAGGAAGCTCAGAGATGGGAGATGCCGTAGAGAACCTGGAGAAAGCTAGGTATGAGAATAGAGGCCAGGATGGGTTAGTGAGACGACGATTATGGATTTCGAGCTTCTTGGGTAGAGGTGATCAAATGGAGCATGAAGCTTTCCTTGTAATGTGGCTTTCGCAATTTGTTTTCCCGGATATGTCTCGCCGTTCTATTTCGAAACAAGTTGTCCCTATCGCTGTTCGTTTAGCTAGAGGTGAAAGGATTGCTCTTGCTCCTGCTGTTCTAGCAAGACTATACAGTGATTTGGGTCAAATTCAACCTTTTGCTAGTGAAAAGTCCACTAGAAATGTTACTCTGAAATCACTGTTTAAGTTAGTCCAAGTATGGGCATGGGAGAGATTCAAGAATACCAGACCAAAAGCTAGAGGGATACCAAAAGGTGAACCTAGAATAGCTCGGTGGGACTACCCGCCACAAACATCTGAGAATGTGAGATTGAATCTTGATGATTTCGATTGGCGTCCTTACACTAAACCTTTAAAGAATTGGAACCCTCCTCGGTTTTACCCTGAAGAAGCTATGTGGATGACTGTTGATGACAATCTTGATGATGACTTTGTTTCGTTTGCTCGCTGTATGAGAGTTTCTCATCTTGTTGGGATTGGTATTGTGGAGGATTACTATCCGAATCGAGTGGCAATGCAGTTCGGGATGACTCAGGATCTTCCTGGATTAGTTATTGATCAAAAAAGCTTCACAGAGAAAGAGGCATGGGATGATTACAATAAGTCTCTTGATGGTGTAAAGCTGTACATGCCTTCTTGTCTTGCTACGACTTCTGTTACTGAAAGATATCAAGACTGGTGGTTGAAATTTATTTCGGAGTTTCTGAGTCCTTCAGAATCAACTGAAACTTTTAATGCAAGTAATAGAATTGATGATGATGATGATGATGATGTGCAGCCTTTGGGTCAAGTGCTTCAGAAGTGGGGAGAGAGCTTTCTTAGGAAAGTCAAAAGATTTAAGACGCGCAAGTTAGCGAAAAATCTGAGATTCGAGATAGAGAAAGACAAGATTGGTGGTAGTGGTGCATCAGCTTCAACGGAATTACCACTTAGTCAGTTGTTTAAGGAGGAGTTGATGAAGAGAACAAGTGCGCATTTAAGAAACAAGGGAAGCAAGCGTGCTCGTGAGGATGATGGGAGTTCTATGGATCACAAAGACGATGAAAAAGATGATGACATCACCATTGCTCCGAATATCAAATCTAGAGGGAATGACGAAAGTGGAAGTAAAGCAAATAAGAGTATGGTTCAGAGACCATCTAATGAAAACCACTCTTCAAGAGGATCTCAATGTCACAAATAATTAACGTTGCTATGATTTTTGTTTGTTTGTTCTTTTGCATATTATGTTTATTGTATGGAGAACTTATCACTCTATACTCTATAGAGTCAGACCACAAACCTTATGTATGATGTTTTGTGTATTGGTTTAGTTTGGTTTGGTGTGGACATTTTAATTTCTGGTTTGGTTCGATTTATCAATAAATTTGGTTTATATTGGTTTAGTCATAAATGTTCACTGCCGGTGGTAGGAAGGAACACTATCTCGGAGATCAAGATCCTTCATCAAGCTCGTCTGAGAAAACACCAAAAAGGTTTCAAATTTATTCGAGATTTGTGAAACTCTAAAAAGGGTTATGTCAATTTAGTAGAGAGAGGACAGAGAGATATGGTGAGGAAGCACAAGTACGGGAAGGTAGTGTTGGTTTCGTGCATCGCGCTTCTAGCTACCGGACTCATTGCCGACTTCCTCTGGGCTACTTCTCATAGATTCTCCTCCGTCGCAATCTCCGCCGGGTTATCCCTACCCTCTTCCCTTACTACCGTAATCGTTCCCGGCCAGGTGAGTTTGTGTGATCTGTTGTTGATGTAACTAAGATCTCGACATCTGAAATTAGCAATATCTAGCTTCAGGAATATGATTCTTACTTAATACTTGCATTGAGGTTTTGAGTTGTGAATTTACTCTGTTTTTGCTGGTTTTAGGAGAAGGATAGTAAGAAGAAGAAGGAGAGTGTGAAAGAGAGGAAACTATCTAACACGTTTCAAGATTTGCCTGGTCCTGAATTGACATGGGAGAAGATGGCAGCTTCACCTGTAGCTCGGCTAGATGGAGCTGCAATTCAGATTAGGGATCTTTTATATGTATTTGCTGGATATGGAAACATTAATCTTGTGCATTCACATGTTGATATCTACAATTTCACGGCTAACTCGTGGGGAGGAAGATTCGATATGCCTAAAGAGATGGCTCATTCTCATTTAGGGATGGTAACGGATGGGAGATACATTTATATTGTTACTGGTCAGTTTGGTCCGCAATGCAGAGGTCCTACAGCTAAAACATTTGTGCTTGATACCGATTCAAATACATGGAAGGACTTTGTTCCGTTACCAGTTCCTAGGTACTGTGTAACAAGAAGATACAGTTTCAACGTTTTTTCATTATACTATGCTATGTGTTTCTCTTTTGACGATGGACAATGTTGAGAGAAATGATTTGCCAATTTTAACATTCAGGTATGCACCGGCTACTCAGCTTTGGAGAGGAAGACTCCATGTGATGGGCGGAAGCAAGGAGAATCGATTTACACCAGGACTTGAACATTGGAGCATTGCGGTTAAAGATGGCCAACCATTGGAAAATGAGTGGAGAAGTGAAATCCCAATCCCTCGCGGAGGACCTCACAGGTTATTATTTAACAAGTTATTGTGGGTAAAACATTTGACGAAATAAAATCTTAAATCATCATGTTTTATGTGCCATTGTAGGGCATGTGTTGTAGTTGATGACCGACTATTTGTAATTGGTGGTCAAGAAGGTGATTTCATGGCTAAGCCTGGATCTCCCATCTTCAAATGCTCACGCCGTATGGAGGTATTGGATAAATACCTTCCACAAGGTAAACCAAGCTGTTATTCTGTTAATTATGCTCTATATCATGAGTTCTTCTACTTTGATTCAGGTGGTATTCAGTGATGTCTATATGTTAGATGAGGAAATGAAATGGAAAGTTATGCCGCCAATGCCAAAACCGGATTCCCATATTGAATTTGCTTGGAAAGTGGTTAATAACTCCATTGTAATCGTTGGAGGCACAACAGAGAAGCATCCTGAAACCAAAAAGATGGTTCTTGTCGGTGAAATCTTCCAGTTCAACTTGAATACACTGGTAAAATAAATGAAGCCTTTATGCTCAAACCTGTCCAAGATTCGTGTATCACTAATGATTTTGGCTTTCTCTACAGAAATGGTATGTCATTGGGAAATTACCATACCGTGTGAAAACAACGCTGGTTGGATATTGGGACGGACAGCTTTACTTCACTTCAGGACAAAGAGACAAGGGTCCAGATGATCCTGGCCCGAGGAAGGTCATTGCAGAGATGTGGAGAACCAAACTGATACTCCATCCATGAGGCAAGCAAAATTATCATTGATAGAAGATTTTGTAGTTCTAAAGATCACGATATATTGCATTCGTTGAGCCTAATTTAAAAACAAGTCCTTTCATTACATATTTACATCCCCTGTCATGGCAGTTTGTATATTGTAAACTGAATCAGAATCTATATATAAAGTTACAATTTGAAAACACAGCTTTATGTGTTTCTCTTTAATCAGAGAGTTTGTAATGATGGAGTTCCATTTCTGGTTTATCAATACAATTTTACACAACCTGCTAATTTACAAAAAAAGGAACCACCACTACTATTATATGCTTTTTCCAGGTCTTTGTTGATTGTCTAGATCAGAGAAGCCAAGAACAAGCTCCACCATGAAAAGCTCTCCGTCAAACCTTAGACCAGACGATGCTGCAGGCTGAAGAAGACCATCAACCATTCCACCAAACACATATACAAATCTCCCTGAAAGATCAGCACAGGCACGGTGAAAAGACCTACTTTTTGGTCCGTATGAGATTCGATCAAGCTTTCTCCACACAGAAGATCCGTTTAAACTAACTCCTTGTGGTTGTAAACCTGAAGAAGGAATGGTTTTAACATCCAACACCCAGAAATCATCTTTCCTATGCCTATAAGAATCTTCACCCCCGTAAATCAAGATCCGACCTCCCAATACAAGAGTCGCTGAGTGACCAACCCGAGGCAATGATGCATATTCAGGGACATCCCGGAAATCGTAGAAGATCTGTATCCATTTTTCTTCACACAGTTCTTGAATATCCAAGATCCAAACATCATCAAGCACATCATATCCTAATCCTCTGCCTCCAAACAGAACCACTTGGTTTTCTCTAATGCAAGTCAAAGTATGTCCTGAGCGCGGTGGCGGTGATTGTCGAGACTCCACCATGTGCCATGTCCCAGATGTGAAATCTTCAGAAAGTTCTAGAATCCATGCATCTCCAAGCCTGACTCCGTTCAGCCCGATTCCACCATGTACAACCATCTTCGTCTCTGCAATACAACAGGCGGAATGAGCACCACGAGGAGGAGGACGAGGCCGCTGCGAAGGTCCAACATTGAGGAGTTTCCAAGAGAGTCCCTCATGGCAAAAGACTTGACCGATCCATGTATCGTTGAGCCGCTCTCCACGGTCGTTTATTCCACCAAATAAGAGTAGATACTCGCCTATAACAATGCAGGTGTGTCCAAATCTTCCACTTGGAGTCCCTGATTCGACTTTCTTCCATTTCAATATCTTTTGATTACTCTTATCAACAAATGATGTCCATGTATCATCAAGATGGCGTCCTGAAAAGAAAAACAAAGCAATATACACAAAGATCTCAAGTTGAATGAAGCAATACACCTAATAATCCAACTACCATCATTGTCGTGTGCCTAACACACTCATCAAAAGTTACCAAGCAGAAAACTAAACTCAATCACATCGAACATCGAAAAATCAATCTGCTTTCAACAAGATAAGAATTCAGAAAGATGATGATATTAGTAGCTTAAGGAAAGCAAAAGCTCTAACCTCCTTGACAACCACCACCAAAGAGAACAAGATGATCATTAACGAAGTTGAGAGAATGAGAAGCTCTAGGGATCGGAAAAGAAGAAGATGCCTCAACATCATCATCTGGGTCTGAGATCTTGTGACAGCAAACAGAATCCATCTTATAAACTCGTTGAAACATCATCATCCACGAAAACCCATCTCGTAAAGATGACAACTTTAAAGCATCCAGAGACTGTGAGCCCCATTCTCGTTCACAGAGAGCTTCCCAGAGACTGTCGGAACAAGCTAGAGACTTGTATCTCTTGCAGGTCATTGAGAAAGAGAGGATTGAATCTACGGGAAGAAGAAGCAAGATGGTTGAGAGATGGTCATCGTGTAAATTGGTTATAGGGATTGACCATGACTGAGAGGTAGACGGCGGAGATGAGTTTCTTCTGGCTGATTCCGCCGCCATGAGATTGAAATCGGAGTAGAAGGATTTGATTTGTTGGTGAGAATTATTGGGAATGATGATGATTCTTGTATTCGTCACTGTGTCTCTGTTTTACTCTCCTCTTTACGGTAAAAAATTAAAAATAAAAATCCTTCCTTTTTGTTTTTTTTCTTTCCTTGTTTGGATTAAAAACTGCCCGCACAAAATTTCAAAACTTTTTTTAATACTTCGAAAAACACCCCACGAAATTTATGATAAATCTCCTTTTTCGACCCCAATATTTCAATAAATTGCTTCTTTCACCACCCACGTATTTACAAATTTCAAACTTTTTTGCAAGACTACATATGGTTGGTTAACGCCCAGATATTTTATAAGAACTTCTGTTTGTAGCCAAATATTATCGTATAATTGCATCTATCTCCTAGTGTTTCACAAATCACAAAACTTTTAGAAACTTTGGATTCACCCCCCGCTTTTGAGAATCTCCTACTCTAGCCCTGAATTCCAATAAATTGCATCTTACTCTGAGATTACAAAGTTCAAAATTTTAGAAGCTACTGATAAATTGCATCATAACGCCCCCAGATTATTTATAAAAGCTACTGATTCTAGCCCTATCTTTTCAATAATTGCATTTTCTCCTAATGATGACTGATGTTGATACAATTTTTGTCATTATCTCATAATTCAATCTTATTACAATCTATTTAATTGTCTAGATTTCATTTACTCAAATGAAGGTTTTGTTTTACACACTGCTCACTTCATCAAAGCTTTGTGTCATTTCTGCAAATCCATCGAACCATTGAGTCATTTCTGCAAATTGTGCAACTTGCCCTTCTCTATCACTTTCCACAGAGCAGATTTGGCTTCTTCTAAAGTCTCAACACCAACACTTACCTCAAAGGCTAGCCTTTGTATGTTAAACTGCACAAATAACATTATGAATACACCACACACAAACTGAGAGAGAGCTTATGTTGTAAAATCATTGTAAAGATATGTTCTTAATTTGTTACATATATTATTTACCTGAGCACCTTGACGAACCCTTATATCGATCCCTTTGCTATCTACAGAAATGATAGCAGCATCGTCTACCTCGGCTTCAATAGACAATAGCTCTCTAATTGGCTTTGAGAAGATTGCATTGAGTTCCTATTTCATGATTTAGAATGAAATTAAAATTCCACTTTTGAGTCACTAAGCAGGCTCAATGGTTTAACGGGTTTTTGAAAAACTCACCTTTAGATTTTTCTCACCTCCATCAACAGCTATCTTATCTGGCTGAAGAGCTTCATACTCATTGACGTTGATCCACGCGACAGTGCCAAAACCTCCAATGAAATATATATCACTGAGAACAAATCGAGATTTTGATTATATTCCGATATGTAATTACAATATGGAGTGGCTAAAATTGAATAAGAACACACAAAAACCTTATGTTCTGCATTCTAAAATAGTGAAAGTTTCCCCATTGTTGAGAAGGTCCTTGGTGATGCTTAGCCATATACTGCTTATGAGCCCATTCCTGGAAATCCAGTAACAGAAATAACAGTGTTAAGCAGGTAACATCTCATGTATGACTCAAGACTGAGTGGTTAAATCAAAGATACCCACTTGTTGATCTTCTGACAATGGGTAGACATCGCCGAATAATGTTACTCTTGCATTCGATAAGCAACTCCATCCGGGTATCTGAAAATGACCAAATCCACACTCAGAGAACCAAAATAAGGGAAGAAACACCAATATATGATCGATAATGTTTACCTGAACAACGAGGGTGCATCTAGGTTCAGCTAAGATATTCCGAGTGTGAATAGCCAATGGTGAAAATGAAAATATTGGGTCTGAAACACACAAAGAATAGAATCCACTGTCAAGCATGTAAGCAAACGCATACAAAGAGACAGACTCGAGGAGAAGAAGACTTACGTCCCATCGGATCAGGTGCAAAATCTACCAAAGATCCAAATGGGTACCCTTCTCTACGATGGTGCATTTTAGACATCACTGTGCATAAATGAGCAAACCTGGCCTTCAAAACATAACCAGTAACGCCAAAAACCAAAGAGATACATGAAACTTTATTATCTTTCCTCATCGAGAACATAAAAGGGAACAAACGGAAATAATCCTTTTTACCTGTTCCATCAAGTTCCTAACAGCTAAAGCCGGTCGAGGTAAACCATGAGCAGAGGTTGCGCTTTGTACACCACCGGAAATTGGGGTTCTAAAGAGCCCAGCTCGAGTTCCTCCACTATGAGGAACTGCAAGAGATGTCTCCACATCGATTATATTACCACTACCCTTTTCACCACTTACATTACTTCCAAACTTCTCCTTCACAAACACATTACAAGAACCAAATCAATCTTATGCATCTTTACAAAATCATCAACTACAAGCCTACAAAGTTCAAGTTTTTGGCATTAATCGAAAAAGCTCAATACTTGACAAAGCTTTGCATACAACACCATAAAGCTAGTGTCTTTAACTGCAAACCACAGACATCTAGACAAAAACACAATCCTGAGATAACCTCATTTACCTGAGATAAAGAGAATATATCCGCCGGTAACAAACCAAACCCATTTTGATCTTCGCCTTCACTTGGTGCCTCATCGTTGTGAAACAGAGCATGTAGACGACGAAGCCCTTGATTCGATCCTTCCCTGAGCCTCACTTTAGTGATTCGCTTGGCTGACGAATTGCAGAGCCAACAAGAAGACAAAGATAGAGCTGGTGGATTCGGGTTGAAGATAGCCTTCGTAATTGCTATATTGGAAACGTACACTGACGAATTAAAGATAGCAACATCCATTGTTGTAGATAGAGAGAGAGGACAACAAGATCGCTTCAAAAATCCCAACTTTTTTTTTAGAATCTCCCCCTTGCTACAATGTCTTGGTTATGAATATTAATTGGTTTGAACATTCGGTTTGGTACGATTCGGTTTAAGTATTTTAGGTTTTGAGGATAGGTTTTGTTAAACCAAAATTAATTCTGTTCTGTTCGTTCGAATTATTTGTTTTGTAATCAATGTGAAGCTAGAATAGAACCCTACTTTATGCAAAAACCAAAACATAAAATTATCTTACAAGGCAACAACAACCATGTCTTAATAGAGATTATCATAAAATGCGCAACAAATACGAAACCAAATGATTGTTATTTTTGAAATGGAGAAATCTTAAAGAGAGAGTTAAGGAACTCAGAGCATGCAATCAGTTCTTGCAGGAAGCCTCCTGAAGAAGTTGAGTGGAACTGATGGGAGCCTGTACCTGAGCCTCGGGTGTCTAAGCACATACAAGCCAATGATAAAAGCCACCCACTGAAAGGGAGTCACATACAGAATCACTGCGGCTATTAGACAGAACAGGACGAAGAGAGCAGTGGCACGCGGGTCACGCCAGCTTAGCAACGACTGGAGTCTCTCTCCTTGAGTTGCAAGATCACCAACAACTGTCTGAATCCTACCAGCAATGCTCCTGAGCCTGTCATATCTCATCCTGACGATGTCTGATGGTCGGGAAGTAGGGAAAGTGTCAAACTCCTCATCGAGCTCATCAGGGTGAGCTGAGTCAGCGTGTGAGAGACGTGTGTCCATGTGAGGAGGATGTCTTGGCCTCCAACGATAGTACCAAACTCCAATCAAGAAGAGGTAGAGGAAAATGGTTGGCAAGATGAGCTCCGGATAGATGACAAGGATGATGAACAGAATGTGGATTAGAACCGTTGTTATCGGATTTTTCCATACGCAGATCTGTTCAAACCATTTCCCTACAGCGATGATCCCACTTAAAACTCCCATTATCCTGAAAAAGTTTGCCTTGCTTCTACGCATACTCCACATGTGAGATCCCACATCAAGCATGTACTCAACAACTTCTTTCCTCAAAGGAGGCTCTGCTCGTGTTAGCCTTGTCGACACAATCTGAGTCGCTTGGTGCCTTAAGTTATCGAGCTGGCTAACTGTGAGAGGATGGAGGTAGTGCATCTTCGGTAAGAGAGGCAGAGAATACATGTACATCATGTTGAGCAATGAAGAACAAGTAAACCTCACAGCTAAGTGAATCTCTCCCATTTTCTTGACTCCATTAGGATGTAGCACCAAAAGAGGATATGAATGTGTGTAGACTCGATCAGCCTCGAGAGTAGAGAGTCTTATCCTCACCTTCCCAATTCTTGAATCTTTTCCTCCTCCGTTGTTTTTGTCACCACCGTGTAGATGGCAGTTATCGAACACACCAACCGTAACAACTGTACAAGGGTCGAACACTTCCCAGGTATATTGCTCGTTCCATCTTGGGGTAAAGCTGTCAATGATTGTCCTGGTTCTGATCCACTTCTGCCCATACTTTGCCACACAGTACGCATCCGTTGTTCCCCTACCACCCTCTCTAGCTTTCATAGGCATCAAACCCGTCGCATTCAAGACCCCAAGCTCAAGCACACCGATGTTAGGCTTCCATAGTTGCTTTGCAGTTGGTCTGAGGTCACTACTGTAATGTGTAGATTCATCAAGTACGTGATACCCTCCTTCCAAACAAATCCTCATGTGAATCTTGCTGGCGAATTTGATCTCTTTCTTCTCTCCTCCTTCCATTATAACATGCTTCTCGAGGTTAAACCACCTGCTGTTCACGGGTCTATGGTCAAACCTTTTGTCCAGATACTGCAACGGAACCGCGCATCTCCCCAAGACTTCATCTTTATTCGGTGCAACTCTATCTTCAACACTTAGAATCAAAGGCTCCTCCAACGGCTCAGCTACAACAAACATCAAATCTTCATTCCACATTGGATTAATGCTCCTGCTTTGCGACACTCTAGTCCTCAGTGCCTGATTTCCCATAATCACTTTCACAAACACTTCAGGATACCTCCCTTTATCGCTCGGTATTAAATCCTGAGCTTCAATGACATTAACCCTAAGATACCAAAGCTTAGGAGACAGATAAACCTTAGATCTGATGTTAGCTAAAGCATCTGTTCCACTAACCGTTGCAGCATCAGAGTGCCAAGCTTCAGGGAAAGCTTCATCAGCTTGAGTACCAAACCAAACAGCTAACATAAGTTCTCCTTTAACTTTCTGACCTTTCCCATCTTCTAACCTATACCACTGTGGAGCTAAAGGACTATCAGGAGGCACCCTCTTAGGAATCTCATTCAAATCAAACACAACACGACCAATCAAATCATCTTTAACTAGATCTTTATCCTTGACAGTAGCTTCAAGGTAAGAAGCTTGAACCCTATCTTTAGAAAAGGCGAAAACTTGGTTCCACTCAGGGTTAGATTTCTTCTCGAAATGCCTAGTGGTTCCTCTGTAGTTACCAAGCTTAACTTCAACGTAAGGGTCACAACTACCAGTTAAGTCCTTACCAGGTAAATCTTTGGCCTTGACGACACGAGCATAGAGATACTGCATTTGCTCAACGAGGTCATATGTGGTCGTGAGCTTGTCTCCGGTGACTTTGCCTCCACCGAGATGAGGCTTAGTCTCCTTTAAGGAGAAATCTTCAGGAGGTGGTCTCTGCATCTTCGAAACTAGCAAAGTTTTGATTTTTTTTTTTTTTTGTTTTTTCAAAACCCACTAGATCTAAGTTAGATCTTCAAACAAAACAACATCAAACCCCAGAAAAAAATAGAAATCTCAGGATCTGCTGCTTCACACTCTAAAACCCTAAAAAATAGAAAGAAGTAAAAAAAAGAAAACCCTTTTGTTGTTGTTCTTCTTCTTCTTCCCCGTAAAATCAGAAGATAAGCATTGAGAGAGTTTTAGAAAAAGAAGGACTGTGTAAGTAGTGAGAGAAAAAGTAAACACATTGAAGTCGAGTGACAGAGAGACCGAGGTGAAAGGTTTTCTTGTCTTCTTCTTCATTTTGCTTTTTTGCTTTTTTCTTTTTTCAAATTTCTTTTTAAAATTCAAAATGATTTTAATGAGTTGGCAAACAAACCAAATATCATGAAAATTTTGACTACAATATGGAATTATTACTATTTTTTCTCTCTTTTTTCAATGTCGAAATTAAGTTTTTTTTGTTGACAACAAATAAAAAGATTAGCTCATGAAAGGCAACTCAGAGTAGTTTTAAGTCATGATTATAACTTTTAATTCAATCAACACTCAAATCATCTACTTTAACAGATTATATAAAATTAAAATTTTTTATTTCAAAATTTCAAAATTCATTTTACAAAAATTTATGTTTTTTTTGGCAAATATAATTAATTTTTTCTTTTTTTTTTTTTTATGTTTTAAACTATACACCAAAATCAGGATAATTTTAAACACTACACTTTTGAGTTAAATGGTAAGGTCGAAACGACGCCGTTGTGTTTATTACGCCAATGGAGTTCTCTTCCTCTAAGCGTCCGGCGACAGTACCGGCGGCGACGGCAGAGTCTGTACATTTCCGCCTACTATGCCCCGCCTCAAGAACCGGTGCAATAATCGGAAAAGGCGGCTCTGTGATTCGCCACCTCCAATCAGTAACCGGTTCCAAAATCCGCGTCATCGATGACATACCCGTTCCTTCAGAAGAGCGTGTAGTGTTGATCATCGCACCTAGCGGAAAGAAGAAGGAAGACTCGAATGCGTGTGATCCAGATAACCCTAGCTCGGAAGAGCCGAAGCAAGAGAAAGGGAGCGAGTGTGCTGGGACGAGTGGAGGAAATGACGAGGAAGCGCCGTCTTCGGCGCAGATGGCTTTGCTTAGGGTTTTAGAGAGAATAGTGTTTGGTGACGATGCTGCTTCTGCCGACGGTGCTGAATTGGATAAAGGCGAGAGTGAAGGATTGTGTAGGATGATCGTTAGAAGCAATCAAGTTGATTTCTTGATGATGAGTAAAGGAGGGATGATGATTCAGAAGTTTGAAGAAGATAGTGGAGCTACTGTTAGGATTTCATCTACTGATCAGATTCCTCCTTGTGCTTTCCCTGGAGATGTTGTGATTCAGGTTAGTCAGTCCTTTCCAGTGTTCTTGTATAGTTGTGGCTAATTCAGTATAAGTGCTTTTGGCTGATTTGAGTGATGTTTTTGGTATGAAGATGACTGGAAAGTTCTCGAGTGTAAAGAAGGCGCTTTTGTTGGTTACGAACTGTCTTCAAGAGAGTGGTGCACCTCCAACTTGGGAAGAGAGTCCATTTCCTCAGCCTGGTTATCCGCCTGAGTATCATTCTATGGACTTTCATCCTCAATGGGATCATCCTCCTCCTCCCAATCCAATGCCTGAAGATGTTGGACCTTTTAATAGACCTGTTGTTGAAGAGGAGGTTGCGTTTAGGCTGTTATGCCCTGCTGATAAAGTTGGAAGCTTGATAGGGAAGGGTGGAGCTGTGGTTCGTGGTCTGCAAAACGAAACTGGTGCGTCCATCAAGGTGTCTGATCCGACTCATGATTCAGAGGAGCGGATTATTGTGATATCCGCACGAGAGGTATGTTTATTCGATCCAAAAGCATGGTTTTATGTATATTATAGAATATTTCTGTGTCATCAGTCTGCATTGTTGTAGAACTTGGAGAGAAGGCACTCTCTTGCTCAAGATGGAGTGATGCGTGTGCATAATAGAATCGTTGAGATTGGATTTGAGCCTAGTGCTGCAGTTGTTGCCCGGCTTCTTGTGCATTCTCCATATATCGGTCGTTTATTGGGTAAAGGGGGTCATGTAATAAGTGAAATGAGGAGAGCAACTGGTGCCAGCATACGCGTCTTTGCAAAAGATCAAGCGACAAAGTATGAATCTCAACATGATGAGATTGTACAGGTAAAATATATATATATAACACCTATGCTCTGATAAGTTTCTCGACTCAGCACTTCTCTTGTAATTTGACAACAATTTTCTGGTTTGGTAGGTCATTGGCAATTTAAAGACTGTTCAAGATGCTTTGTTCCAAATAACAAGTAGGCTTCGTGAAGCGATGTTTCCTGGAAGACTTCCTTTTCAAGGAATGGGTGGTCCACCTCCGCCGTTCATGGCTCCGTATCCAGAACCGCCTCCTCCATTTGGACCGAGACAGTATCCAGCATCTCCAGATCGTTACCATTCTCCAGTAGGAGCATTCCATGGTATTTGATCTATTCCTAACCCATGTTTACCAGTTGATACATGCATCTATCTCAGTTCATAATGATGTCTACTTATTACATATGATACAGAAAGACATTGTCATGGTCCTGGATTTGACAGACCACCTTCCCCAATGTCTTGGACCCCGCAGGTATGTAAAATCAATGATTCTTATTCCTCTATTATCTGTCATGTCCGTTTTCTGATTAAAATTTCACCATTGCCAGCCGGTTGTTGATGGCCATCCTGGTGGTATGGTTCCTCCAGATGTAAACCATGGGTTTGCTTTGAGAAATGAACCCATTGGCAGGTAACTTTCATGTCGTCTTCTTTGTTCACTTTAAAGCAAATGACTTTGAATGCCAGAAACTTATCGAAGCAAGTTTATCCACTAATTTCATATGATTGCCTTTTGGTTATGGTATTGGCAGTGAGAATCCAGCAATGACAAGCGCAAATGTGGAGATTGTGGTTCCTCAAGCATACTTAGGCCATGTCTATGGTGAGAACTGCAGTAACCTGAATTACATTAAGCAGGTAAGTTGCCAATAGTATATATGAGCAGACGATCCTTTTGAAAGGCTGCATCTGATTACTGTTTGTAAACCAAAATAAATAGGTATCAGGAGCGAATGTGGTTGTGCATGATCCAAAAGCAGGGGCTACTGAAGGACTGGTTGTTGTCTCAGGTTCATCGGATCAAGCTCACTTTGCTCAGAGCCTTCTTCATGCTTTTATTCTCTGTGGTCAATCTTGAGTGTTCTCATTTGCAAAGTGTTTAAAATGATAGTCAAGTGAGAAGTCTCTTCTAAAAATCCAAAAATCATAAGAAACAGTAAAGTACTTCTACTAATTGCTGTGGCAAAAACTTTGTCCATCTGTTCTTTATCTGTTATCGAAACTGATACAACATTGTGCCTTAACCTTTGTTGAAATATAATCAAAATCCATTTGAGCAGAAACTGTCTACTAGCCCTTAACCTGATGACCAAACCGCCTCTGGCGTAGCGCTATAGTTGGTTTACGCATATCATTCCGTGCCACAATCTTAAGTGGATGAGCTTCTGTATTGAAAACCCACTCGTCTAATGAAATAACCGATGAAGGCGAAAAGAGAAGATAGAGATACTTAAGAGTCTCAGCTAAGAAGAAGCTTTGCATCTTGTTGTCTTTAGCACCTGAATTGACCTGAAAATGGAGAATCATACATTAACAACGATTCAGGTTTCGGAAAGATGGAGATGCCCTTTCGAGGAGGGTTCTGATTGGTTAATGTCAGCCTCGCAGAAGAAACTTACATCTTTCAAGCCTACGTATCCAGATTCTACGCGAGAGTTCTTCTCAAATGCTTCAAATATATTCCATCCCCACTCTTGATATGTCTTGTTCCCAGTTAATCGCCAGAGGTAAAACAGCGACTCAACGGTTTCTGGTCTTAAAATGTTCCAAGATGTTCCAACACTCATGTCCTGTTAAAATCACATGCTTGTGGATATGACCAAACCAACCAACTAATATACAAACAGATGCGCAAAATAAACCCATTATTTACCAACCTGGCCTGCAGTAAAGAAATAGTTCTCTCCCGCGAGTTTCGTTGGTGTCGATTGGTAAAAGTTATAACAAGTCCAGGCAAGCTGCAGTAAAATGGGAGGAAACAGCAATAAGCAGACAGCAGAAACTTTACTAAAGCTCTAGAGATTCTAATGTACCTCTCCTGCGAGTGAAAGAAACTTTTTTTCTTCATCAGGGCCATAACCTGAAGCTCCTAAAGCCAACATTCCAGGAGCAAAGCATGCCAATTCATCCATCTGAATATAATCGAGAAAGAGACAATGTCATACCCGCAAAGTTCTCGACGTAGAGAAATGATATTAGATAGATAGTATTTACCTTATCAATCAAATTATTTCCGTTCTTCTCACATATATATGTAAATGATGACGGTGTTGATTTCTTGATCAAGCTTAACAGACCTTTCATTGATTTCTCCCACATATCTCTGAATTCATTGCATTGAGAAAGACTTAGTCGCTACAATTTTTGCTATTCTTGGAAATACTTGGGTATATATATATATCAGCGTCGAGTTTTACTTACCTATAGGGTTTCACCGCGGATGTTTTGTTCCCTTGCACCCAAACTTTGAGCAAATACTCATAAAAGCTGTAAAACCAAATTATTAATAACTGTTACAGAACAAAGTCAGGGTCAGAAGACCCAAACAACAAACAATGAGATTTAGTGGAAGAAACTACCTATCTCCCATGGCACCAAATGTTGTGGTAGAGTACGATGGATTACCGTTCTCCGGATTTATATAGATGGGAAGTAAACCATCAGCAGGGAAGTTTTTATTCAGTTCTGTAATAACCTTCTCTACCTGAGAGACACGAGTTAATCAAACAAGTCAATCTTGAGCAGCAAATGATTACCTCAGCAATAATACTAACGCAGATAGATTTCCCTCTTTTCACACCCATGCGCTGAACATACTCAAACTTATTATCTCCCATGATCTATAAACCACACATGTACCTTCTGCTGATATTTTGGGTCCCCTGTCCTCTGGGAAAGGGCGATAAACTCGAGCTGCTCAGTGCCGGAATCTGCAAGAATACTGTCTCCCTAGTAAAGAAAAAACAAGGAACAATCAGCTAAAACTGACAGACCACATGTCTCAAAGAAACATATCTAAACTCCATGGCATTTGGTACCCATTCCAAACACGTTGTATGTGATTGCTAGTGAAACAAAATATATTTAGTTAAGAAACTATAGTTACCATCAACTCTAAAAGCAATCCCTGTTTAAAGTCTAAGCCTCAAATAAGAATGTTAATTGTTGCATAAAGAGAAACAAGAAGACTCTGTTTCTGGTGATACCAGATCTAAGTTTGTAAACGGGGCTGAAGCATCTTAAAGTGGTCAGAACTTAGTTTTAAGCTATCAGTAGCCTCTAAGGTAGAGTCTAAGGAGTCCTTGAGAAACATGATCAGGACCCTAAGTCAACTAGAGAACAAGAGCACACAGTTCCTGGAGCAAATGGCCATGATCTCAAGAAACGAGAAAAATGTGCATCTAATGTTAGGCTTTAAGAAGATCTACATCCAATGCCTTGTTCTCATGATCATGATGACACAATACAACAGACAGGGCTCTCAGTAATCTAGCACTCACCCCTGCCGCCCACGAAGGATTGTGAGCATTTCCGTTTCTCAAGTTGATGATATTGTAAGGTATACCCGTTGGAGTATTCCATGCAGGCAATAATCTGTCTGCAATATCCTTAGCTTTTTCAAGGAACATTTTGTCCCCAGACAGATCATACGCACTGAGAAGTCCGCCTACAACTCTGAAAACAAATAAAATAAGCAGATGAAATATATCCGTTCCACTTCCACAACTCTTGTCAATCAAGAACCAACTAATAACTGGATATGAACTGACTCTTCCTACAATAGATACAGAAAACAAACACAGTAAACCTGTTAAAGCAACCTTATGGTTGTTTCAAACATACTGGCGTCATAATCCTTGTCGAAATCCAATGAGCTTGCGACCCAACTGCATTAGAAGACAAGACCAAATGAAGATGGGCAAATATTGCCTCGTAAGAAATTGGATTTTGTTAATGGACGGGAACAGTTATGCGACTTAGAAAAAAGGATGCATAATCATGAAGAGCCTGTAATTACTCACTCTCGGGCTTTTCGAAACTGCTCATCTAGACCCATTATATAGAGTGTATCTAATGAATCTACCATAGTTGCTCCAAGACCACCAAAGCTATCAGTGCCATCTTTTGTCCGCGGCTGACAATAAAAAAGGAAAGAAACAAATATAGCTTCAGACCAACAGAGATTTACAGAGTGCAAGCAGAAAATAATCCGAGTACTTAACAAAATACTTGCAGGCCTAAGTACAGTGTGGTTACTTCAGATAAGTTCATAACAAAAAGCTCAACACGATATTGAAGGAGCAGGCATCAAATGTTAAGATCATTTTTGATTCGTAGATCCCATAGTAACTAGATAATGTATAGGCAATGGAGAATTTTATTTTGAAAATAATATTTTACCTGAAGCTCATCTTTTCCCCATGCATACTTCTCATATGAGCTCCAGGCATGGATCATTGCCTCTTTAACTTTCTGCCTTCGCTGGATTTCAATTGGATCTTCTGGGGCATCCATCATAGTCTTCAGAGGTTTATTTCCTTCACCTTTAAGCTCTTCTAACTAGCAGAAAATATAGCTAGTTAGCTAAACAGTACAAAAACATTACAAACCCACATAGTCCTCAAGATTCAGTAGGTCTTAGGTTACTCAGAGTCCATCTAATACTAAGTAGGTTTCAACATGCATATCTCCAGAAATGAAGCCTACTCTAGTAATTCATACATATCACTTAAAACAGACGCGCACACGAAGATGGAAGAAAGGGCGAAAACAGGGTCTTGACTTAACCAAAGAAATCCTCGAAGTCTAGAGTTAGAGGAAAATATATAATCTTACCATCTGCTCCAACCGTAAAACTTCTTCAGTTAACTTATAAACTTCAACCTGCAAGACATAATAAAACTATTAGACAGAGACAGTAAAAGACAAGTGAGAAATGATCACAAGAGAATCATTCAATTAATGTCCTCATTTTAGTACCTTTTGGTCACATAGTTTCTTAATCAGGAATTGCTGAATTAAACCCACAAAATATTAACTAGAGCTCTTTTCTAGCAAAATTAAGATACCATCGTTCTTAATCTCACTTATAGACCTTAAGCTATGAAGGCAATTAAACCATTCGAAGATGCCTACCAATGAGGTATAATGATACAAGACCTGTCTCCTAGGCAGAGTCTATGCAGAGTTCATGAGATAAATAAACATATACCTCATGTTCTCGGGTAAGATTTATACGATCCCAGACAACCATAGAAACAGAGACGAAGATGATGAAAAGCAAAGCCAAACGTCTCGGTCGTCTGAGATAATACCCAGGATTCAAATATTTCCATATCCCATAACCACTGATCGATCTACTTCTCGCCATCTGATCTCACCCCCACCACTCAACAAAAACAGAGACTAATTGAGAAATCAGTGTCCATGAAACAGAGGAAGACAAAAAGCCAAAAGCTTTCAAATTTCGAAATCCTCTGATCCGAAAGAGTAAGAACAGAGAGATTATACAAGAAGAGATTAGCTTTCTCAGGTAGCCAAAGCTATAGATCCGATTTTAAGTTTGAGTGTAGAAGGAAGAGACGAAAAAAGAATGAAACTTTACAAAAGAAAATAGAAAAAAAAACAAATTATATATTTTCTCCATCACTTTCCTTTATTTATTCTTTTCATAATAAATTAATAAATCGAGTCTCTTTAGCCCCCCCCCCCCTCACCGTTCCGTCTCTCTCTCTCTCTCACGCTCTCTCCGGTTCTGTATTCGTCTCGCTGGTGTTCTAGTCTTTGGTCTCTCTTCTCCTTTTTGGGTTGCTGCTGTTCGTCGCTTCCGAGCTTTTCAATTGATCATCTTCTTCACCGTTTCCTTCGTGTGTATTTGGTTTCTCCTGGAGCCTTTCGACATTCTTCATTACTCTCTTCTGGTGTTGCTCCCACGATTTAGGTACCTCATCTGAAGTCTTTTTTGGTTTCTCTTATCGTAATGAGAAAGCTATTTCAATAGCTTTTTTGCAGGATTTTGCTGGTTTTTTTTTTTGTTTTGTTTGGTTGAAATTAAGAGTTAGATTGTGGACTTGGTATGATGTGGTCTGTGTAAGGCTTAAAGAGTGGAAAGCTAGAATTTTTGGGTTGGATCTGGTTGATGCAATTAGGTTCTGTTGCTTGTTGATTGGAACTTGGTGTCTCTGTTTAATGTTCAAAACTAGGTTTTCTGGTTGTTGTTACTTGAGTTTATGTCCAAAATCCCGATCTTCTCATCTATATGTTCTATAGAAGGGGCTGCTCTTCTACACTGACTTCTTATCAAAGCTTGAAGTCCTACACTGACTCCTTCGAAATTAGCTGATTTAATTTGGCTGATCATCTCTGAATCGTGCTTATTTGCTCTAACCCTTTGTTTTTGAAAACTTGGGTGTTTATATTTAAAATTTCGATTTTGATGTAAATTTATTTCACTGACACATTCTGAACCAGGTTAATTGATGAAAAGCAACCATGGATGACCTTCATGGAAGCAATGCTCGAATGCACATTGGAGAAGCTCAAGATCCAATGCATGTGCAATATGAACATCATGCTTTGCATCACATCCACAATGGAAGCGGCATGGTTGATGACCATGCTGATGGTGGCAATGCTGGTGCAATGAGTGAGGGAGTGGAAGCAGACATTCCTTCTCACCCGGGAAATATAACAGACAATCGTGGTGAAGTAGTCGACCGTGGTAGTGAACAAGGAGATCAATTGACACTGTCTTTTCAGGGCCAAGTCTACGTTTTTGACAGTGTGTTGCCTGAAAAGGTATTTCAATTTTTATTTTCTCGTTACATTATAAATCTATTTTGACTATAACTGACTAGTTGGTTTGTGTTCTCCACTTAGTGAGTCTTATGTGCGAGTGCCTCTTGTTTTCTTTTCAACGTTTTCTGTAGGTTCAAGCCGTGCTTCTATTATTGGGTGGACGAGAATTACCTCAGGCACCCCCTACAAGCCTAGGATCAGCTCATCAGAACAATAGGGCATTGGTAATAAAACATTCGATACTAGTTTTGGGACATAAGTTCACTTCCTTTGTGCATTGCTGACAGATAAACGATACAGGGTTTGCCTGGTACTCCTCAAAGGTTTAGTATTCCACAGCGGTTAGCTTCTTTGGTCAGATTTCGAGAGAAGCGAAAAGGTAGGAATTTTGATAAGAAGATTCGGTATACAGTCCGCAAGGAAGTTGCTTTGAGGTACATTTGATGTCTAAATCAACAACTTAGTCTAGTGATACATCCTTTTGAGTTTGCACCCTCGTAATGAAGGTCTGCTCTTTGATTGCTTTTGCTTTTTCCGTTATACAGGATGCAACGCAATAAAGGACAGTTCACATCTGCTAAGTCGAACAATGATGAAGCTGCATCTGCTGGATCTAGCTGGGTGTCTAATCAAACCTGGGCTATAGAAGGTAGCGAGGCGCAGAATCAAGAGATCTCGTAAGTTGATAAATGCTCTGAATATAAACTTCAAGTATCTGACTTATTTATTAATCTGAACCAACTTAACATAGAGATTATGAGTTTGCTAAGCATCTTAAGAAGTTGTTTTGCTTCCAGAGACGTTGTAGAGATACTAGAACTCTGAAATCTATCAATGATCCAAGACATACGCATTTCATATGTAATATGTAGGATATGTATGGCCTATATTCATTTGTAAGGACTTGTACAAACAAATTCTTATCTAATGCTCTCCCATGCCTGCAGCAAAATTACTGCTGTGATAGATGATTGGTTAGAACAGGTTGTGATGAACTAATCTTTGAATCCTGCAAATGAGATAGTGACTTAGGGATAAACAGCTGTCGTTTAAAGTCTTTGTAAATGATGAATATTTTTTGGCATAACCAGAATTTGTTTAAGAAGATATAATCAACATATCTGATGTTACTTCCTTTGAATGGTTCTGGAACCTGTCAGATGCCGGCACTGTGGAATCGGCGAGAAGTCAACTCCAATGATGCGGCGTGGACCTGCAGGGCCTAGAACACTGTGCAATGCATGTGGACTTATGTGGGCAAACAAGGCAAGCTGATACTTGCTTCTCAATTGAACAATTCTCTCTCTATCTTTCTCACTCTGTTGCACTTTTGGTTCGATAATTAGTCTGTCTAAATGACGACATTTATAATTTCAGGGTGCCCTTAAGGACTTATCCAAAGGCGCTTCTCCTCAGACACCCCTAAATGTTCCTTTAAGTAAGAATGAGGTAAGCAACATAAGTTTTTGACCAGACAAATTTTTTGAGCTAAACAAAATTTGGTTCGTCTTTATTATTATATAGACATGTGGACGTCTGATATATTTTTGCAGGATGCAAATCTTGAGGCTGATCAATTGATGATATCAGTGGCCAATAACGTAAGCGACTCACAGTGAGAACACATTGGCTCTTGCCATTACAAGCAAGAGAAGATCTCAAGAATCACCTCAGGTGCTGTAGCTTTATCATTCCCTTTGAAAGAATCTGAGTCGATATAGGTTATCCGGATTTGATCTGTCACTTATGTAATCGGCTTATTATATTGCACTGCGATGATTGCTTATCTTATGATATTGAAATGCTGCATAGGCCGTTGTTGCATTGGTCCATAGACTGTCTGAACTCTGATGTAATGTAATGTTGAAGACTCTGTTTTATCTTTATGAGACAACTAACAATATTTAAGATCTCACCAAAAGAGTGTCTTCTTAGCCCCCATGTGAAGTGGATCATGTTATCTCCTCTTTCAATGCCTAAGGCTTCTCTAAGTCAAACTTGTTTAACTGAAATACAAAACAAAAAACAAAAGGCTTGTGATATTTATATTAGCCAAAGGAAATTGACAAAAAAAAAAAAAGGGAGAAAACAAAAAATTGGTTCAGTGCGACTGTGACTGATCCTTTGGTTTCAATGGCACAAGAGATTTTTACATAGAATTGGTGGAAGATATTTTTAATTCCATACTTGTTTTTAAAAATAAAAAAAAATAATCTCAGAATTATGTCATCTTATCATGAAAATCTAGAATTTTTTTGTCATAGTTTATTTTTATTGTAATATATTTGACTTTTTCGTCTTTACCAGTTTTATAAGTCTTAAAGTAACATTATAATTTTCTTTATTTAATTACTGAACTAAGCTTTGGGAAGAAATGGTACGAAGTAGGATATTCTTATAATCTTTGTGGACAAAAAACATTATAATATCTTCAAATAATATAAGATATTGAAATTTACTTTCTTTTTTTCGTGAATAACAAAACAAAAAATAATAGAAAAAAAGAAAGATCTTTTTTTTTTTGTGCTCGTCTTCCTCAACTACATGCGCAACACGCAGAGCAGAGACCTCCTCCGCCGAGCCCTATCACTGTGAAAATTATATACTTTACCAAAAATTGTTTTTTTTTTTCTTCTTCGCATTTGTCTTTCTTTCCCAATTTACAAAGAATCTCAATACTTCGGGACAAAGCAAAAAGCTTTCTCCCCGGAGAAAAAAAAAAAAGAAAAATCCAATCTTTGCATGCTCTAATTAAGACTCTGAAATGCAATCAACGCATCGGATTTTGTCTCGCCTCCTTCATTCTCCAGGAAAAGGTTATTACAGCAGAGCAATAAGTGTCGGCGGCTCACTTCACTTCTTCTCGTTGTTCGACGACAAGAAGCACGATGGGTTCGTTGTAGATACTCATCGGAGTTTTACTTCTCTTATCCGTTCAAATCCTCATTTAAGAGGCTTTCTCTCCACCAATTGTTCAAACAAAGGTCTTGTTGGTGTGCGATGTTCTGTTTCTCTCGATACGGATACTCCTTTGATTGATTCCTACTCCTCTCACCGGAGTATGTCTTCTCCTTGTCTTCCTTGACCTAAAGTCTTCATTTTTTTTTTTTTGTATTTTTTTGGGATACTTATTAGTTTGGAGAAATTTGTTTATGGGTTTGCTTCGTGTACAGGTTTCTTCACTCGGGCGAAACAAGTGAAGAGAATTGAGATAAGTGATCAACACAGGTAAAGACTCATTCATTACTGTTTTCTTGTAATGTGAGTAGTCTACTTCGCTGATCAAGTTGTGTATGTGTGGTTTACGAAGTTTATATTGGCTTCCCCCGTTAGCTAACTACATTTTGTTTACTGGTTGTTTGGGTTCCAAAACTGGAAATTTTTATCTGTTATTACATGTATACTCATGAAGATTCATTCTGGTAGAATACAGTGTTAGCTAGCTTCTGTTTTGGGTTCAGTTTCATAGCCTTTGTTGTGCTTTAGTAGTCCTGTTACTTGGTGAAGTTCATTGAGTTAGCCAAGGGAGGTCATGAGAAGAAAACTTCTAACATGTACCTGATGTCTTTCTCTAGTGAAGCTCTCTTGCTATATCTTTATTGGGTGTTTTTACTAACTCCTGAGTTATGCTTCCGTGAAAATTTTGCAGTCAAAGAGCTGTCACTACTGCACTATGGTGCAACTTCCTCGTGTTTTCGCTCAAGTTTGGGGTTTGGTGGACAAGTTCTAGCCATGTCATAATGGCTGAAGTAGTTCACTCCGTCGCTGATTTTGCTAACCAGGTTTGTTGCTGTTATGCGTTTCTGTCTAGTTTTATATATTGAATATTGGGTGCAGAAAAACTGATACATATTGATGTTGTAGGCACTTCTTGCTTATGGGCTCAGTAGCTCAAGGCGTGCGCCAGATGCTCTTCATCCGTGAGTCTCTCTAGTAATCTTGTATACTCGATGGCAGAACAGCTTTCTCTTGTTTGAAGAAATCCTTAGACCAAATTTTTTACTTTGCTCAGCTATGGCTACTCAAAAGAAAGATTTGTATGGTCCTTGATATCTGCTGTTGGCATCTTTTGCCTTGGGTCTGGTGCTACCATAGTCAATGGAGTACAGAACTTGTGGACTTCTTCGGTAATTGGCTGGCTCTATATGATCTTTTGGGTTGTTAAATACTCCTCATACATTTTCTTGGTTTTTCATCAATTTTGACAATCTTTCTCAGCCACCTCCGAATATGGAATATGCTGCTTTGGTAATTGGTGGTTCTTTTGTAATTGAAGGTATCAACTTTTCCTGATCTTTGTGCCTCTTTGTTATGTGTACCTTTCTTGAAGTTGGTCTAGCTATGCTTCAAGCCTACATGCTTAATATAGTTTGTTAATCTGTATTTCTTAAAGGTGCTTCGCTTCTTGTTGCGATTCAATCTGTTAAAAAAGGAGCTGCTCAAGAAGGCATGACCATAAGAGATTATATATGGCGTGGTCATGATCCTACTTCTGTTGCTGTTATGACTGAGGTATTACTTTTTAGCTTGGACCTTATTTGAACATATATAGAAACAGAGTTATGGGAAGTTGTTAGAGTGAATTGTTATATAACACTGCTAAACTGTATTATGCTCTTATTTTTCCGTTAGTAACTATTGTAAATGCACAGGATGGCGCTGCAGTGGCAGGTTTAGCAATTGCTGCTGCATCTCTTGTTGCTGTTAGGATGACAGGAAATCCTATTTATGATCCTATAGGGTCAATTGTAGTCGGTAATTTACTTGGAATGGTATGTTTGTGCTCTCCTATACTTGCTCTTTATCACTCTATATTACATATCTTAACCAAGAGTATAAATTCTACTAGGTTGCTATATTTCTCATTCAACGAAACCGACATGCCTTGATTGGAAGAGCAATGGATGATCAAGACATGAGTAAAGTTCTTAAGTTTTTAAGGAATGACACGGTATAAATTCTTCTTATCATAACTTAGAAATCTCATATATGATGACATTTAAAGCATATAGAAGGTGGGCTCAGAATTGATTTTTTTGTTGTGTAGGTTGTAGATGCTTTATATGATTGCAAAAGTGAAGTGATTGGTCCTGGATCCTTCAGATTTAAAGCTGAAATAGGTGAGTTGAACTGTTTATTGCTCTTAAAGAATTGGATTGTTCCCTTTACTTGAAAATAAGAACGAAAGAGGCAAAACCTTTGCGAGTGAAGATCACTCTATCGTATTCTGGACTTCTTGAGTGATTACATTAGGCACTGTATTAATTGGTATGTCCAAACAGATTTCAACGGGCAGATGGTTGTCCAAAACTATCTGAAGAGAACTGGGCGTGAAGAGTGGGCGAAACTGGTAACTAATTTTGCAGCCTTTATCTTCTAGTTGTGTCCTTTTAACTGATGAACAATCTGTTAACTAGCATTAGTTAAAATATGGTGTTCGACTGTTCGTTAATTCAACATTGCTGAATATTGATGGTGTATTTACTCAGTTTCGGGAGGCCGCAAAGAAAGGAGATGATTCTGCAATGCTCAAGATTATGTCAAACTATGGTGCGCAAAATGTCAAGTTCTACTTCTGGATTTGTCATATATAATGTTCCAAGCTTGAAAAATATACTGAGTAATCTGTTGCAGGTGAGGAAGTTGTCACGGCTTTAGGAAGCGAAGTAGACCGGTTAGAGAAAGAGATCCAAGAGCTTGTCCCTGGAATCCAACATGTTGACATCGAAGCACACAATCCTACAGACCCATCTTTATGATCTGAAGAAACTCGCTTTATTCAAGGTCGGATTATCGATACATTCTGATGTCCTCCATTCTCTTGGCCTCAAGAAATGGAAGCCACACGTTTGGTTGTGGTAAAAGCATGGCCTCATGAAGATATAGTGTTGTCAGGTGTGTGATTGGACCAACTTTGCAGATGGCTTCTTCTCTTATCTTGTTTTTGGTGTAGAAGACTTGGAAGTCTCATGAGTGTTGGCTTTATCTTCTATGCTCACACAAAAAAAAGAAGCTTGTGGCTTGTAGAAACATTGAGATGTGATTCAGATCAATATTATTTTATATATACACAATTAATGTTTTAGTACTTGGTATTTAGTGTCAGACCATTGGTGTATAGCGAACTGAATTTGATCACTGCAACATGATGAAAACCATCAATAGTTAATAGGCAGAGTAGTAAAAATTAGTTAGCATGCACATGATCCACATTTATTACAATAACAGGGATGCTCGAAACATCTAGCTTTGTCACAAATCTGGTTTTCCTTACCGGACCACCAAGGGTTAGCAATCGCTCCTGCAATCAAGTTAGCTTTCCTCGATCTCAACCTCTAAGAACACACTTCAAGACTTGAGAAACAAGCTGTGTATTAGAAACTGCGCAGTACCATGGCCAATCAAAAGCTTCAATAGCCGCTTTGCAATGGGAGATCATAAATGCTTTGGACAGCCCATATCATACACTTTAATTCAGGCATCATTATCTTATGTGAGGGTGTATGTTTCATCAACTAATACAGAGAAAATAACCCATTTGAACAGAGCTTTTTGTCTTAGTCAAACCAAAGAAAAAACGGAAGTTGACATTGTCTTAAAAGTTGACTTGTGCTCTTTTGGATTATAGCTATGGTGTTTTCCCTAAGTAATGGATTAGCCAGCTGCATTTTAGGTGATGATGATGGCAGTGACCAACCTGATTTCAAGATTTTGATATCCAGATGTTTATACTTTCTATCAATTTGACGGAACATTTGAAATAGATAAAAGTTGTTTTATATCTAGAGTGGGAACGCGTAAGAAGTTGACCCACCCGAGATGTTGACATTGTCTTAGAGTTGACTAGCAAAAGTTCTTATGCTCTTTCGTGTGTTTATGGCCATGATCTGTTTCTGATGTACAGATAAACCAGTTTGCAATCTAGACGATGACGGAAGTGACAGGCCTGAGGCGTTTCGTTTCTAAGTTCATTTGCTGTATGTCGAATGCACAAAGATCAAAACATTAGGAACTTTATAGTTATATCCTGCAGTACCTTTCGTTTTCTTAACCATTTTTACCCAACTTTTTTCTATGCAGGTTATGCAGACGATTCCATTATTGAGTATGAACCATATGTGTACATTCCAGCCAATAGTTACACGTATGCCGAGGTTATAAAGATGACCAACAAGTTCAATAAAGTTCATGGCAAAGGAGGGTTTGGTGTAGTTTATCATGGAGTTTTAAACAAGCAACAAGTAGCAGTAAAGATGCTAAACCGAGCATCCATCTATAACATTGAACAGTTTACCAAAGAGGTAGTAAACTGGATTATTCATTCCCGAAAAAAAATATTAGATATTCATCAGCTGAACGTTTTCTTGGTTGATCAGGTTCACGATTTTGTAAAAGTTCGTCACAAAAACTTGGTGAGCCTCATTGGGTACTGTGATGATGGTGAGCACTTGGCACTTATCTATGAATTCGTCGCAAATGGAGACTTGAAAGATCAACTATCTGGTATGAACAACCACATTCTAGTTTTGGTCTTTTCTTCAAGTTGTAGAAGATAACCGCATTTGTTTTTGATTTAATAGGGAAGTTTGGTAATGTCCCAAGCTGGGAAAGCAGGTTAAAAATCATCATTGGAGTAGCACAGGGTAACTTAAAGCTGCAGTTCTTGAAACAGAGTTTTTCATTCATGACAGAAACTGATATTTGTAGAGTGCTTTTGACAGGTCTAGAGTATTTGCATAGCGAGTTGAGATTCCTTCACAGATATGTTAAGCCGACATATATCCTACTAGACGAAAACTTCGAAGCGAAACTGGCTGATTTCGGGCTGTCGAGATCCTCCCCAACCAACCCTCACATACAGGAGTCAAATAAGATTTATGTCAAGCCTGGAAGAAATCCATACCTGCATGACACGTAAGAAACCATCTCATAAATTTTGATGGACTCGAAGGTGTTATATACTGAATCACTTGATGATAATGCAGGTACTTCAACTCAAACCGTTTAACCAAACAGAGCGACATTTATAGCTTTGGAATTGTTCTGTTGGAGTTGATAACCAATCAGCCTGTCATTGACAGCAACCGTGAAAGTCCTCACATTTCCAAGTGGGTCGATTCAGAGGTCGCAAAAGGCAGTACTAGAGAGATTGTTGATCCCAGGCTAAACAGTGACTTTGATCCCAACTCAGTCAGTAAATCTATGGAGATAGCACGCACTTGTGTAGCTCGTTCTTGTAATAATAGGACACGCATGAGTCAGGTTGTTATGGAGCTCAACGAGTGTCTGGCTTTAGAGATGTCTAGAACTCATGGAAGAACTGGGGAGATAACTCAAGAGAGTCAGTGATCGTTGTGACCCTGTCCACTAGTTCAACAATCTCAATCGTTTTCATCTTTCTTCATGATCCAAAAACATTTACATGATCGTACATTGTATCGTTCTAGCATGGTTACTGCATTTTCTCTATTTTACAGTTTTAAATTTTCAGTAATGTTTGAACAGTAAACACTGTTTCCCTGTATCCTCCATGTTCCTCCTTTGACTATGACATGAAAAGTATGTAAAAAGTATGAGCCAATAGATTCAAATTGTAACATATAGAGTTTTCTGTCCTAAACAAGGCAACACCAATGAGAATACTGGACTAAATCAAATTGGTATCGAGCTAAACTTATCAATATTAAACAACCGGAAAACCCCAGGTAACTAGATTGGCTTACAACTTTAGTGACATGGATTTTGGTTTCAAGATCACATTGACAAAACATTTCCCTCATAAGTTCAGCAAAAACATGAATACGCCAAATGGTTCTTCCTTGAGATATAGGGAGAGATGTAATCAGTAGAACGACCAGATGTTCCTGAGATCTCTGCTGGAACAAGAACTTGAGGCTTGCCTAATGCTATCCGTTTTCCAACTGTATTGGCGTAAAACAGACCAGGAATGGCTGGCACAAATACATCACTCTTTGAACTTATGTAGAAGTCAATAACATTTTCATATTCAGAATTTTCTAATTCAAGGTACTTCGATTTCTTATCTGACGGCATTATCGACTCCTGCATTTTTCAGAAACAAAAAATCAAGATTAGCTTATGGGAGAGAACTTCAGATACTAGATAATGAAGGATTTAAGCACCTTAGTATATGTTTTCGGGAAAATGTCCTTAAGTATATTGAGGCTGCTCTCCCATCTTGGCTGAGTAAGATATATAGTTGTATCACTGTCAAATCCAAGCTTCCTCAAGAACAATGCAATCTCTTGTGCGTTGTAACAGGTTTTGGATCCCACAGCACCTGCTTCATGACAATTTTTCTTTTCAAGTATCTCAACCCTCAAGTCTATGGCTAGGAAACGGCCACCTGATTTCTTGCTGTGTGTCTTCAGCCGCTGAATCATCGATTCAACCAAATCATTCACTGCAGGTTGCAACTCCAAGGAACCAAACATTGCCAAACAAGAGACAGGGTCGGTTTCACCACCCTGCGAAGATTTCCTCAAGTTCACCGAAGGGAAATAGGTTGTAACTCTTATGTTCCCTTTTGATTTGAAGATGGGGTCAATATGTGCCTTTATGTAATCTTCTGCAACTCGGGTAGGAACCTTAACAATGGCGATATCTCTTAGAGATACATGGCTCGGCAATTTTCTTACAACGTTGACGACGCTTTCCAAGCTTTTAATAAGTTTGTCCACATCATAGATATCATCAAAGTTCCTGAACAAGCATTCCGAATGTGTTCATAGAACCTTAAAGAAACAAACAATTTGACGAAACCAAAATGCATAATACAAAAACCACTAACATTTCATCACCAGGCTTGCTTCCTCTTATATCGGGAAGCACTAGAGTTGCTCCAAGATGCTTCGCCACCATAACGGCATCAGTAATCTAAACAAGATGGTAAAGTCAAACAACATAAAACATCACAGGAAAGATGAGAACATGTCTAAAGGAAATTCAGATTGAATTCACAGATTTCAAACTTTACAGTTAATATAAAGGATACCTGAGAGACATGGTACTCAGGACCATTCGTTAAGGAGAATGTAACATAACCCTTCGATGATATTGCTTCATCTGCAACACCAGAAGAAACATTAACACACACCAAACCAAAAACTACAGAGAAGATAAGAAAACTATAACTAATCTGAAGGAACAACTCAGGTGACATACCAGATTGAGAAATGGACCAACAAGGTTTAAGTTCATGGCTATCCTCCATCCAAGGTCCATTATTCACACCTTGAATAGCTCTAACAAGTCCATCTTCAACAGCTACTTTTGATCCCTTGAATTCAATATCATGTGCATCTCCTTGGATTTTCTCCTGTAAACCCCACAAAACACACACACAAAAGCAGAACTTAAAGAGAAGAAGCATTTGGAGATTTCAAAGCTACCAATAGAATCAAAAAAAGCTTGAAACTTTCACAATCAATATAGATGAAAAAAAACAGCTGAATCGATCGTTCTCTCCAAAGTATGAGCCTTTATGATCATCAATACAATCCAAATTCGATCCAAAATGAACAAAAATAGGTTCTTTTTTTCTTCAATTGAATTGAGGGTTGTATAAAACTAGATCTGCTTCTCAAAGAATTAAGCTCAGTCACTGTCGCAGGTGGGTGGGTGGGGGTTAGGGATAAAATACCTGAAGAGCATCAAAGTAATCTCTATGAAGCATTTGTCCAAGCATCACAAACATGGTAATGGTGAGAATCCCAGCCACCACTTGCCTCAAATCCACACCCATTTCTTCTTCTTACAACACTCTCCTCTCCTCTCCTCTCCTCCCTCCTCCCTCCTCTCTCGAAAAGAGAAAATGGGTTTTTCCAAGGGTTTCACGGAAACTGAGGAGAATTTACAGATCGTTAATAAAAAGGAAAAAATTTAATAAATAAAAAAAAAAAAAAAACAGAGACAAGATTTTTCACAAATCTGTGATGATTTTGTCAAAAGACACTTCCTTTTTTTTTATTTTTTCTTAATTTAATTTTTATTATATTTACTTGTCAGTGTTCTCAAGTGACGACGTCTCTCTTCCTTAAACACAGCCACCGACACTCTCGCCGTCAATTCTGGTATTTATATAACTCAACTTGTATATTTTTTAACCGGATTTTAATGTCAGATAACCGGGTTTTAATGTCAGATCACCGGATTTGTACCGTATCGAACCAATATTAGTAAACAAAAATCTCATCTTTATTTACTTACCGAAGTGGTGGTGGTTTTGAATCTTTTAATATTCTTCAATTAAATAACTAAACTAAATCTGGAATAATATAAGTCACATTGTTTATGTTTTCCTTAATTGATTTGTCGTTTTTCTGCAAATTAATTAATTTATCACATTTTAAGAAATATAATAATAATTCATTTAATTGTATTTACTGTATATTTGTCAAATTTATTGATTAAAATTTGACAAGTGACTTGCCCAGTTGCCACACTATTGATTACTATGTCTATGGAGTATTTAAGCGTTTTTTGCATTACTGAAGTTCTCTTTTTGTTGTTGGTTTTAAAAGTACAAGTAGGTTCCGTTACGAGATGTTTATAATTAAATGTAATAAATGATCATTTGTGCAAAGAGTAGTGTCAGTAATATTAGTTAACACCAATATAAAATTAGTATTAAAATTAAATGTTAATAATGATCAGTTGTGTTAATGTACTATTTTAATACTAATTTTGCTAATATATATATTTTTTTTAATTCTAGTGATTTAATATATAAATCGTGGTATAATGCACAATAATTTTTCTTTATTACAATCTTAATTAAATCACTATGATTCAACATATTTTATATTGGTGTTGATAAAACATTAAAATGAGGATTTAACCCGTATTGAAATATCATATTACTGATAGTTTATTTTTTTGTATTATTAATTAATGTCATATAACCCGTCATGTAATATAACTCGTTTGTGTAATTTTAAAAATTTAATATGTTTAAATATTTATAATTTTAAACTTTTTATTAAGTTTAGATATATTAGTTATAAATTATAAACTTCTTAAAATTTTATAATTTACTATATAAATTATAAAATTTTAAGATGTTTATAATTTACTATATACGGTAAATTTACTATATATGTATGTTGAACACACACTTTTTATATTAATTGAGTGATATATGTTTGTTTTAAAAAATTCAAATCACAACATATGCAAGAAAAATACACATTTTTTTATTAACTTTATGTATTATATGATGATTCACTACATTTAAATTTTAAAATCAAAAAGAGATGATAGGAGAATAACTTTTTTAAATCTGGAATAAATCTTCTAAATATCTATATTAATTATAGAACATTTTTTTGACAATAATTATAGAACAATATATATGGATATTTAAAATATTTTAATTGTGTTTGGTTTAAAGGATAGAAGAGAAAGTTAACTAAACTTGTTTGGATATGAATATAAGCATTAAATGGCATTCAATGTAAAAACTTTCCAAAAAACATTTTTGAGCAAAAACTGCTGCAAAAATACTAGGAAAAATACTTATGTAAAAACTTTCCAAAAAACATTTTTGAGCAAAAACTGCTGCAAAAATACTAGGAACAATACTTAGGTTCACCTCTAGAGGGGTGAACCTCTCCATTCACCTCCTTCTTTTCAACCAATCAAAATCTTCTATACATTATCTCATTTTAAAAATAAATTAAAATAAAATTAAAAAGCAAAACCAATTAAGGAAACAAATTCTGTATACTTTTAATTTAGGAAATTTAAATATTGGCTTGGTTTAGATTTTACAACTAGAACAAAATTATGTGTCCGTTTGGGTTTACAAATAAATTGTTTAGGGTTTAGATTTTACAATCAAAACGAAATTATGTCGGTTTGAGTTTACAAATATTTTTTTTAGGGTTTAGATTATATAATTAAAACGAAATTATATGTCGGTTTGGGTTTACAAATGAGGTGGTTAGAGTTTAGATTTTATAATTAGAACGAAATTATATGTCGGTTTGGGTTTACAAATGAGATGGTTAGGGTTTAGATTTTACAATTAGAACGAAATTATATGTCGGTTTGGGTTTACAAACGAGATTGTTAGGGTTTAGATTTTACAATTATAACGAAATTATATGTCGGTTTGGGTTTACAAATGAGATGGTTAGGGTTTAGATTTTACAATTAGAATAAAATCATATGTCGGTTTGGGTTATAAAAAAGTGGTTTAAATTTTTAATTTTATAATAATGTATACATATTTTATTTCCTTATTTTACAAGGAGGTAAAAGGAGAGGTTCAACCTAAGTATTGTTCAAATACTAGTATAGATGATACAACTTGAACGGAAGGAAAACAAAAATATTTATAGAGTCTAAAGCCAAAAAAAAATAAAACTAAATTTATTAACAACAAAAAATTTCTGGAAGCATAAAACGAAAAAAAAAATGCAAAGTAGAACATAGGCAATAAAGCATAACTCTTACGCAACATATTAGTTTCAAAATGCAAGAATAACTCTTCTCCCCAACTACCTAATCCAAAGCTAACATCAACCACTTCCTATCACGAAGAGAACCAATTTCTATAAACATAATCAAAGTCTTCATAACCCAGCAAGCAAGGATCCGAAACGCTTTGAATGCGACGATAACAACAATATTGTCCATAATCGTCTACGTAAAAAATGCCTTACAAAAAACAATTAAATTTAAACAAATCTGCAAAACAAGGATAAGGAGCGAAGCCTAGCAACTCGATAAAACCGAGCTCGAACGAGCATGATGATGAAATGAAGAAGCTATCAACCACAACAAACAAACAACTGAGAAGAACCAACTGCATACAAAGAAGACTAGCATATCTCCAAACAAAATGAAGCCTAAGCTTAAAAAGGAAAACATCCTTATGGAAATCAAAGACTAGAAGAATAGACCAAAGGTGATAAACAAGACAATGGCTGGGCATATAAAATGCAATCCTTAATTGTTTTAGCCACAAATGATTAGAAATTCGTTATATAAACTATATAAATAATATTAAGAGTCCATTTTTTTAATTGTAAAATATAGATTACATTATTACATATCATTAATAAAACTTATTAACAGATATATATATATAAAGTCACAAAATTTGTGAGTAGTAGTGAAATAAGAAAAAATTCTGTAACAAACAGTAACTTGATTTAAAACCTTTACAATTATTCTTTTACAATTTAAAATATGTATAACGTGTTTAAGAGGCTTGCTTTTTCTAATCTCAAAATAGTGTACCGTTTCTTTGTGTGGATCAATGTTTTTGTACCGTTTATTTCCCCAAGTATCACGCCATTATTACATGAATCATGTCTCATCTACTCTTAAAGATAAAGTTTGAAATGAACAATTATGTGTCTTGGCAAAATGAAAGATATAAAGGTAACAAATAATGTCTCCAAGAATATTTTAAACCAAATATCATAAGATCTCGGTTGGGTAAGAGTCCCAAACGAAAAACAACTAGTTTGGATTAGTTTATGTGGTGGTAACTGTTTTGATGTTTGTTATAGACATTATTCTGAAATTAAAGCGAGAATAGGTCGTCTAATATTAAATTTAGGTTTTGAGTTGGACTTCCAATTCAAAACAAAACCAATTGGCAATGAGTAGAGAGACCCTAACCTTTTATATATTACTTAAATCTTTCACATTTTTTCAATGTGGGATATTTTACACTAACACCCTCTCTCACGCTCAGGCATGACCATCTGAAGCGTGGACATATGTGGGAACAACATCCATGGGGTGACCCAACAATCAACCTGCTCTGATACCATATTAAATTTAGACTTATCTTGAATTTCCAACTAAAAACCAATTAATAATTAGTAAATTGGTCCTAATCCTCTATATATTACTTAAATTCTTCACATTTTTTCGATGTGGGATATTTTACACTAACATCTAACTATACCTATAGTTTATTCATATTTTAACTATAAGTTGCTATACAAAATTGGTGTAATAGTATGTTAGCTGGTGAAATTAGTGTAACAAAAATAGTGTTAGAGAGAAACAAAACTACTCTTCTTGCTTCGATCTATTTGTCAGAGCGAGTTAGGGAAATTGGATGGACGGCAGACGGGCAGAGTAATGTGTAATTTGGCAGCACTAGTAAATAATTAGATTTATTGGTCAAATTGATGACATAGCCATTAGAAATATTTTGATGCTTTTCAGGGATTCCCTCCATATATGAGTACTCTGACCAAAGTCTCAAATGATAAAATCAGTAGTATGGCTTTAGTAAGACTCACCATAACATTATTAACCTTTCTAAAATCCATTTTGGGGTTGGTTACTTCCACATGTTCAACTTGAACATTCTTTGCAGTAAATTTAAATTCTCGATTGCCGAGAGAGAGAAAAAAAATTTAGGATATTTTCTTTCAATTATAATTGACCTATTATTTGGTTGCTTTAAAACTCCATTTGTAAGTTAAAATAATGTCTTAGAAAATTAAGGATGATATTTGACAAAAAAAAAAAAAAAAAAAATTAAGGATGATAAATATAATGATGAAATCGTCTTTATATACACACTATAAAAAAAGCTCTTTCTTTAATATGTTATTCGAAACACTTTGCTCAGAAATTAAATATGTTAGCAGTCGATAAAGACGAAAAAGTTTAGTGATTTATGTTTAACTGTCGTCGTTGTGTTAATAAGGCAAATTTTGCAAAGCTAATCATAAATATGATTCGAGCTTCATGGTCTTATGAACGAACTAATGAGATCCATCCATCCAACTCTTATAAAGCCCACTCTATGAATAGACAACATGGCCCATAAGTGGCCCTTCTGCTTTTTGCTGCCTGCCACTCTTCTCTATATGATTTCACGGTGATCTAGTCGTCGGTCGGAGCCGTCGTTGACTGCAACCATCACAATCCCTTTCCGCCGGAGATTTTTGAGGCTAAAATCACGAACCTTTCGTCCGTTAGAACTCTGTTCACCTTTACCCTCGACCAGGAACACTCTCGTCCGTTCTTGCCTCTCAACAAAGGTTCGCTCTTTTCAAGTTGCAAATCTTTTTCTTGGAAAGTTGCAAATTTTGAAACTTTCCATTTGGTTTGACAATGAGACGACGGCTTTTGGTGAAATGATCTAATTCGTTAGAGTTACTATTGTAATTTTTTGGATTTAGTATCACTAATCATTCACAACTCCACATTTATACCTTTTTTTGTATGTCACAATACACAAATACATTACACAACTCTTTTAAGTTAAGCTAAGTTATATCAAGAAATGAGTGTAGTTTCGCTGTCTTGTCTGAGGACATCATATAGCTTCTAATGTCGAGTGAGAATTCTGATTAATCCCCAAGTCCATCACTCTGTTCACAAAGTTAGAATACTGGTTTCTCTTCTCTGTTTCTTCTTCTCTCCTTTGAAACATTGTCGTCAGCTTCATCTCTAAACCCTTTGGAGTGTAATACAAATGCTTAGTACTATCACTCGTAGGATCTTCTTCGGCTAGAAGCATTATGTAACTTTGTAGGTAGCTCTTGTATCTTGGCACAACCGTTCTTACCATTGCTTGACATATCTTCCATCTCAACTTGTCATCCTCAACTACCCAATTTGATTGCTTTGTATAGATATCATCAAAACCTTTTGAAAAGTCTTGTAATGTTCGTTTGATTGACTCACGGACTCGTTTTCTTTTCACAGCAGATGATGATGAAGAAGTGGGTTGAGCTTTGTTGGTGAGTAGAGACAAGAGGTTTCCCCAGCTTTCTTTGACGTATAGTGCGGCGTAATAGTCTCTGTACTGCTCGTGTGCGTTTAGCCAAGACTCTCCCATCATTTCCCCGAGATGAGCCTCTCTCAAACCGCAGAAATGGGAGTGGTTGTTCATCATAAAGATGCAAGAAAGAGCGGTGTCTTTGTTGGAACTCGACCATGCATCCAAGTTCAAAGCAATCTCTCTCAGTATGTTGTAGATGTGACCTGTGAGAATCTCTTCTTGATACTTTGCTTTTTTCCAGCCCAAATCAATCTCGAGAATCTTCGACAGGATTGGCTTGTTGTTGTTCCCCAGTAGCTTGTTGCAATACTCAGTGACAACACTAACAAGCCTTGGGACACCGGCATCATGCAGAGGACAGTTTGGTCTTTGTAGCTCCACTTGGCAAGGTAGCTCCCAGAAGATCTCGCAGACACCTTTAACGAGATTGCTAATGAGCTCCCGTGTAACCATGCGTATCTCTGAACATTGTTCCCCTTGAAATAGCTGGTTAAACTCTATCCTGATGTTGTCCATTGTAGAGAAACAATCTAAGAGCTTTAGCAGCTTTGGTGGATCTTTCTTGCATTTGCTGATTCTTGATCCAAATCTGAGAAGCGACAAGATTCCTGAATTTGAAGCTATTTTTCCAAAGCAACGCAATGGAACATTTTCTCCAACATCTTCAAATACGTCATAGCAGAGCTTTCTCTCAACCTCATAGATCTCTTTCACGGCTATCTCCATATGCAATCTCCATTGATCTATATCTCCTTCTATACCATGTACATTATCAGCTTCTGTGATTGTTCTCTCAAGATAATCAATCTCAAGCTGTTTCTGAATGACCTTTGTGCGGACTTTGATGTAAACAGGTATACATTTTTTCAACTGTGTATGAGCATGTAATCTCTTGATGATAGCCTGCAAGTTTCTCAAGCTGTCTTCAGACAAGACCTGCTCCTCTTCCAGAATCCTCTTGAATTCTGTTCTGAGATTCTTCAGCGCTGTGTAAAGAATCCCTCCTTTGAGATAAGCACGAGGCTCGGTCATTTGCAGTTCCCGGAGAAGCCCAATGGAAGTCTTGAACCGTAAACCGCAAGGATGATCTTGAGGCATCCCCTTTTCGGTTAGGTACTCGATTGTCTCTTCAAGCCAATTAAGAGCAAGAACACAGCTACTGGAGAGAAGCTTCATCGCTTCACCAAGGCGTTTAACTTCTGAAACATAACCGAGGACTTCATCAGAGGACATGAGAGAGATCTCGAGTTCTTGAACCGAAGAAAAGACTCTCAAAACAGCGGATATAGGGGCAATGGTGTGACGGATATGATCAGAGAAAGGAGAACATCGCCATTTCTCTACTTTAACATCAGCTTCCAAAGACGACAACTCGTGATTGATTTCTTCAAGCTTGGATCCGGTCTTGTTTAGAACCAAGGAAAAAGTTTCTGATTTCTCCATCTCACTCTTTAGTAAACTTCTCATTGCTTCAAGTCTCTCAAGCCTCTTTGCTTCAGCCATTGTTGTTTTGCTGCTTGCTTAACTCAGTAGAGGACATACGCTTCAACAACTATATATATTGGATTTGGTAACAATCCTCGGAAGATAAACCAAATTTCTTACCAAACCCACCAAAACAAGCAAATTACTAGTGCTTCTTCTGTAAACCATACAACATTCAGAAATTCATCTTTGAGAAAAAGACAAAGATTTGTTTTACATTAAATTAATTAACTTAAAAGCAAAATCCAAATCCAAAGTCTTGTTTTATTTGTTGGTCAGCTCAACCATCTTTATCTGAAACTAAACAGCTCTATCTTCCTGCAGTTTGATCGTCTGACAAAAGTCTGAGCTGTGTATTTAATATTAACTTTGAAAAAACTACAAAACGAAACAAAACAAACAATTGCAAGACACTTTACACGAAATTATCAAAGACTTTATACACGAAACTCATTCTACCTGAAAATGAGAATAAGTTTCAGGAATTTCGTGGAGCCTCCCGGAAAATAATTTGTTTTTTTAATTTTAATTCCTATTTTTATGTAACTTCACTTAAATTTCTATTGCCCAATTAAGGAATTAAAATAGCAAACCTGTGGTTTGGCTCAGTCTTCGCGTATACTTCAAGAAACAATGATAAAAAAAGTTTTGAGAGCTTTTCAGTAGATAAAAGTTGTATAGAAGATTGTTGTTTTAGCTAAGTTACTTAATGGGCCTATTATATGCTTTGACTAAGACCAATGGGCCTAATATGTGTTAGGGGTTATTAGGGCACAGAACACAGGGAGAACCAGTCTCACAATTTCGCGAATTTCTCCATTTCTCAGAAACAGAAGGAACGAAAGAAAGAGAGATCTGATCGGAGATGGCATTGACTGCGGCGGTTCCGTTCTGGAGAGCGGCGGGTATGACTTACATTACCTATTCAAACATCTGCGCGAATCTGGTGAGGAATTGTCTCAAGGAGCCACACAGAGCTGAATCCTTAGCTCGTGAGAAGGTTCACTTCTCTCTCTCCAAATGGGCTGATGGAAAGGCTCAGAAACCTGGTGAGTTTTCTCGATTCCTTTTATCGTCTTTTGGATCTGTGATTCTTTCATATTGATTTCTGGGGGTAATTTGTTTTGGACTTTCGTAGAATGAGATATCTGATTTTGTTGTAGATCCTTTTGGATAAGAAAGTTTTAGACTAATCTCTATTGATTTTGCTTAACCTAACCTCTGGTTCTTGATTTGATAATTTTCAATACTGTTCCTCATAAGTTGCTGTTATGTCCACTTGTTTCATTTTAGAAGATTATGGATAAATAAAGTATCAAACTTGACTAATCTCCATTGATTTTGCTTAACCGTTCCTCTGGGTCTGGATTTGATCAATTCAATACTACCCTTCCTCATAAGTCGATGTTATATATCCAATTGTTGATTTCCCGATTAGTCAGCCTCGGAAACATGAAGCAGATGAACCATGACTGTGGAACCTTTGTATTCATAGATGTCCCTTGTGTCAAAAGCTTGTATGAAGATGATTTGGAATCTTGCTATTTAGATGTCTTCTGTGATGATTTCGTTGTTTTTAAGATTGAGTCTATCTGAGCTTTCTACTTTTCTTGTTCACTCATTTTTTTATCTAACATTTTTTCACAATGGTTTTGTTGTTTCTTGACAGTTTTGCGCTCAGACGCACCTGGAGTTTGAGAGTTTACATTTGATGAACAAGTTTGAGTTAATGATGTGCCTAAAGAAATGCAAGAAACTGTGTTACCAAAGCTTTTTTTTCTTTTCATCTTCTTCTTTTTATTGTTAGCAATGGAGCATGAGTGAGCCAGAGAGAGAGACTCATTCCAATCATAAATAATCAAAACACTGTGGGCTTGTGTGTTTCGTTTCTTGATTTGCATCTATTCTCTTTTCAATATTTGTATGCAAAAAAACATTCAAAAAGCATTTGAAGACTTGCTCTCATGGCTAAAAAAACAAACAAATATATCTGATTGATTGCTACACAAGAGTTGAGAATAGCATAAAACGCAGCACATGTATGGAGAATCAACACATCTCAACACAGTCATAGGTCGAGTGTTGTCTGTGTTGAGATGTTTCTTGGGCTTCTTACTTTATAATTTTTTTTCTTCATTTGCTTTATTGGACCCAAAAAAAAGGATTTACTTGAAGACAAGTAGTTGTACGAAGAAAAGTGAGAATATCTAATTTTAATAAATTTTGAAAATATTATTCATGAAAAAAAAGAAACTCATATCAATATTTAATGTTATTTTGGTATATAATCTCAAAAACTCATATCAATATTTAATGTAATTTTGGTATATAATCTCAAAAACACATGAGAAGTCAGTGTATGATGTAAATGGCTATCCAATTTGATGCTAATATACAGATATACTTCCCACATAAAACAAAAATTCCCAAATATATTTGATTTTATTCACTATATAATGCATGAACCAATAATGGAATATGATAATAGTTTGAGTGTTGAATTTAAATTCCATTTCCATCTTAGTTTTTATTTTTAAGTAGTATAAAAAAAACTCAACAAAGCCAGTGAACCGCACAATAATATGGTTTCAGTACCTGCGAGTATTCATCACGCGTTCATACACATCGCGTAGATACCTTTTTCTCGATTTTAACAATTTTTGCTTTTTTATTTTAACCCCAAAAAAAAAAAAAAAAATTTACGTTCCCTTTCATCACACAGTGTCCTCTCTCTCTCTCTCTCTCTCAATTTCTTTCATTTTTTTCGACGAACCTTCATTTCTCTTTTTTTCTTTCTCTGATTTGATCGCTTCGAAGAACGAATCAATTCAAGTTTGCCTCCCTAACCCTAGAAGACGAAAACGCACGAAGAAGAAGACGAAGTCGAACTTGAACTTGAAGACGACGACTGACTGATTCAAAGAAGAGAAGAAGATCTTCTTTATATATATGTATAACAACTTCAATCTTCAATCGAGCTTTGCAATTTTCAGATCGTGAAATCGAAAGCTATGAAACCGATTCAATCGCCACCAGGAGGAGTATCATCATCCGTTCCGGTTAAGAGCCGTCCTCGTCGCCGTCCTGATCTTACCTTACCGCTTCCTCAGCGCGATGTATCCCTCGCCGTACCTCTCCCTCTCCCACCACCTACTTCTTCCGGTGGATCTGCGCCGTCTTCCGGTGGTTCTGCTTCTGCGTCGTCTTCATCAGCTACGAGCTGTAACAGCTCCTCCTCCTCCTCCTCGGAACCTAAGAACTATTCGGATTTAGTGCGAGGTAACCGGATCGGAAGCGGAGCTGGTGGAACGGTTTATAAAGTGGTTCACCGTCCGAGCTCTCGCTTATACGCGCTCAAGGTGATTTACGGTAACCACGAGGAGACTGTGAGGCGTCAGATCTGTAGAGAGATCGAGATTTTGCGAGATGTGAACCACCCAAACGTTGTGAAATGTCACGAGATGTTTGATCAGAACGGTGAGATCCAGGTTTTGCTTGAGTTTATGGATAAAGGTTCTTTGGAAGGTGCTCATGTGTGGAAAGAGCAAGAGCTAGCTGATCTCTCTCGTCAGATTCTTAGTGGTTTAGCTTATCTCCATGGCCGTCACATCGTTCACCGTGATATCAAACCTTCGAATCTGCTTACCAACTCTGCTAAGAACGTTAAGATTGCTGATTTTGGAGTGAGTAGGATCTTGGCTCAGACTATGGATCCGTGTAACTCCTCTGTAGGTACCATTGCTTATATGAGTCCTGAGAGGATCAACACTGACTTGAACCAGGGGAAGTACGATGGTTACGCTGGAGATATCTGGAGCTTAGGTGTTAGCATTTTGGAGTTTTACTTGGGGAAATTCCCATTCCCTGTGAGCAGGCAAGGTGATTGGGCAAGCCTCATGTGTGCCATTTGTATGGCCCAGCCGCCTGAAGCTCCAGCGACGGCGTCACCTGAGTTTAGGCACTTTATATCGTGTTGCTTGCAGAGAGAACCAAGGAAAAGGAGAAGTGCGATGCAGCTTTTGCAGCATCCTTTCATATTAAGAGCAAGTCCGAGCCAGAACAGGTCTCCTCAGAATCTACATCAGCTCTTGCCTCCTCCTCGTCCTCTCTCCTCCTCGTCTTCTGCTTCATCTTCTCCAACCACATAGCGTTCTCTCTCCCTCCCTCTCTCTCTCTCTCTCTCTCTCCTCCTTCAACTTACATTTTGTCCAATTTTTGCGTAAGCTTATCTTCATTACTAATCATTCAAGATGGGTCTCTGAATCTTTACATTTATTTAGGCGAGTAAAAGAGAGGGTTTAGGGATGATTGAATCATTTGGGGTTATTGTTTTTCTAGAAAGATTTAAGAGAAGAATGATAAAAATTCGTATGAATTATGATCATGGTGCTCTGTATCCTCAATGTAGTTTTTCTTGAATTTTTATTCATAAAAAGTTTTTGCCTTTTCTTTTCTTTTCCCATTTATGCTTTGTCAATTTTGCATCTTGAAGACGAAAGGGACCGTTTCGTTTCCATTTATGGGGGTTGATGATGGCTTCATTCTCAGGGTTTAGTTCATTGTCTTGATATATATATATATATATATATATATATATATATGTCTTGTTGTTTTTCAGCTACATAGAGCTTCAATTGCAGTAATCGAAAACACGCTAAAGTTCATTTCCTTCGTTGGGTTGGGTCAAACGCTTGTTTGTTTAACAATTAACATTTTCATCATGTTCAATACACCCATAGCCAATTTGATTGTCACTGTTGTAAAGAGTATACTTTGGTAAAGTTATAAAAAATCTAGGGAATTTCAAAAAGTCTATGACAGATTACATAATATATCAGAAGATATGTGGTAAAAATATAAAATACCTAAACGTCTGGGGCAGTTTTATAATTTACATATACTGTGACCAACCGGTTCTGAATCTCTTTTTAGTACACCTTCTTTGTGTTTTCATATTCGTGGGGGTAAAAACAGCATACTGTACTAAACGACACCGTGTTGGTGTTTAGAACAACAACCTAAAAGAGAAATTTGGGCCGGCTTAAGACGAAAGCCCAATAATGAGGCGACGTCGTATAATGCACAACGGTCATCTTCAAATTTGGAAAACGACAAGAAACAGAGAAGAGAGAGTGATGAATCATCAGGACTGTGAATCATCATTTCTTATAACTTGTTAGTATGATTAGTGAACAAATGAGTAGTATGATTAGTGAACAAATGAGGAGCTTTCTAGTTAGGTTTTAGCGTTTCATCCTCCTTTACTGTAGCTTTGTCGTTCTTTCGTAAAGAAGCTATCATATTGGTTCGGTTTAGCTACAAACTCATCTTTGATCTGTTTCTTTTCTTTCATAAAATTGTCTTCTTTTTGCTATTTCTTTGAGAAAGATGTCTTCTTTTATCACGTAGGGTTTTTCCTAAGCTGGAATTTGTTTAGCCTGCTTCGGTTTGTTACGATTTAGCCACAAACTCAACTTTGATCTGTTTCTTTTCATTGATAAAAATGTCTTCTTTTACCTTTAGGGTTTTTTCTAAGTTGGAACATGTTTAGCTTGCTATGGTTTGTTACTGCCTGTGCATTCCTTTTAATTTTTTGTGTGATTAGTGAACAATCATAGTGAACAATAAAACCTTTTGTGAAATTCGGGTTCACTATGATTCCCTTCTTAATGTTGTTTTCATTTCCTGTCCACATTCATAATGTATTAACACTGAACCTTGCAAATTTTCAGGGTTCAGTAATTGCAGATGGCGACACTCCCCCCCTATGATCCCAAGTTCAAATTGGCAATCGCAGTCTTCCCAAAGCCAGAGACTGAGAATGATCAACTGCACGGTAAACATGTCACTCTTTGTTTTGTTTTTTTTGGTTTATAACTGATGCGAGCAAAAGTGTACCTACTCTGGTTTTAAAACAAAATTTGATTCACATTTCTGATTCATTTTTCCATTTGTGTTTTGTCTTTGCAGATGAATCTGTTTCTGCTGCTATCGTAGCTGCTGATCTGATCAGCTCTACACGCCTTAAACTTAAGCTTGATAGTGTCCATACTGAGTACTCAGCTCAGTATTTGGTGGACAATGCTGCTGGCTCACACGGGCACAAGCTCACTGTCAAAGGCTGCCTTGAGTTTGCGTTAAAGAACGGCATACCGAAAGCTGAAGATTGGCCACAGTTGGGATCTGTGTCGAAGCCCCCATCATCGTACAAGCCTGCTCTCGTTACCATGAAAGGAAAAGTGGTTGTGCCTAAGAATTTGGAGGAAGTGGTTGACATGCTTGACTTGGTTGTGCATCAACCATTGGGAGCAAAACTGCATGTGTTGAATCCACACCTTGAACTTCAGGTATCTGTTACTGTTAGACTTTAGAATCCAATATAAAATATAGGAGAGAGAGGAAGATATATGACAAACATTTGATTTATAATATTTGTTTTGATGCGTGGTAGGGAATTTACTGTGGCCCGACTGGTGAACCAGCCAGCTATGTTGGTCTTAGAGATGGGATAATTCTTGGGAGTGGAGAAGATCCAAGGAAAGGACATTGCAACAGTGAAGATATGGCACAAGCAGAAGTTTACAATCCTGAAAGTGGCTATGAGCAGGTGGTTTGTGCAGCAGTCTCTGGACGGAGAGCCGGGCTTTTTAACATAGGGCCATCATATCTACTTGTTGACTATTGTGTCCCACTCCTATCCATCGACTAAGCATCATTTGTTATCTTAATAAGTATCTAGTGGAAGAATATGTTTGTGGAGACTTTTTGAAAAAATATGTAAGACCCTTAAGATGTTGCATAGAGACAGTCATCCTCAGTTTCAGTAACACAGAAGAAACAAAACAATTCTGCATAGCGGTGTGTACACATAAGCACTACCTATGAGCCCCCCTTCCTTTAAACAAAGAGCTCAAAAATGTAGAAGGAAGAGAACAGAAGCAAGCGTAGAACTATTTTTCTACTAACACTATAACCTAATAACATAAATAGATCCTACTAAACCCTGATTTCCAACCATAGGCTACCCACCAGGAAAAACCCTTGCAGCTAGTTTCAAATATCAAGGTTGTTCTTTATATTGTTTGCATCGGTTTCTTCCTCAGCTTCTGACTCTGAAGTGCACTGATCCGATTCTGCAATGTCATCATCTGATTCAGACTCTTCATTGTAGTCGTAAGCAGAATCCTGATCAGAATTGAAAAATATCACTCCAACAATCTTTGAACAGAAAGAAGAAAGAAAGGTAGCAGCATGTCATAGCAAATAAACATCAGAATCTCACATAAGGTGCGCAAGAACCAACAGGGGAACTTGTGTATCTCGAGCAAGTGCTCGTACCAACCTCTCTCGGTAGAGCTCAGTGCCTGTATAATCAGATAGTTATTGGAACTTATTTCCTCACCACTTAAAATAGCTTTGATATATAAAAGAACAAGGAAATTAAACACTGCAATATAATGCATTCTCTAGTAAAAAAAAAACAAACCTGGAACACTCTGGAGCAATAAAATCCTCAAAACAACAAAACAAAAAGTGAAAAAGAGAGACTTGAAGCAACAACATTCAGCTTTTTTTTTTCTGGTATATATAGAAACTTCTTTAATGATTATACTAAAACCCTAGAAAAAGATCTGAAACATACATATATACTGACTCTTGTAAATATTTCTCTACAATCCGTTTACACCAAACAACTGAATCAAACCCAGAAAAAGATTTTAATAATAGAGATGAGAAGACGCGTGGATCATCATCGCATTGACATTAAAGTCCGTACCTTCCTCTCCCGCTCTTCCGTTTTTGCTTGAGGAGTGCTCTTAAGTTTCTCGATCTCCTTCATCATGATTCAAATAACTCACGGATCTCTCAATCGCACACACACAAATCACCAAACAATCAACTTAGTATTCATAAAACACCAAATCGATACGCCAGCTCCCAGATTGGGAGAAACCCAGCAAATATTTTTAGAGAGTTTTTTTACAATTTTCTTATAAGATTCTTTGATAATGAAAAATGAGAACATTCACATGTTTTAAGTGTTCTCCAACGGCCTTCTACGCCGCTTAATCCAAGCCATCCACGTGTCCGCTCGAGATAAGCCGACTTTATTTGATTCCCTCGCACGCACCAACTCCCATGTGTGGTTCTGTATCACAACTCCCCCTCTTCACAGAACCTTGACCTCAAGGTTTTAAACACCAAACTCAGGAAACTTCTTCTGGAGATCAAAAAGGAATTCTCAAGTCGCCTCTTCTAACGGTTCTTCAACCCACTTCACCAAAACTTTAGTAGCTGCTCGACCCTGGCGATTCACCATCTTGCGCTCTACTATCAATTCAGGTTCCTTGACAAACACTTCAGGCATCACAGAAGGTAACTGAGTAGTAGTTGAGACATTACCCACAAGAACCTTTAGCTGGGAGACATGAAACACCGGATGGATTAGTGAGGAAGAAGGAAGCTCCAGCTTATACGCCACCTCTCCCCACTTGTCAAGAATCTTGTAAGGGCCGAAGTACTTGGGAGATAACTTTTGATTCAGTCGCGAAACCACCGACTTCTGGCGATAAGATTGTAATTTGACATAAACATATTCACCAATATCAAAGTCGCGTTCAGTCCGATGTTGATCTGCGAACTGCTTCATCCGATGCTGAGCTCGCAACAAGTGCAACTTGAGGAATTTTAGCATGTTCTCCCGCTCCTGCAATGATCGTGCCACTACTGCCACCTTACTCTCACCAGGTAGATACGGGAGATGAATAGGAGGTGTTTGTCCGTATACAACTTCGAAAGGGGTCATGTTGGTAGAAGTATAGTAGTTGGTGTTATACCAATACTCAGCCAAAGCGAGCCACTTGCACCACATGGTAGGATGAGCATGACACATGCAGCGCAAATACGTTTCAAGGCACCTATTGACGACCTCTGTCTGCCCATCACTTTGAGTTAGATAACAGATAATGCCTCCACTTACGAACTGTAAATATAACCGCCAAGAGTTTTTTCTCATAAATTGACAAATGAAGTTGCTTCCCCTTCAATTGTCTACTGATGAAAGCTAACATATGGCCATCCTGCATAAGCACCGCGCCAATTCCCTGACCACACACATCTTTCTCCACCACGAATTGCTTATCAAACAGAGGCAGTGCTAACACCGGAGCTTGACAAAGAGCAGTCTTTAACTCGTCAAAAGCCTGATGTGCCTTTTCTGACCATTCAAACGCATCATTTTTTGTCAAAGCATGTAATGGTGCAGCAATAACCCCAAAGCTCTTAATAAATCTCCAATAATATCCGGCTAGACCCAAGAACCCTCTTAACTGCTTCAACGTGTCAGGAATAGGCCAATCTTGAACCGCCTGAATCTTCGCAGGATATGTAGCAATGCCATCTTGACTAATGAAATGGCCAAGGTACTCCACACGATCCACTGCAAAAGCGCATTTACTCATTTTGGCAAAAAGCTTGTGAGCTCGCATAACCTCAAAGACACACTGCAAATGTCTCACATGTTCCTGCAAGGAAGCAGTATATATGAGTATATCATCAAAGAAAACCAAGAAAAACTTGCGAAGGAAGGCCTTGAAAACTGCATTCATCAAACTCTGGAATGTAGCCGGTGCATTGGTGAGTCCAAAGGGCATCACCAAGTATTCATAGTGGCCATTGTGCGTTTTAAAGGCAGTCTTGTGGATATCTGTTGGTGACATCCTGACTTGGTGATAACCAGCTCTAAGGTCGATCTTGGAATAAACCTTAGATCATCCCAGCTCATCCATCAAATCTTCAATGAGTGGGATCGGAAACCTATCTTTCATGGTCATACCATTAAGCTCCCTATAGTCGACGCATAGTCGCCATGTTCCATCCTTCTTCTTCACTAAAACCACAGGCGATGCATAAGGACTGGAACTAATTTGAATGGTTCCACCCGACAACATGTCCTCCACAATCTTATCAATCTCATTTTTTGATGCAGTGCATAGTGGTAAGGTCGCTGGTTAACTGGATTGGATCCTTCCAGCAGCTTGATTTGATGATCATGATTCTCTCTGAACGGGGGCAGTTCAGTTGGTTCAGCAAAATCATCAGGAAATTTGTCAACAATGTCCCCCACTACTGTCTCTTCCTGGTTGTTTCCCATCATGGCATTAAGCGTACAAGTAGTTAATTCCTCTCCCACTGTAGACTTTTGTACACACACCATAGCAAACTGAGCTTGCTCATCCTGCAGCTTCTGCAGTTTTTGTGCCTTGACATCACGAACAGACCCTTGTTTAATACCATTCAACAAAACCTTTTTCTTATTAAAACGGAACCGCATCTCCAAGTTTAAGAAATCCCAATTAATGACTCCCAATGTCTCAAGCCATTGGATCCCTAATACCATATCCACCCCTTAGAGAGGAATAAGCAACACGTCCGATTGGAACTGAGTGGTATGGAGTTTCCACTTGAAGTCTTTAACCCTCCCTTCTACTCTCAACTTCCTACCATCTGCAACAGAGACTCGAGTAAGACCTGCAGATTCAACGACACAACCCAATTTTGCTGCCATTTTTGAGTCCACAAAGTTATGCGTCGAACCAGAGTCCACCAGCATAAAGAGAATCTTCTTGTCATAAGTACCCCGAATTCTCATGGTTTTATAGTCTGAAATTCCTCATACTGCACTGACTGAGATTCGTGGCATATTAGTCTCATCTTCTTCCACCAATTCCTCCATTGCATTCTCAAACTCTTCTTCCACATCCATCCGGAACAGTTGAGTTTTCTTATGAACCAAATAATGCTCCGGTGTATACTTCTCATCACAGAAATAGCAGAGACCTTTAGCTCTCCTCTCACTCATTTCCTGTTGTGATAACTTCTTAGCCGGATTACCATTTGACTTAAAAGATGTCTTCACACTCTGATTAACAGCTTGAGTCTCACTCTCTCCACCCCCTTTGGTAACAATGCCTTGTTTAGGAAACCAAGTTGTATTAGAAGACTTTGTGTGATGAGCCTTCTCATACAACCTGCCTAACAAAAAGCAGTGTCGTACATTCGTTGGTTGAAACAGCCTCACATGCATTTGAGTGTCCAGCCGCAACCTTGCCAAATAAACACTCACCAAGTATTCCTCCGAAAGGTTTAGTCTGATCCTAATCAATGTGAACTTCTGATGATAATCCACAATGCCGTCAGTTTCTTGCAACTGCTTGAGCTCCGCCATAGGATCATCTCCTACATCCTCAAACCTTTCCTTCAGCATCCGCACATAACCACTCCAATCATATAAAACTTCCAATCCAACCCCTGACTGAACAAAATCGTGATGCCAAGACGCAGCATGACCATCAAAATGAATCATCGCAGTCCTCACTTTCATGTCATTAGGAGTGAAATCAACACCAAAAAATTCTTTAGTCTTAAACAACCACTCCTTAAGCCGGGTTCCATCAAACCTAGGAAAATCGATTTTTCCCAATCTAGTAACACCACTGTAATAATACTGAGCCTCAGGTCTTACCAAATCAGGTCGATCATCCCTCCTTGCCTCTCTTAGTCCAGATCCACTTCCTGCGGTTGGAGAAAACGCTGATCCCTCCGGTTTCGCTTTTGGTGAAACATCCGGCGAGATTTGCACCGACTTCCCCTTAGCAAAGCATCCAACGAAGGTTGAGTAGTCACTCGCCCTAATAGCTCGTACAGTTTAGTAAAGCGTTGCAGGGTCTCCTAATGTTTTTTATCGACCCGAACCTCCAGACGTGACATCCTATCTACCAAGGGTTCCTCCTTCCGATCTGGATCAACCTCCTCCTTCGTCGCTTCTTTGACTTGCGATCTCGTTCCCATCATCTTAGCTCCGAGGATCGACTTCGCTCTGATACCTTTGATACAAATAACTCACGGATCTCTCAATCGCACACACACAAATCACCAAACAATCAACTTAGTATTCATAAAACACCAAATCGATACGCCAGCTCCCAGATTCGGAGAAACCCAGCAAATATTTTTAGAGAGTTTTTTTTACAATTTTCTTAAAAGATTCTTTGATAATGAAAAATGAGAACATTCACATGTGTTAAGTGTTCTCCAACAGCCTTCTACGCCGCTTAATCCAAGCCATCCACATGTCCGCTCGAGATAAGCCGACTTTATTTGATTCCCTCGCATGTACCAACTCCCACGTGTGGTTCTGTATCACATCACAATCTTCTCGACTTTGTCAATAGAATTGAGTAGCTTTTTCCCGGGTGTGATGAACCCTGATTCGTCCTCAGATATCTCAATAGCTATCTCCACCAAAATCTTATGAACTTTCGCAATTGACGGTGGGCTACGGCGGCGCTTCATGATCGAGGATGTACCACTGGAGATTTGGAGATTCAACAAGTTTTTGTTTTCGAGTAGAAAGAAGAAGAAGAAGAAGAAGAACTGAAGAAGACAAATCAATAAGCCGAAGCCGGAGAGAATGAAAAAAGGAAACGATTATATGAATTACTTGTCTTAATTTCCTTAACCCTTTTCTATTTTTAAGCAAAAAGGTTATTTAATCATTTGAAAAATATCATAAAAAGCTTCAACTTTGCAAAAGTGGTGAAAAAGCATCAACTTTGTATATGTTGAAAGTAAACTCTAATTTTAATTAAACTTTCTAATTTTAATTAGAATCTAATTCTAATTTTAGATTCTGTTAAATCACAGGTTGTTTTGTACTTTTAAAAAAATTACAATGATGGGATTTGAAACCGTTACCTCTAAGCAGAAGTAAACATGTCTAAACCAACTGAGCTAAAGCATTTTATTTTCATTTGTAAACAAACACATTTACTTATTCGTATGTTGCCTAGAGTCTTCTTCTTCAAATTCATGGTCGTATTCACCGAGCTGACTCAAATCCCTTGATTAGTTTCTTATATTTATCTTCCAGATCTTAATATTCATATTCGATTCTTCTGCTATTTTTTTTGCTTCTCTCGAGGTCGGAGATTGAGAAATGAAAAGTAAATCTTCCACTACACAAAAGTATTTTGAACAACCTAAATTTCAGATCCAAATCGAATTAGGGTTTCAACTGAAATAAAAATCGAAACTTTTAACAAAGACGAGTACGACGTACAGAGTGAATTGATTATGCAAAGAGATTGAAATCGACACACAATAGAAATTACGGCGTGGTTGGCAGCTCCACGTACGTCTGCTGGTGGTGGGTGTCGATCAATACCCTCTGGTTGGCGTCAATCGACACCAAGGTTCTGTTCCGCAGCGACAACGACTTCAGAAATTACTTCAGCTTTTGGCCCTGCTCATTGCGCAAGTGGCCCTCTTGATCTCTCAAAACACCAGCCTCATCAACTCTTAGAATGATTGTGTTAACCATCTTCAAATATTTGGCTGCTTTCGGTTCTCACACTCAAGTTTTCCTAGCTCTTGGTTCGAAAGCTTCATCGTAGGACAAGTCTTGTTGCTCCTTGTGTGAGGTCTAGGAGGCATGCACCTGAAACACCAAAGAGAAGAAAAACAAAAACGTGTAAGTAAAAAAAATAAAAAGAAAAATTTGGACGAAATTAAAAACTCAAATCTAATGGTAGATTAAAGAGTCCCCGGCAACGGCGCCAAAATTTGATATAGTCAAATTAAACCCTAGAGCTACTCTCTCAAATTAAGAGGTCACTGCAATACTTAGGGGTCGAATTCTACAAGAACTCTAGAATACTCAATAGATTTTATCAGAAAAATCAATTATATTCTCATATCAATTTATTTTCTTAAGGTATTAATTCTAGGTGATCAATCAAGAATTAATATGAGAACAACTTATGATGAAGATCTAGAAAGATAATGAATTTTAAATAAACAGATCTAATAAATCATAAAATCCCTGTGAAAAACCCTGAATCTAACAAGCAAACTACTCAGACATATTCAATTAAGAACAAAACATAATTCTGAATAATAAGCAATTGAAATTAAAAGAGTAAAAGAGGGAGTTTAGGAATTCTTCTCTCAAAGTAGTTCAGATCTCTCTCTCCCAAAAGCTCTCAAAATCTCACAGGTTTGCAGAAAATAAAACTTGCTAGAATAAAATTTAAGGGTTTCTAAAACTCAAAAACTATATATATATGTCCTAAAACACGTCAAGGACCAATGATGCAAATATGGAAAACTTCGGGCAACTTTTGTAAAACTTCCAATTTTGAAGTCTTGTGTCGGATCAGCTTGGTGTCGACCCATGCTCCTTTGGTGTCGGTCGACGCTCTTCATAGGATCATACTCCAAATTGATTTCCTCCAGTTAAATGCTCCAAAACAATTCAAATTGCTTCATTTCGCTCTATCCATGCCAAAATCCTAGAAAATATATAAAGACATAAAAACATCCTAGAAAACAAATCAAAAGACTCTAAAAGCACACTTATATCATGGTTAAACTTAAGCACACTTATATCATGATATATCATTTTGTCTTTGCAGATGAATCTGTTTCTGCTGCTATCGTAGCTGCTGATCTGATCAGCTCTACACGCCTTAAACTTAAGCTGGATAGTGTCCATACTGAGTACTCAGCTCAGTATTTGGTGGACAATGCTGCTGGCTCACACGGGCACAAGCTCACTGTCAAAGGCTGCCTTGAGTTTGCGTTAAAGAACGGCATACCGAAAGCTGAAGATTGGCCACAGTTGGGATCTGTGTCGAAGCCCCCATCATCGTACAAGCCTGCTCTCGTTACCATGAAAGGAAAAGTGGTTGTGCCTAAGAATTTGGAGGAAGTGGTTGACATGCTTGACTTGGTTGTGCATCAACCATTGGGAGCAAAACTGCATGTGTTGAATCCACACCTTGAACTTCAGGTATCTGTTACTGTTAGACTTTAGAATTCAATATAAAATATATGAGAGAGAGGAAGATATATGACAAACATTTGATTTATAATATTTGTTTTGATGCGTGGTAGGGAATTTACTGTGGCCCGACTGGTGAACCAGCCAGCTATGTTGGTCTTAGAGATGGGATAATTCTTGGAGTGGAGAAGATCCAAGGAAAGGACATTGCAACAGTGAAGATATGGCACAAGCAGAAATTTACAATCCTGAAAGTGGCTATGAGCAGGTGGTTTGTGCAGCAGTCTCTGGACGGAGAGCCGGGCTTTTTAACATAGGGCCATCATATCTACTTGTTGACTATTGTGTCCCACTCCTATCCATCGACTAAGCATCATTTGTTATCTTAATAAGTATCTAGTGGAAGAATATGTTTGTGGAGACTTTTTGAAAAAATATGTAAGACCCTTAAGATGTTGATCTCTCTACTTTCTAAAGACATATTATGGATGATCGCTTTGTTATTTTAAGTTTCAGCTCCTTATCTTTGAGACCTTGAATTGTGTGTTTTAGTTTTTTCATGGTCCATTTCTGCACTAAAGAGACAGTTATCCTCAGTTTCAGTAACACAGAAGAAACAAAACAATTCTGCATAGCGGTGTGTACAAATAAGCACTACCTATGAGCCCCCCTTCCTTTAAACAAAGAGCTCAAAAATGTAGAAGGAAGATAACAGAAGCAAGCGTAGAATTATTTTTCTACTAACACTAAAACCTAATAACACATATAGATCCTACTAAACCCTAATTTCCAACCATAGGCTACCCACCAGGAACAACCTTGCAGCTAGTTTCAAATATCAAGTTTGTTCTTTATTGTTTGCATCGGTTTCTTCCTCACAGCTTCTGGCTCTGAAGTGCACTGATCCGATTCTGCAATGTTTTCATCTGTAAATGATCCCTTGATTCCTCCCCAGTGAGACAAAGCAGACAATTAGCCGGAATCTGCAAATTCCAACTTCTAAGTCTGTCCCTTGTCGTTAATCTGTTGAGCGCGGTGAGCCAAGCCAAGAATGCCATCTTCGGTATTCTTTCTTTTAACCATATCTGAGTATGCCATGAAGCCAATGGACCTTGCGGTTCAAATGCCTCCAGGTTCTCAAATCTCAATAAGGAGAACGTACCCTGAGTTTGATCCGAAGTTAGCTTCCATAAAAGCATCATTGCCCATCCCAATAGCCGGAGGCGAGTGTTCCTGGAGGCATGATCTGAGGAGCTGCACCAGAGGGTTCCTCCCACGCGGTAAAGACCAACTCCCATTGACTGCAGCTTGAGCTACTTTACTAAGTAGACCAATACCAGGTACCCTCGGTCCATTCTCTCCAATAATCTCAATCAGGGGGCCTAAACCGGTCCAGTTATCATGCCAGATATATGAATCCTTGCCTGATACAATCTCGCAGTAAATAAAAAGCCTTGCTAGTAACCGGAGCTTTATCAAACGCCTCCAAATCCATCTTCCAGAGAGTCTGAAATCTGCCGTCCAGAAGCTTCTACCCCTTATCAAGTGATTTTTAACCCATGAAACCCAAAGAGAACTAACTTGAGAGAAAAGCAGACGAATCAGTTTGAGCCCAAAAACTTGATTCCAATTCTTCAAACTTCTAAGTCCAAGTCCACCCGAGGCCTTTGGAGACGCTACACCAATTTTATGTTTACTATTAAAAAGACTTCACTCTGGTTTTCTCAAAGTATTTACATTTCAGGAAATATCGTATGGTCATGTGAGAATTATTGCAGAATCATTGTTGCAACGTAATAGCAGAAAACCAAGGGGACTTGCACCATACCTCTTGAACCCAGGTTCCATGCTTCCAGAAAGAACAACCACCACAGGAGATTAACTTCCAGTGACACACATCAAAGCTTTCCATATGATCAGAGCAGATGTAACAATCATCCCTACCAGTTTCCAATACAGAGAAAAATTTATCATTTACTTATACCACAATTTTGTCATATAACTCATATAGAAAACAACCAATTCAACCATCAGGCGTCTAACCTTGTTAGCTCAGAACCCAAAAAAAAAGTCACAAACTTTTAACAATAACAGTTAACACATTTCCCCTCAACACAGTACATACTTCATAATTTGCATGTAACACCCTATTGAAAATCATACCTAAATTTCAAAGTAAATGATCTAATGAAACACCATCAACTTCACCAACTCTAATAAACCAAAGAATAATTTTCTATAAAGTAGACTAAGAAGATTCAGACAAGTCTTTAGTAACCGAAACAGAGGTTGTACTCGTCTTAACCTCTGTTTTTCTCGAACCAAAAAAAGGATTTACCGAATAAGATGCACGTGAGAGTGAGAAAACGGCTCATGAACTCTGGTTGGAGCAGGTTTTTTGGCGGTCTCTGGTACTCCAAAAACATTCCAGAAGCAGAGAGACTCATCTCCTGCTGCAGAAGCTACGGTACAACCATCGGGACTCTGAGCCATACACAGAACTCTTGATCTATGACCGGAGGAGAGCTCAGTAATTTTGGCCATGGATGGGTAGTTCCAGAGGGTAAGCTGATTCCCATGTGAGCTAAGCAACTCTCTTTCCTTGGTGCTCCATAACAAGGAAGAAACTTGGGAGGCAGTGTCTACCAAATTCAAGCAAGCCCCAGTCAGGGTGTTCCAGAACTTAATCGTCTCGTCACCGCCAGTTGCAAGCAGATTGCTCTGGAACGGAGACCAGGAGAGAGCTTTAGCCGCAGAAGTATGTCCCCTGTGTAAGCATGAAGGTTTTTGAGTACTACAATGCTGGTATGTACAATTCTGGAAGAGTGGTTCGCTCTTCCCAGCAGCAAAGGACTTTTGGTGACGTGGCTTTATTATTGGAGATTCCTTGATTGGAGCACAAGATATATGCATGTCTACAAAGAAGATTTGGCATTATCCATATTAGGGAAATAGGTCATGGGATGTATCCTATATATTGTTTTATCAAGGTAAACATGTTGTTTGGCCGTTTGAGGATTTACTTGGAGTCTTTAGCAAAATAAGCTTTTAGGTTCTTTTGGGTTTATTGAGTAGATTAAGAATTGGTCAGTGACAAGACAAGCTAGTTTAGCTGTGTGTAAAACTGATTAAACATTCCTTGTAAGGTTGTTTAAGAGATTCTTAATAAGAAAAGTAGTTCTTTTCATTACTGCCTGCATCTTGTTTTTACACCCTGAGCCTGTGCAGCCATAGGGAACTGGAACATATGTGTACCAAATTGTCGTCGCCACCACTAGCTAGTCTCTGACCAGATGGTGACCACCTGAGACCACAAACCTCTCGAGTGTGACCTTTGTAAGTTGCCACGACATGTGATCTGATACGCACATCGATCGTTGTTGATGATCCTTCCATTGAATCTTCCCGTTGAGAGGATGTGGTTGTTCCAAGCCAGTGACGCTACTCTCGAGTTGCCGTCGTCACACTCACACGCTTGGAATGTTCTCAGTTGACACTCGTGACGGGTCCTTGGTCGTCTTCGTCAACAGTCACAAGATGAGAAACAGAGGCAGTGGAAGCATCCCAGAGATAAACAGTGTTACCCAAAGCTATGGCTAAGAGATTAGCACTGCCCCCAATCAAGCAAGTTTAGATACAAGTCATCAACAATGTCCACCGCGTCCAGCTTTCTATCGGGATCCGGAGGAATGCGTCGTCTGCGAGGCTCTAGGAGTGGTTTAGGTTGGTGGTGGTCAGAGGAGGAGTAGCGACGAGTTGGTGAAGGAGGCTTGTTCCTGAAGGCGAGGATGCGTTTCCGATTCAAACCAAGAACCTCTGCCAATTGCTTTCTATAGGCAAGCCTTGAAAAATCAGTTACCTTGGCTTCTTCTTCTTCCAGCCTCCTTCCTTCCATTAATTGGAACTGCGCGTATTCAAAATCCATCGCTGAACGGTTCGGGATGAATCTATCATACTCCGATTTCATCTTTGAAACAACCAATCACAAACCCAGATTATGAAGAAGTTGAACTAAGAACACGAATCGTTAGAACTAAAGAATAAAGAAGAAAAGAAGAAGAAGCAGTTGAATTAAGGAACTAAGGAAGAGCGTTTAGTGTTTTGTTTGCTTCGTATCGTAATTAAGATCAATTTAGATATAGAAGAAAGAAGAAAGAAGAATTTATTAGAGCAAGCCCATTGGTTATACCTTTGGGATGTCTCTTGTTTTTTAAATAATAAATTTTTTAAAAAAATAATGTTTTAATCGTAATTATCAAGAGACACAGGTCTCTGCCCAAACCCTTTTAGATAATTCATTGGAGACACCGAAACGTGTCAATAATTCATTGGATACGTTCTGTTTTGTTTTGTTTTTCCTTTTCCTTTTCTTCATTAGCTCCTCTCTCCCGATACGAACAAGAAAAAACTATTCGCATAAATCGATTTATCAAAATCAAGGATCATGGAATTGGGGTTTTCTCGAGAGTGAAGGATGATCCAGAAAAGAACTTTCAAAGGATTGATTTGAACAAATCATGTGGCTTTCTTTCTTGAGACCTAGAGATCGATTCTCCTTAGCCGAACTCAGGTTTTGTTTTGATCGGTTTTTTTTTTTTTTTAATTCTGGGTTTATTATGTATTTATCTCTACTATCCTGCAACCTTTTTCAACATTCAATTGCGATTAATTTCTGTTTCGTTTGATTGTGACTTTGATCATTGTAGTGGTAATGCATGCGTACAAGTTTTTTAATCTTCTGTTGGTGTGAGTGATTATCACTATACGGTTTCAGTTTCATTATAATCTATTATCTATTTGTAGATTTCAGCTTTGCACATCTAGTGGATTTTGTACTTGATTTTGTAGAGAAACAACTTTTTCGCTTTGCATTGACAAAGAAAACGTACGACCATGGTTCTTGTTTCTTTCTTGTTTATCACTATGTTTGGTTCTTGTCTCTGAATCGTTTCTATGAAATCCTATGTTTTAGTTTACAATATTAAGTCTAATGGAAAAGAGAAAAGAGTTGAGTGATGTTCAGTTGGTTCTTGTTTTAAGTCTACTTTGAATCTTGTTTGGTTCAGTTTTAAGTATTGTTTGGTTATGTTTAATTGCCTTTTGTTTGGTTCTGTTATTTGTATTGTTTAGTTCTTGTTTAAACTATTTTTCTTTCTTGTCTTCCCAGGAAATCCGAGAAGAAGCATGGGCGAGTGTCTGCTTTATAACTTGAGGTTTTGTTCTTCTTTTGTTTTGTCTTCAGTTTCGTTTGTTTCTTTGTTCATAACAGAGGTGTGTAAATTCTCTCACTTTAGGAGTTTTGTTTTTACATTGTACAAAGCTTAGTTAAAACAGTCTTGATTTGCCTCTTCTCCTTTACCAGTGTCCAGTTTTGCTTCTGCAGCTCTGGTGAAGTCAACACCCTTTGATGTCACGACAATGCTATGACCAGGACCTGCAAGTGCTTGTGATTTCTCTCGCCTGCAACTTTGATGTCACGGCAATGCTATGACCAGGACCTGCAAGTGCTTGTGATTTCTCCCGCCTGCAACCAAACTCACCAGCTAGCAAGAAGTTTCAAACTAGCTTCCACGAGCCTCCACATCTCCTTTTGATATCTTGGCGTTCTTCATCTCCTATACATTTAAAGATCACCCTCTTTTGGCAAATGTCGAGAGCTGCATCTCCTGTGATTATTGTTGTGTGTCTTCTTTACATTTTCCTAACTATTAAGTATGGATGTTAGACTTTAAACACATGTTTTTAAAAAAAATTAGACACCCAAAGATGACTAATGGGAGGACAAAAATTAAAAACAAAGGTGTGAAGAGATTAATACTATTTTTAATATTATTAAAAGATAGAGACTCTCATTTGAGGATGTGCAATGGCCATGCTCTTAGGATTAGGATTAGGATTTCCTTTTCTTTCTGATTAGGGTTTCCTTTTTTCACACTAAAATATTAAAAAATTCTCCTTTTTAATAAATACTTTTGTTTTTTCTTCTTGATATTAATTATATATAGGGGTATGGTTCCACTTTATATAACTTGTTAGATTGTTCTATTACATTTATATGAAAGCCAAATGGAAACTATGATATTATATGACTAATTTTAATGTACAATTTTCCTAATTATGATATTATATGAATTAATTGTATAATTGAATCTATATATATAAAGTTAACTTTTCTCTCTTCTCCTTCCTCTACATCATCATCCACCTAATCAATATTTTTTTTTTGTTTTTGCATTAAAAATACTATTTTAAATAATCATTAATTGCTTATTTATTATTTATAATTAATAATACTTAAAAATAAATAAAAACGAATTAAATAAAATTAAGTAAATTTTAAAATAGTATAAACAATACCATAAATTTTTTTAGTAAATAATAAATATATATAAATAAATCAAGTAAAATAAATGAAAATTTTAAAATATTAAAAATAATACTATGAATTTGTTATAGTAATAGTGTTATTATTCAAATTATAACCAACAAATGATCATATTCCAACATTTATAATGAGTTAATGAGTTTTAGAATGGAAGTAAGATTTTAATGCATGGTGGAGTAAAAAAACAATTTATGCAATTGTATTTATAAAAATCTAAACAGAAAAATAAAATTGAAGTGGAACATTAGTTCTAAGAAACATATACTACAAAGATTTATTATTAAATTTCACTTATAAAAAATAAAAAAATAGGGAAATATCTTTAGTCAAGTGGTTACAGCACCACTTCTACGACCGAACCGAACCCACCAGAGTTCGACTCCACTAAGTCGTATTACCCTGCGTAGTAGAGATTGGTCTTGTCGATTTAATGATGACAAAAAAAAATTAATTACTTAACTCAATTTACAATTTTTAATCTAAAACAAAGATATTGTAAGGATCACATTTTTTTTTGGAAAACTATGAAAAATAATTTGGAAAAGATAATCCATCTAAAAAAACAAAATCAATGGTCAGAAAATATAGAAAAAATGAACATCTTAAAAAAATCAATTTTAGTGTGAACATGTTTTTTAGTGAATGGATATTAATTGTCAGGTTTAAACGTTTCCCCATTTAGACATTCTTGACTTGGTCGAAGTTCTATTATGGCAGATGATGCACTTCGACAACCACATTGTAGCGATATAGCATTAAAATTGTTCATCAAACTTTGTATATTTGCATTTAATGTGGGATATCAATATGTTTAAATGGTCTCTATAATTAGGTCAACAATCGACATTCGACATGAGAACTTTTAAAAAGAAGTTTTCATGGGATATGATTATAGAATGAACTCTTCTAAGGATAAAAGGTCACAATATTGTTCACTTTTCCAGTGAGGTTCTTAAGTCATTTTTTGTTATCACGTGATATATTGTTGATTTGTCCGAAAAACATTATTTCGACACTAGACAATATATGACATATATATAGATTAGTAAAATAAGTGCAGTCTTTATACAAATTTATCTTTTAACTAGGTTTTACCCCGTGGTACAACATGAATCTATTATTTTTTGATATAAAATATAATTATTTTTTTTGATATAAAATGTAGTTGATTATGCATGAGTTCATTACTTAATTAATAGTATGTGAGAGAAGCACATATTATAATGTTATGTTAATAATATTAAAATATGGCACTAATATTAACTTGATTAATATAATTTATATGACATATTCTTATTCTGATTCTCAATTGATATTATTGTATTGATAGTGTACATTTAAAGCTAATATGATATTATCAAATATGTAAATGTTTATTAAACGCAAATTAGATCTTTCCTAAGATGTTTATTAATTTGAATTAGTTGTTATATTATAGGGATGTGATTACAGAATTTGTTCTATTAATTTTTTTTGTCAAACTCGGCCCTAAAAATTCTAGATTGCAAATTAGATATTTCCTAAGTTTATAAAATGCAAATTAGATATTTCCTAAGTTACAATGAGCATTGATTGGTTGCTATATTATAGGTATGTAATTAATAACAAATCGTCCCAAAATATTCAGCATATTAAGTAGGATCCAAATAATTGAAGCGGTTATAATTTTGCTTAAAACCCGACCCGAAGTAAACAAAAAGTGATGGCACAAAAATGTACTTCAAATCAAATAAAATAAAATAAATATCCGTTTATAAAAATTCAAATCACATAATATGATGAAAAAATCTAAATATTCTATTAACTTTATTTTTAAATAGTAATTAAAAACTTAAATATAAGATTAAATAAAAGTGAAAGGAGAATTATATTTTAATTTAACACTAGGTTTTGATCCGCACGTACGTGCGGGGTTAATTTCAAAAACTAAATTTGTAATCAGATTTGCAATATTTAATGTATATACATAATATTTTTGCAAACCTATTTTTAGTAGGATTGGACCTTCGGATAATCCGTTCAGGTTGGGATATTACCCGATCAAGTTTGGTTAAACGGGTTTAGAAAAATAGAACCTATTAGGTATTTTTCAATATATAGGTTCGGTTTAGTTCGGGTACTATTGGCTTCGGGTCGGTGCGGGTTACAAATTTGAGAACCGATTAGTACATCGAGTACCCAAAATAATGACTTGATATAACATTTATATTATAACTTTTGTTTTAAAAAAAAATCATAAGAGTGTATGTAAGAAAATATATAAATAATTAAAACATGTTTGATACAAATATTTCAGAGTGGATGTAATTCATGTTTCGTCTTGTACCTGAATTCTAGTTGTATAGAGAATGCATTTCCAATAGTGAAGATTCTCGATATATGACATTTCCGATATTAGACAAAATAAATATTCTCGATTGGAAACGGGATGGAACGAATACAAAAATTACCAAAATACCATTTGGGATTATGTTATAAAGTTCTCAACTGTTTCTTAAAAATAATATTAAAATTAATTTAAGATTTTTTGTCTACAAATAATATTTACAAAAACACAGAATTCTCATAAGAAAAACAATATACCCTTTTTTGTGCATAATGTTGATGGTGGTTACTGTGTTTGTAAATTAGTTTATTAATTATCTTTTAATAAACCGATCAAATAATTACATCCACTCCAAAATATTTGTGATCAAGAATTCCCAAAACTGAAAATAACCACAAAGCAACCAAATGAAATTTTGTGATCCTTACTATTTATAATTAAAAGCAACATAAACTCTCACCTATATATATAATGATATACCTTTAGAACGTATTATAAATAATTATCATATCAAACCATAATATTTTATTTTGGCTTAATTTATCTATTTATTGTCCTCAAAAATATTATTTTATTTTTGAATTATATCGACGTTTACAATGTTATATGTAACATGTTTTTAAAAAAAACATTAAAGTGTGTTTTACAATATTAAATTTTAAAAACTAAGAAACGTAATGCAATATAGATGAACGAGACATAAAATAATAAGAATAAAAAGTCAACTAATTTTGTAATATTGTTTTATTATATGATATAGAAATATATTATGAACTATATTTGTGTTCAGAAAAAGTGAATAATAATGAGAAGGCGGAATATATAAGTCAAATTTCATGTTTGATGTCTCTAAATTCATTACAAATTTTAAGTAAAGTAAAGAAAAAAATGAAAAGTGTCAATCCGAAACTAAAATAATTCCAAATGGCTCTTACCAATTTCAGTTTTAGTCCCTCATGTTTTTTTCATGTAAACCCCTAATTTAAACAAAGTTCACAAAAGAGAAATAGTTTTGATCATTCTAATTTTAAAATTAGAATTTTGCACCCTTCTAAGATCTCTTGCTTTCAAAGTATACCGAGAACTTTCATGAACCAAGATCGAAATCATCCTCCAGTTTGCAAGCAATTTGTTAGAAAATATATATTAACGCTTGAAATTTGTTCTAAACCTTTTCCGCTTAAGAACATGCAAATACTATAATAATAGAGATCCATAATATAAACCTATACAACTCAACTAATTACAGTGTCTCAGACTCTTGAAAATGAAAAAAAACAAAAATTCAGTAGATTATAGTTTCTTCGTCTATTGCTTTGTACACTTTTCCTTGATAGGTTTACTCCATTACATGCTTCAAAATCCTTACTTTCAATTCACCTAATAGACAACATGTAACAATATAATCATGGAGCATAAAAATAATACACTATTATAGTTAATGTATATATGTACTAACATATAAAAAACAAAAAACAAAATCAAAAAGAATGATAAGAGAAAATCGATTAGAAATATTTGATCCTTTAACCTGCACCACTATTTTAAAAGTTTTACAATCTTGACTTTTATATTTCACATGTTTCTGAAGAGTTCCAAATCTGAAAGTCTGAAACACTTAAAACCAATATGAAAAATAAAAGTTAGAAAAATCAAAAACTCAAAACTTTGATGCTCGAAAACATTTTTGTGAATGAATGAAATGTAAGAGTTTGATACGTCTTATATAGTGATTAGATTAGTTAGGGTTTCCTAACACAATTTTTTTTAATATATTAACACAAAAAGATATTCGTCATTATTTTAGATTTCGTTCATTTAAGTTTGGTATATAGATTTTAGGAAAAGAAAAGAAAATCATAATTTATCTAAAAATATATAAATAAATTAAATATGTTTACATATGTAAGTTTAAATTTAATTGCCCGATTTTGATAGTAACAAATTTGTTTTTTATAAATTTGAATTTTCAATTAGTTCTTTGTAATTGGATAGTTTCATTTAAATGCATTAAATAGTTTGAGTGATTATAGGGATTAAATATACTTGTAGTTAGTATTATTATTTTCCCCCGCTGGATAGGATCGGAATCTTTTCAAACCGGATAGCATAGGATCCGCATATTTTTTATTTAACCCGACTACAAACGAACCGGGTCACTTTAGGATCCGCGGGTTTTTTAGTTTTTATTTTGACCAAACTACTATTTTCTCTGTTTTTTTTTCTAACTTGAATGACATTACATTTAATAATAGAGAACTTTATGACTATATAGTGAAAAATATTTCTCTTTTAATAGTATAAATATATTTAGCCAATGTGAGACTCTACATACACTTTTCTATATATTTTAATATATAATCAATTTTTTTTTACATATATAAAATTTCGATTTTTAATTCTTTCTATCTTTACTAATCATGATTAATTACTTAAATTTCGTTTAGGAAATATTGCAAAATCTAAACTAAATAATTATTTATTTTAATCTAATTTTATTAAATTGATTGTTATTTCCGTAAATATCTCACAATATAAAACCAAATCAAATATGTTTACATATATATATATATAATTTTCGATTTTAATTCTTTGATTATTATGGAACCAAACTTTAATTAACTTTCAAAGATATTGAGTAATTATCGGTTCTATTTATATGGCTTCAAAATTAAATTATGATTTCCTTATATTTCAAACAAATTGATTAAATTCATTTTTTGAAAAAATCTGTTTGTATACGCATTTATAATTAATTCTTTCAATCACATTATACACAATCCGAATACAAATATTCTGGGTCAATCCGAGATCCGCGCGTTTTCAAGGCTTAATCTATTGGCATTACATGTAATATTCTCTAACTCTATGTCTACTTAATTAAAAATATTTCCCTTTTAATAGTATAGATATATAGTAAATATATACTAAGGTTTTCATATTTTCTGTTTTTTCCATATGTATTAAGATGAATTAATTAACATAGTTTTTTTGGTTAAGAAAAATTTAAAAATCTAAAATAAAAGATCATATTCAAAAATTAAATTAGATTTCTATAAATATCTCAAAATCTTGAACCATTTACGTTATATATATACAATTTCAAATTTAACAATTTGCTTTTATGGTAACAACTTTAAACCATTTCCAAAAATATCGGGTAATTTTAATTTTATAATTAATTTCGTAATTATTATTTCCATAAATATTAGATTTTTGAATAACAGTTTTTGTTTACCATATATTGTTTATTTTTTATTTTTTATTATATAAGCAATTAGACATGTTTGGCAACATGGATATATGATATGTTTTTTTTTTCCAAAATCTTGTTTTGTACTCCCCAATTAATAGTATAGATATTGATTTAAATTAGGTAGATATATTTTAGGAAATTAATATTAGCATATAAGGAAATGATTGTGTTTGGTTGCAAGGATTGTAGAGAATTTAGTTGAAACTTGTTTGGATACAAAGATTAAAATAGGATGACACAAAAATGTACTTCAAAAATGTTAAGATAGATCTTGAAATAATTGTATTTATATTCAATGATTCTTATTGATAAAAAAATTAAATAAAATCTTACGCAAATAGATATAACAAAGAAATATTATCTTCAACAATTTATCACTTAGTAAAGTAAGTTTAGTGTTTATATAGATTATACTCAAAAGTTTGAATAATTATATTTGAGCTCAATACTTATATTGATTAAAAAAATTAAAATCTCGCGGGTCTAAATTCTAGTAATTTTCTATAAAGCTTTCAACTTGATTCAGAAGTATTCATACACTACTAAACCAATACAACCAACAAGCGCATATAAAAAAAAAAAAGAAGAAGAATTTGAAAAGTAGATTATAGTATCTGCAAACTGCAATGGATGGTCTTGGAAGAAAGATGAAGATTAAGACCCGCCACTTCAATTATGTCTCTAAGAAGAGATATGACTTGAAGTTGAAGGGAAAGAGCATATTGCCCGCAATCATCTCCAACCTGAATGAATATAAGAGAGAATCATCATTCTCACAGTAGCCATCTAGGTGCAGCATATGAACGTCTCCACTGGCTACGTTAGAGTCTTGGACCTCATCAAGCATGTCAAATACAATTTATACTATATCTCATACCTATTTAATAAGAGATAATGCATGTTAATCATATAAGCTATTTAACATTAATTTTATTATATAAAATAAAGTTCAAATTAATCATATATAAGCTATTTAACATTAATTTTATTATAGAAGATAACAGAGATTAAAAACAAGATACAAAGTAAAAATGTCTATGCAAACTTGGATAGTTGTTGGGAAAATGTCTTGTCGTTATAGTATCCCTTGATATTAAGCTAAAAGGAGAGCACAAATAAATTACATATCTCTGAAAAGTGAAAACATGTATTACACTTGGCTTCTTCAGTTGCATAATCGGAGAATGAAAAGGTCTATGAAACCATCATCAATAGCTAGCACTGCAACATGGGAAGACTGATAATACTTGGGTTCAATTCCAAAAGATCGGGTGCGTTTGCTTCAATTCCAAAAGTCTAGGGCAACAACATAAATATCAAAAGAACCGGGGAATTAGAAGATCTGGGGTAAATGTATAAATACCAATAAACTTTGGACAATTTCCTTAATATCTAAATACCTAGGGTGATCTGTTGAATAACTAAAGATTTGGGCCGATTTACTATTATGCAAAATATTGGGAGAGACCCCAAATTTTTTTAAAAATCTATTGTTCTACAGTTCTACTGGTAAATTATGTATTTACAATGCTAATTTGTTGGACAATTGTCATAAATATCATTAAAATAGGTTTTTATTCTAAAAATACCACAATTTAGTTTTTTTTTTCTTAAAAATACCACTAAAATGTACTTTTTCCAAAAATACCACATAATTGAACTAAAGTTCTAATACTAAAAACTAATTCTTAAATTCTAAATATTAAACCATACCCCTAAAAACTATATGCTAAAACTAAATGTGTCAACCCAAACATAAAAAAGAAAATTATACATCCTTAAAAATCAATTTTTTGTGTTTGTGGTAATTTTGGAAAAAAAAAATTGTGGCATTTTGGAAAAAAAAAACTTTTTTAGTGGTATTTAAAGGAATTTCTCTAATTTTTTCTGAATTTAAAATTCCATTTTTATAGTTTAAGAAAGTAACATTAGTGATCTTCTAATATTTTACAAAACGTTAATTAAACCTTTTTAATATATACAACGCATATTTTGTCATCTCTTTTTTTTTTTTTTTTTTTCATTTGCCCATCTTAAAAACATAAGCAAAGAGACCTTTGTACCAAATAAGAAAATTAACAAGACTTCTCACGATCACCTTGTTACGAAAGACAACGAAATCATCTTTGGTTATGGTGTTGATGATGGCTTCATTCTTGGGGGTCGATTAGCTTTGTCTTTGATAAAATGTCTTGTTGTTGTTAATGGTGTTTATTATTATTTCTGCTACGTAGCTCCAATTGCATTAATCCAAAATGTTTAATTTTTTTGAAATAAAAAATGTGTTATTTTCTCCCGTACTAATTTACATGAAACCGTATTGGGGTTTTTGTGAAGTCTCTCCCCAGTCCCCCCAGTTTAGAAAAGGAAAATAGAAACTTGGGCTGGCTACTGATGAAGCCCAATTTTGAAGCGACGTCGTCTGATGCACGACGATCATCTCCAAATTTGGAAAACGACAAGAAACCAAAAAACAAAAAAACGCAGAGCAGAGAGAGAGAGAGTGATGAATCATCATGAATGCAAAAGCTTCGTACGGAGGAGAAAAAGTTGCGATTTCGTAGCCCTTGATACGCTTGATGACACAGGATTACGACATCTGTCCTCTCCTCTCTTTAGGGTTTTCCCGAGTAACCCCGTTCTCTTGTGTGTATATATATATTTACTAAATGTTCAGAATCCTCAAGCTGCCTTTGTTGTATTACTCTGATTCTGCTACTTGCTTTGTGAGCATCCCCTTTGTAAGTGCTATCAGTGTTACTTTTTAGGGTTTTTATCTTCTTCTAAGCTGGAATTTGTTTAGCTCTTGCTTTGGTTTGCTACGGTTTTTGCTTGTGAGTTGCCTTTAAATTTTAGTATGATTAGTGAACAAATGTGGAGCTTTTTTAGTTAGGTTTTAGAGTTTAATCCTCCTTACTGTATTTTTTTTTGTCATTCTTTGGTAAAGAAGCTATCACATTGGTTCAGTTTAGCGACAAACTCATCTTTGATCTGTTTCTTTTCTTTGATAAAAATGTCTTCTTTTTGCCTATTTCAGTGTGATTAGTGAACAATGGGAGGGTTTTAGTTACGTATTAGGGTTTGTTACAGATTTTGCTTGTGCAGCCTTTTTCAGTGTGATTAGTGAACGATGAGGAGCTTTTAGTTAGTTAGTTTTTTTCGCGTTTAGTCCTCCATTAGCTAGTTTGGTCATTCTTTGGTAAAAAAAAAACTCTGTTTCAGTGTGATTAGTGAACAATGATGAGCTTTTAGCTAGGCCAGAGCGTTTAAACCTCTTTTAGCTTGGTCATTCTTTGGTAAATAAGCTATCACATTGGTTGGGTTTAGCCACAAACTCATATTTAATTTGCATCTGTTTTCCTTTTTGTCATTGATGAAACTTTCTTCTTTTTGCTATCTCTTTGATAAAAAATCTCTTCGTTTTCAGTGTGAAAAGTGTTACCTCTTAGGGAATTGTTTAGCTTGCTTTGATTTGTTTCAATTTTTGCTTGTGAATTGCATGTTTGCAGGGTGAGTAGTGAACAGTGAAGAGCTTTTAGTTATGGATTTTGCTTGTGCATTGCCTTTTTCAGTCTGATTAGTGAACATTTGATGAGCTTTTTAGTCTTGTTATTCTTTAGGTGAAATGTATTCTTTTCACTATTCCTTTCTTTCGTTGATGCCTCTAATTTGCTAAAATCGGTTGCAAATTTTCAGGGTTAAGTAACTGCAGATGGCACCCCCACCCTATGATCCCAAGTTCACAATGGCATTCCAATTCGGCGACGAGCCAGAGATTGAGCCTGACCAAGAGCACGGTAAACTCTTTTCTGTTTTTTTTTGGTTTTGAAACAAATTTTGATCTAATCCCTTGTAAGATTGAAATACATTCACAGATTTTGATCTAATTCCATTTGTGTTTTTGTCTTTGCAGATGAGTCTGCTTCTGCAGCTATCGTAGCTGCTGAACTGATCAGCTCTGCACGGCTTGCACTTAAGCTGGATAGTGTCCATACTGAGTACTCAGCTCAGTATTTGGTGGACAATGCTCCTAGCTCACACAGGCGCAAGCTCACTGTCAAAGCCTTCATCATCGTACAAACCTCCTCTCGTTTCCATGAAAGGAAAAGTCATTTAGCCTAAGAATATGGATCAAGTACGTGACTTGTGTGTGAATCAACCCGTGGGAGCAAAACTGCATGTGTTCAGTCCACACGTTGAACTTCAACAAGACGTAAGTATCTGTTACACTTTAAATTCATCTGATGACAATGATTTGATCTAATGATAGTTGTTCATTTGTTTTGTTGTGTGTTAGGGAATTTACTGTGGTTCCTCAGGTGAGCCAGCAACCTATGTTGGGCTTAGAGATGGGATCGTTCTTAAAGTTGAGAAGATCTATGGAAAGTCCACATCGCAACAGTGAAGATATGGTACAAGCAGAAGTTCATATTTCTGAAAGTGGCTTTGAGCAGAATGTTTTTTCACAACGGTCGTCGCCCAGGGCAGCCGGACATAGGGCCAACGGTTCTGCTTGTTGACTTTTGTGTCCCACGCCTATCCATCGATTAAGCATCATCTGTTATCTTAATAAGTATCTAGGATACAATATGCTACTAGTGGAAGGATATGTTTCTGGAGACTTTTTTTAATATGTGTAATGTAAGACCCTTAAGAAGTTGATCTCTACTTTCTAAATATTTTGGATGATTGATTTGTTATTTAAGTTTCAGCTCCTTATCTTAGAGACCTTGAATTATTGAATCTGTGGGTTTATGTTCGCTGAAAAAGGAAACAGAACAGTGATATCAAAGTCTTATGCTTCAATAAGTTGTTTGGAAAATGTCTTGTGCTAAAGTATCCCTTATTACTAAACTAAAAGCAGAGCACATATAATTCAGAGATCTCTGAAAGCCATGTATTGCATATACCATCCGAGTAATTTTATTATATGAATAAAGAAAGTCTGGTAGCTGTTTTCTCCAGCACAAGTTACATGGAACCAAAAAGAAACCACATTCATCACAAAGGCTCATTACACGAATCAAGCAAGACCAACAACAACAACAAAAGACAACGAAATCAAAATCATCTTGGGTTGGGTCAAACAGTTGTATGTATATACACATTTTGAAATCATCTTTTACTTTTTGGTCTTAAAGCATCAATCGATCACAACCCATTTGTTAATTTTGCCCTGAGATCTTTCCTCAATATCTTTCCTGATGGAGCTTTAGGAATGGACTCACTGAAGAATACTTTGTTGATTCTCTTGTAAAACACAACCTGTTATATAAACAAATTCTCATACATTAAATATTTGTCATTTTCTCATGCAATAATCAAAAATCACGAACTTTCATTATACGTAATTCAATTGTTATTACCTGTTTCGACACAAACTGTTTGACGTCATCTTCTGATAACTCTGAATCCTTTGATTTCACCACAAACGCAACCGGAACTTCACCAGCAGCTTCTTCTTTCATTCTATAATTATACAACACAGAACAACAAAAAGGTGTAATTAGATATCGAAACAGCGTTTGGTGTATACATTTACATAACGTTCGTTTTTTTAGGTGTTAGTTCAACAACATATTAGTAACTTACTTTTTGGATTAGCTAGTGATGTAGGCTAAAATTTAAACTGATGAACTAACAACATGATTTGGTCAACAATGTAATTGGTTTAACAACATATTATGGCGATTAGTGCAAATTTTGGATTATACTAATCGAAATACTAAAAGTTAAAACATATGAACTTACGCGACAACGGCAACATCGGTGATGTCAGGATGACTAATGAGCAAAGCCTCTAGCTCAGCCGGAGCCACTTGAAAACCTTTGTACTTGATAAGCTCTTTCAATCGATCGACGATGAAAAGCTCATCATCGTCATCGATCAATCCGATATCTCCAGTATGGAGCCAACCGTCTTTATCAATGGTCTCTGCTGTAGCCGCAGGGTTGTTGAGGTATCCTTTCATGATCTGGTGACCACGGATGCATATCTCGCCCGGTTGGTTCCTCGAAAGAGAATCTCCGGTGTCAGGATCGACGAGTTTCATCTCGGCGTTTCTTACAACCGTACCACAAGCTCCTGATTTCACTGGAAACGGCTCTTTAGCGAATCCTAATGACATTGCTAGCACTGGACCTGCTTCTGTCATTCCGTATCCCTGATCTCGTATTAACATTTCCAAAATCAGAAATCTTCTTTTCACATTTTAGTTTTAACGATCAACATACAATGTGTAATTCTGATTAGCCAAAATACAAGTCAGTAGATTATTCATACAATTTTCACTGTAATAATAATGAGGTTTTAATTCAAAAATAACATTTTCTTGTGTGTTATTATTCTCTAGATAACATTACTCTTATATTATTAAATAGCAAGATTTTCTTATTAATAAAAGAAGATTTTATCTAGAAAATATAGTCCACAATTAATTTTTTTCACTAAAAAGAATATACATAATGAAAAATTCATAGTTATTTACTTATTTACCTAATTTGTTTTTCCTAAAAGGCTAAAACATAGCTATAAACCAAATTTGTTTTTTTAATGTATTTATACATTTTGTTGTTAAAATTATATTATGATCAGATTCCATTCCAAATATTAATTGGATTTTCTAATTTAATATTATTTCGTATTTTCGAAAAAAAACAAATGGAAAAAAATATAATAATAATAAGTGAGACACATGTACACACACCTGACCGAGCTTGGCGTTAGGAAACTTGGCACTAACGGCATCTTCAAGCTCTTTACCAAGCGGTGCAGCACCCGATTTCACCACTCTTATCGAACTCAGATCATACTTCTCTGTCTCCGGCGACTTCGCAATCGCCAACACGATCGGCGGAACCATCGGAGCCACCGTGACTTTACACCTTTGGATCAGCTCCAAAAGCAGATGAATCTCAAACTTGGGCATTATCAGAATCGCCGCACCAACCCTAAGCCCACACAACATGATCGAGTTCAGAGCGTAGATATGAAACATGGGCAAAACACAGAGTATGACGTCGTCGCTGTGGAAATAAAGATTCGGGTTCTCGCCGTCGACTTGCTGGGCAACGCTCGTGACCAGTCCCTTGTGAGTCAGCATCACTCCTTTGGGTAGCCCCGTCGTGCCGGAGGAGTATGGAAGCGCCACCACGTCGTCCGGAGAAATCTTCACCGAGTCGTTGACGTCTGTTGACTCGGTCGTCTCCTGAGTCAACTCGGTGAACCGGAGGCAGCCTTCGGGGATCGGGACGGATTCGTTGTCGTCGATGCAGACGATGACGACACCGTCGTCGTTTTTGAGGGGTTTGACTTTGTCGACGTAGCGAGACTCGGTGACGATGAGTTTGGTGTTGGAGGCTTTGGCCTGTTTGGCGATCTCCGCCGGGGTGAAGAAAGGGTTGGCGGCGGTGGCGGTCGCGCCGCGGAAAGAAGCGGCGAGGAAAGAGAGGACGAACTCGGGGCAGTTAGGGAGGAGGATCATGACGACGTCGTTTTGGTTAACGCCGAGTTTGTGAAAACCGGCGGCTATCTGGCGGGAGATGACGTGGACGTCGGAGTAAGTGTAGACGTGGCCGGTCGGTCCGTTGATGAGGCAAGGCTTGGAGGCGAACTGGGAGAGGTTCTGGAAGATGTAGTCGTGGAGAGAGAGGTGGTTTGGGATGTAAATATCAGGTAGCTTTGATCGGAATATGACGTCACCGTTGTTGCTCTGTTTCTTCTCCATCACTTCTTGTTGTGGCGCCATTGTAATAAAAATGAGCTTTTGTTTTTGTTTGAAGCTTTAGAGATTATATTAAAAAAAAAAAAAGGGAAAAGAGTTTTCTTTCTGTGTGAATATTTTAGGCTTTGGCCTGAAGGAGACTTGAGTTGTGTCGGAGGAGTTCATATAGAGAACACAATCGGAGTAAACAAAACGGTGGGGTTGGTGAAAATGTTAGTTTTGTAGTTTATTGATTATTATGAGGGTAATTTTGTCATTACGAAGTAGAGTATGGGTTCTCATTGTTTTCACGTCGCGTTTGGTAAGCTGCCATTTTTCAATTTTTTTTTTTTTTTGAAAATATTAATTTTGTTGAAAATCACGTATAAACGCATAAAGTGTAGTGGTAAATTATTATTGTAGCGGAATTAATGAAAAAATATCACTGGGATTATCAATTTAAATTTTTTTTCCCTTTAAATTTTATTTAAAAAACATTTTATGTTCTGTAATCTGCACGATAAATGTATATAGTATAATTTAGGAATTTTTTTTTCTTTTCAAAAACATATGATGGAAAAAGTATAACCTATAAATAAATGTATGGTATTAAATAAATATCGTAATATCATGTAGAATGAGACGTCAAGGATTAAAAACGTGTTATTTGCTAAAAACAAACAACAAATGTAGACCAAAACAACAAATGTAGACCAAAACAACAAATGTCCATTGTGTATAATAATTTTAACAGATAAGAAAAAAAAAAGTCCATAATTTTAGGAAAAAGGCATAGCCAAAAGTTATATATATAGATATTTGCCATTTATGGGGTATATGAACTTTAATAATGTCTACATTTGTTGATTTGGTCTATTTTGGTTCCATATTAATAGAAGACACATATCACATATATATATTTTACCAAGCTACCAACCACACTGTTTGGCCATCAACAACATCCAGTACATGAAAAACTAAAACCATTGGGTTCTTCGAATTTGAAGATCGATCAGTCAAACAAAATTTGGATGTGTAAATGACTAATGAAACTTATGGGTTAAAAAACGGAAAGGTTGAGAAATACGAGGGGTGGGACTTTGGAAATAAAGGAAATGGGTTTGGTGAAACAGAGGAGTGGGTTGGTGAAGATAGTGAGATATTTTTTGATTGGGCTTTCGGGTGGAAGAGTGGGCCCATGTTGACGACGATATAACCTAAGACCATAATTATCAGTAGTCTTTTATAAGGGAGTTGTTAATTTTTTTATGAATTAATTGTAGAAATTTTGAATATAAAAACCCATGATCTTTTAGTTAAAAATATTGGGTCTTTTAATTTTGAAAATATTTTTATTTTGAAATATAAAATAGAAAATATTGCATTTAATTAATTTTGAAACATACAAAACATAATAAAAACATTAATACATATTACAATAGAAGTGCAATTCATAACTAATTCAACATCTGATGACTTGATTAATCTAAATCTATCTTTGATAATTGTTAATCTAACCAAATTTTGATGGAAAGAGCAGGAGTATGAATGCTTACCCTAAGGGAGGATAGGGAAGTCATACTGTTGTTTTGGCACTGTGATTATGTAAGAAGACACATGTGGTCAAGAGAAGAACATGAGGTAATTTGGTTTTTGAGGTCTATTCAAACAGAGGCTTAATGGAGAGCAATTACATTACCAAAATGGAAGCAGCTAAAGATGTTGAAGATTGATAAAGAAGGGATGTCTCCTCTATCTCGTAAAGAAGATCCATCATGTCCATACATGCTTCAAAGTTCAAAAGTTCCCCAACCTTTGCAACTTCTCTATTAGAAGAAAGTATGGTTTAGGAGTTAGATAATAATAAAAACATGGACCAAGACGGTATCGTTCAATTTATGTTAGTTTAAAGCATGAGCTTTAAGGGTTTAGATACTTGATAAGGATAAAACAACTTACTTGAACTGAATGAAAAGGTCTTCAAGCAGGGTATAAGCTATATTTAGAGTGCCAATGTCAAATTTCAAAACCTGCTTCTCATGTACAATGAGAAAGACAGATAATAAGTTCGAGTAAGCTCGGTTTCTATAGCGTAAACAACATATCCCCCCAAATGTAGGATGGTTACCTTCAGAAAAACTAGTTCCTCCAAAAGAAACTCATAACTCAATACAAAAACCAAAGCATCAAACAAATGTCATTCACAGTTTCAAGAGCAGCTTACCGCATCCAAAAAATCCCGAACCATGAAGAGTTGCTCTGTAATCACTTTATCCCCAAAGGATTTCAGACTATGAACCGATAAACCCCGAGCACAATGCATCTACAGAAGCAAACCAATTCAGTTCTAGGTACACAATATAAGAGAAGAACACAACACAAAAAGACTATATCAAAAGTAAAAACCCACTTTGCATGAGATCCAAATGGAGACTAACACAAACAGCTGCAAATTGATTTCAGTCAGAGGTTGCAATAGCCAGTGTTCAGCTTTCTTTCTCTGTAAGAACCTAATAAACCCAAGTATCCAGATAGAAGAATCACAAAACATGACATAATTCCTAAATTTTTCACCAAAATCCAAAATCCATCAAACAAGAACTAATCTAAAAGCACATAAACCTACTAGTGAAACGAGTATCAATAAGGCAGTCAGATACTCCAAATCTACAGTATCTGATACGAAACTAATCCAATCAGAAGCAAAGGAAACGAGCAATTTCACCGATTTTGATTACTGAATTCCACAATTAAAACCCTAAACAAAATCGAAATCACTAAAATCAGGATTCGTCGGAGGAGTGAAAAAATCGTAATACCTGACAACAAAGGGACGAAATCGATCGAAGAAGAGAGATAGCGCTGATTATTTAACTATCGGAAGAAGTTCGAGTTGCTTTCATCACCAAAATCAGATCAAAAAAAAAAAATCCCTTTTGTTTTATTCTATTAGCCAACCAAACATGGCCACATAGCGTCTCTTATAATCGATTTCAGTCTGCTATATTAAAGAGTCTCTTCTCTTTTTTCTTTTCTTTTGATTTATTTTTTCCCTACAAAAACCTAAAAACCCCACTAACATCCCCCGATGGGAAAGGTCTAAGCAGTTTAGTCCATGTAAATTGGAAATTTTTTTATTTTATTTTTTTTTACGATAAATAAAAAATATAAATCTTCTTCACCAACCCCACCTCATTTATCATATTTTTGTAGTAAGAATAAAACATTAATACATATTTCTTCAAAATCAATGGACACAATAGCTTTCACCAAACTCAATCCTTTCTTATTCACATTTCCTTTGTGTTGATTTGTTTGTGAATGAGTTTTCATATTTGAGTTTTTATTATTGTTGGAAGATGATTGACCTTTGACCACACATATATATGCTTATAGTAGTTTTTTTTACGACCCATAATATTAAAGAAATGACTCATATTTTATTTATTTCTGTGAAAGCGATGTTAAAACTTTTATAGTCTCCTATATAGACAAATCTTATGGATAGTGACAAATGGCGACATGGTTTAATTATTTTCGACATGAATCATTTATTGCGTAACAATTCGATAAACTTTTAAATGATCACGTAAATGCTACTACTATCCCCTATGAAGAACAAATGCTACTATGTATCACCAAGCAAGACGGCAAAATCATGGATAATAATCATGTACTCTGACCGGTTTATACTAAGTCTCGTTCTGATAGCAACGCAAGCAACAATATCTATCACACATGGAAGCAAAAGGAATATGTATCATTTACAACCACCTAGCTACCTCTCTCAAGTTCATTAATCGTGAGATCCGCAACACATTCTCTAAGTATTTTGTAAACTTGATGCAATATATATATATATATATATATATATATATTGGGATGAGATTATCTCAATAGTGTGACTTCTCTATACTTATTGCCTTGTTTCTTAATTTTTTTTTTGGCAGGGTCTCAAAATTTGTAGATTTTTTCAAAATGCCTCAAAAGTTTCGGTTTGACATTTTACAACAAATTAGATTTCGATATTGAAATTCTATACTAACCTTACAAAAACAAGTTGACTCTTGGTGTTATTTTGTTAATAAGTATAATTTCGTAATTTAGTTCCAATAAGTAAAGGTTGTGCGCGCACACAAAATTTGGAGACTCGATGATGATATAGTACAATAGAACCTCTATAAATTAATACTCGGTAAATTAATAATTTCTATAAATTAATAAATTTCTCCGGTTCCAAGTTGGAACTAGTGTAATTTTGGACACTATTCGATAATATAATAAAATAATAAAAATTTTGAAAATCCTTTGTAAATATATAGTCCCATCAATAATATAAATTAATAATTATATAGAATTATCTAAATATATGTATATATCGACTCATTAATTTTTATAAGAGTTCATTTTTGATATTTTTACTGTATAAAAATCTTTGAGTGCTATCGTCAAAACATGATAATTGTTATTTTCATTGTAATTGATTTTATAAAAATATTAGTTATAACCATTAAATCTTATTTTTAATTTTTTTTTACCAAATTAGGAAAGTCTCTCTATAAATTAATAATTATTAATTTATCGAAAAATTAAAACCTCTATTAATTAATAAATTTTCCTGGTCCCAATATTATTAATTTTATAGATGTTTTACTGTATGGTGCAGAAACGATGCATATATTGTCAAATAATAGTTTGAAAATATGAAAGAATAGTCTTTTCTTTCTTTTGGACAGAACAAACAATAGACTGCTATACAGTATTCTATATATAGATCAAAGATATGAAGTTTTCTTAAACAAAGCTAGGATAAAAACTAATCTTAAGAATTATTTTCATAGTACAAGTCTATTTAATGTAAAAATGGTGTTTTATAAATTTCTCAAAAAACAAAAGAAGGGATTCATTCAATCAAGCAAATGGCAAGAATCGAGACGCATGCTTACACGTTGGGTTCGGTAAGATACGCTTCAAGCTTATGTGTGATGTTTTTTTTTTTTTCTTACTTTGGATTCAATCAAGCAAATGACCGTTTTAGTATACTTTAAACAAATGTGTTGAATATTGTGTAAGATTTCGTAATTTCCTATCGAAAAATGTTTCTTACAAAACATGCAAAAATAAGATTGGAATATGTCTCTCTCTCCACTTGTGTCTGTCTCCAAAGCCTAACTCTATCTAGAAAATTGGGTGTTGTTGGTGAAGGTCAGAATCGTCAATTCAATTGTCTACACTCTACAACAAAAAAGTTTTTGGTTGATTTCCACAGGTTCGCAAAAAAGTTCCGACTTTTTCAGGTTTCATCCATAGTAAAACTTTTGAAGTCCTCTCATAATTTTTATATGTGTGTTTGCATTGTTTAGTTTCATTACTTGTAAAATTGAGTTATTTGCTCTTATGAATCATGCCATTGTACTAATCAGAGAATATGGACGAAAGCAAAGAGAAACATGACGATATCAATTGAGTCTGCACAAGAACATTTTCATTAGACAGGTTATATATTTCAATCTTGATTCTTGATATTATCTCCTTTTTTCTTTTTCTAATGTAAGTAGAAAACTTTTTGCGAAAACCTTGTTTGACCTTTTATAAATGTAAAACATGTTATCTTCTCAATTCTCTTTTATTTAACAAAATTCTATGCACTCTTCATAATATATGCAAGAGCCATAAGGCACCTAATCGTATAACTTACCATCAACAAACTCTGGGCTGACGAACCACCACTATTATTAAGACCAATTAAAGTAAATTAAACATCATAGTTCAAAATTGATAATAGATACTGATCTCTTTGACAGTCCTTACAACAAGTAATGTTACAGTTAGTCTCCGTAATCTACAAAGTAAGTTGTTCCAAGTGGGTGTGGACTGGAGGGCGAAAGATCTATCATCTATGTTTGTTTGTTCTGTGTTAATACGTACAAGAGCGAAAAGTGTAGAAGCCCTCCGCGCATGTAAAAGCAGGCAAATATGAGTTAATGAAGTTTCAGTGTAAATCCATAAGCTATAATAAAGTCTATAGGGAGAAGTTTAGGAAAACGTGTCTTTGCAGTATCACACTTGTATTCTCAAGAACACTTAGCTCGCAGAGATTAAGTAAAGATATAGTAACACTTTCCATATAATTAAAATGGAGCATCAATCTCCATAGCTGGTAAAGTGAGACATAGAAGAAGATGTTTATTAGCTAACTAGTGATCATTCTAACTTGATATATTAATTACACCATCGTTTCTCGGGTAGTGACTTTATGGTCGGTCGCGTCCCGAGCTTGAGTTCACAATTTTGTGTTGAGCTATATCAATCAAAGTATAGCGTACTGTAGTAAGAAAAGTGCAAAATATTTCTGTTTTCACCGAAAATAAAAACGGTTTTTTTTTCCATCCCTTGTGACATTATCCAAAAGACCATTTAATCTACTACATATATTTTATAATAAATCGACTATTTATAATTTTAATAGTTATATTTAAAATCAAAACAATTTATAGAGTCCAGAGTCTTTGACATGATATAAATCTCACTTTTGTCTATACATCATACATCAAACAAGTGTGAAAATCATACTGATGCCATTAAAAAAATAATAATAATACTGTCATATGAAAATATATTTTGCTCACTGATCTAAGTTAAGTGGATAGAGAGAAGATGTCAAAAAAGTTCAGATATTGTCTAGAACATATATCTTTATCTTTAAAAAAAAAAAAAAACTAAAAGTGAAAAACAAAAAAACCTACCTCCAGTAATTTTCAACACTGTGTAGAAAAAGAGAAAGAAATATATTTGTATGACAGATATTTTGGAAATAAATGTGATTTCTTTTTGTCACAAATGTTAAGAATTGTTATAATTAGTATAATATATATTTGTTTCCATTTTCAAAACTCTGAACTAATTTTCATAAACAAAGTAATAAAACCAAAATAGATAAATTATAACTTCATAAGGATAAAAATAACAATAAAATTTAACATTTTATAATTTATTTAATAATAAATAAAAAAAGAGACACGACAGAGTGTGATTTTATTTGTTTGTCGAAATCTGGGAATCATCTGATACTCTCTTCTTCTTCTCCCTTGATCGATTTCGATTTGCTTCAATCTATCGGCGAGAGAGATAGAGAGACAGCTCAATCGGATTCGACTCCCGCCAAATCGGAATCTCTGATTCCACGATCCGCCTAATTCATTAGATTACATCCCGAGGGAGTGAGTGTGAATCGGAGAATAGAGATAAAGAGATAAAGAGATAAAGAGAGAGATAGAGAGAGAAGAGAGAGGGAATGAACGGTGGTGATGAGGTCGTCGCAGCTTCGGCAGACCCATCTCTGCCTTTGGAATGGAGATTCTCTCAGGTCTTCGGTGAACGAAGCGCTGGTGAAGAAGTTCAAGAAGGTTAGATATCTCAGGGGGGTTGACTTGTGTTGCTTTGATTACATACACATCACATGTATTTAGCTTTATACTATTCGATCTAACCTCTCTCTCTCTCTCTCTCTCTCTCTCTAATTCGATGTTTTTGTTTGTAATCTGGATTTGTAGATCTGTTTGTGTTCGTTAATTACGTTTTCAATCATTGTAAAGTTTTGATTTTTATTTTATTTTTGGGGGTTCAACTTTGTATCTGTTTATGGGTAACTTGAAAGCTATAGGCTTTTAGATTGCATTTTGTTGAATCGATGTTATTAGTTGAAATTCTTAAATAAACTTTGTAGCTGGTGTTGTTTCCTCTGCAGTTGATATAATCTCAGCGATTGAATTTGATAATTCTGGTGACCATCTTGCTACTGGTGACCGTGGAGGACGTGTTGTTCTTTTCGAGAGAACCGATGCCAATAATGTATGTCCACTTTTGCCTTCCCAAGTGATTTGCATAAATATTGGACATTTGGTTATGTTGTTGTTGCATGGTATCGATTACAGAGCAGTGGAACCAGAAGGGATCTTGAAGAAACTGATTATCCACTGAGGCATCCAGAGTTCCGTTATAAAACAGAATTTCAGAGTCATGACCCTGAGGTATTTTCGATTGATTCACTCTGTTTTCTTACTCGCGATTTGTGTTATACCGTTTATTTTCTGTCTATTCAAATGTTTGTTTCTTTGTCTACCAGTTTGATTACCTCAAGAGTTTGGAGATAGAGGAGAAAATTAACAAAATTAGATGGTGTCAAACAGCCAATGGAGCTCTTTTTCTCCTCTCGACGAATGATAAGACCATCAAGTTTTGGAAGGTGAAAATTACCTCTATATCATTTATTGGCCCTCTGAATGACATACTGTTAAGGTAGCAACTTTGTGTTTGCTTCATGGGTAATCTCGAGAATGTTGATATCTGAACTCTCTGGGCGTTGACATTGTTTGTTGGTTGCTTATTGTTTCTAGATTGTTCTACACCTTTAATTGTTCTGTTAATAACCTGTTGAGATGAGTATGTAGATGTGGTTCTTTCCATTTTTTCTTATGTGAGAGTTTTTAATAGGTTCAAGACAAGAAGATCAAGAAAATTTGTGATATGAAATCAGATCCTTCAAGAACTGTAGGAAATGGAACCGTTGCAAGCCCATGCTTTGTGAATGGAGGAGTACCTGAAGTGAACAGCTCACCAGGAGGCATCTCTTCTCTGCGGTTACCAGTGGTAGTTGTACTCCGAACAATTTGTTTTCTTTATTTTTTGTTTGTCGCTTCTTAAATGTTTTTAAGCATGCTAGTTTCAACACGAACTCAAGGAAGACCTGCATCGTAGAGCCAATCAATGTACTAACCTTTTTCTGGATGATTACGAAAACTCACATGCAGGGTTTTCCCTTCGTGCCAGTTGATTCGAAATAACATGGAGCATATCATGTAGTATATGCGCCCGGCAGAATTATACAATTTGCTCCAGTTTACTGTTCATTGGTGCTCGACTTGTGTTTTTAGTACTAGTCTCTAGTTACATGACCTTCTCTACCACTGATTAAGAATTAATTCTGAAGTCAAAATTACTTGGTATTACTCACTTGTAGACTAATAATTCGTTTGAAATATACAGGTAACTAGCCATGAGTCGAGCCCTGTTGCTAGATGTCGAAAAGTGTATGCTCATGCTCATGATTATCACATCAATTCAATCTCAAATAATAGGTAGGTGATTCACCCATTTGGTATTCAACTACCTTCTTTCTTACAGTCACTATAAGTCGTCTGATGAACCATTGCCGTTGTGGATAATCAATCCATTTCTTCGTCTTTCTATTCAAACTGCTACCTCGCTGATGTTAGCTTTTGATCGACACTTCAATGGATAATGTTCTGCTTCTAATAGTATTTGTTCTCTCAAATTAGTGACGGCGAAACATTTATATCTGCTGATGATTTGCGAATCAATCTTTGGAATATGGAGATCAACAATCAAAGTTTCAATATTGTTGATGTCAAGCCTGCAAAAATGGAAGATCTATCTGGTAAGCAGTGGTCTACTGTTCTTTCTATCCCGTATGTTGTCTGCATGTTATGGTGATCGACTTTGACGTATACGATACACATATATCAACCAATTGGATGCTATATTCTCCGTAATTGCTATTGTATTTCTTCTTGCAGAGGTTATCACATCAGCAGAATTTCATCCTACCCATTGCAATATGTTAGCCTATAGCAGTTCGAAAGGTTCAATTCGCCTGATTGATCTGCGCCAATCAGCTTTATGTGATTCACATTCCAAATTGTAAGTCCTGAGGCTGGAAATTCTATTAAGTTTCTTTGTAGTCCAGCGTAAATTTTGATAATCATCTTCATTACTTATTTACTTCATCATTGTTCAATTATCTCTCTTACCTTTCTTTGGAAAAATTCATCTCATTCCAACTTGAGAGATAAGTTTCTAGCGTAATGCTGTAAAATATTCGATTATAATTGAGGAAGATAAAGCTGTATGAAAGCAAATAAATGACAGCACACTTTCTTCTAGGATTTGATAACCTGCGGTAGCAGCAGAGGCTAACGTTACTATTTCTGCAGGTTTGAGGAACCAGAGGCAGCAGGTCCTAAATCGTTCTTCACTGAGATAATTGCTTCAGTCTCAGACATCAAATTTGCCAAAGAAGGAAGATATCTACTTAGCCGTGACTACATGACACTTAAGGTCCATACTTTCATTGTTTCCATTAGCTTTAGATATGATATAACATTGAAGTCAATTAGTGGCTGGTTTGTAATTGTTTGTGTAAGGTAAATTGACCTCTTGGTTATGTTTTGCATGTCAGTTATGGGACATCAACATGGACTCGGGTCCAGTAGCAACTTTACAGGTTCATGAATATTTGAAACCAAAGGTCAGTTTCCTATACTTCGAGAGAATTGTTTTTGAGAAGTTATGCATAGCTGATTGGTACTCCTTTTCCTGTGGCCATTTTCAGCTCTGTGATTTATATGAAAATGATTCCATCTTTGACAAGTTCGAGTGTTGTATAAGTGGCAATGGATTACGAGCAGCTACAGGTTCTTACAGGTATGCCCCAAAACGCTGAGCAGTTTTTATATATTCGCATTCTCAAATAACAATTATTTTCCTGTATAATCATTCCTTCGCATTCGTACTCTTTCCAGCAATCTGTTCCGTGTGTTTGGTGTTTCCCCGGGAAGTACTGAGACTGCAACCTTAGAAGCAAGCAGAAACCCAATGAGGTAAACCTAGTAAGGCCATTAAGAGTAGTGTGCTCTTTTGTTTCTTCTCAATGTTGATGCAAATGGAATTTGTGTTGTGGTTTATCATAGGAGACATGTCCCAATTCCCTCGAGGCCATCCACCGCACTAAGCAGTATAACGCGGGTTATAAGTAGAGGTTAGTCTGTCTGTCTCCTCTCTCATTTGAGCATTATACCCTTTAAGAATTTGGCATCCAATCAGTCAATAATGAAATGGTAAAACAGGATCAGAGAGTCCTGGAGTTGATGGAAATAGCAATGCTCTTGATTACGCAACAAAGCTGCTGCATCTTGCTTGGCATCCGAATGAGAACTCAATTGCTTGTGCCGCTGCAAATAGCTTGTACATGTACTATGCCTAACTACATACTCAGCAAAAAAAGAAGCAAAAAGGCGCATTTCCTTGCTCTAGACTCTGTTTTTCTTGGTTCCTTATGGTGGTTGATAGGGATTGCTAATGCTATATACACCTAAGATCATCTTCATCATCATCATGACCTGGTCTTATGATCACGTAAGCTCTGTAATCACCATCATGGACTTCTAGGAGAAAGGCATGGAAAAGGCGAGCAGTGAAAAACCAATCATTCTCTTTCTCATTTTTTTTTTTTTTTTAAAGTGTAGAATTTTACCTTGTGCACTTGGAAACTACTTTACAGGCCAAGAAAAAAAAAACATGAAAATCCGATTGGAAGAAATCGTGATTTTAGTAAAAGCTAATCCCATATGACTTTTGGATGGATATAGTTTAGATTTTATTATAATCTTTTCTGGCTCTTTGTGTAATCATTGTTTTATTGATTCTTTTGTTAAACTTGTTTCGATTTTCTTGACTTGTTAAAATAATACATTTCATTTACATATACATGTTCTTCTTACGTATTTAGTTATTTGGCCATTTCATTTTCATTTAGTTATTTTGTTATTATTTATTTGGATTTAATAAAGGATTATTTATTTCACCAAACAAGGTTATTAAGATTTAACAGAAAGTGTTTGCTGCCTTGTTTATGCATGTTTACTGAATTTCCTTGTGAATTAGGACCTCCGATATCGAAACGAATTATAAACAAAAACGAATAAGGTCAATACGCGTCATTGTGAAAACTGTCTCTTGTGGCTAAGACTTAAGTAACCTGAGCCATCCATTTGTCGTCCTAGAGAGCCACAAATGGTAGCCCGCACAAAAACGATCAGTGATAACGGAAGTCGGCAGCGTAAGGCGATCGTCAAACCTGGTTTCGACACTTGTGTGTGGTGTCTCACGGTTCAATGTATTCACGATAGCATGTACAAAAAAAACTGACGGTGCTGATTCAATGTTCCATGGTGGGGTTCCAAGTGTAATGATGCCTTTTTTTTTATTAGTATAGATTATTCCTTTTTCATGATCCAACGAAATAATAAGACTTTGCTTGCTACGTACGCTATCTTTTACATGTTTTTTTGTCTGCTAATTCGGAAGCCTTAGTGGGTCAGAGAGCATCATAGCTCTTGAGTTTGTGCGTGCCCTAGTTGATTTAAAATTTGGGACAAATCAAAAAGTCTCTAAACTTACCTGTTTCTATCAAATTACAAAAACTTTATGTTTAACCCTATTAATAATTAACGTTTAACAAATCTATTTTAATCAAACGAATAACGTTTTGAACATAACTCGAAATCACTAATTTTAAAATCAAAAGGCCTCAAAATTGGAGTCAGATTTTCATATTCTGAGTACTTAACAACATACCGAAAGTTATCAGGTGAACCTAACTTGGAAGTTTTTTAGATGAAATTTATGTAGCTCTTTGAACATTCATGGCTCAAAGCTAAAAAGCATAATATGACAGACAGTTCGATTGCCTTGAACATATACTATTAGAATTTGAGCTCGACTATTAGGTTTCAAGTTCAACTAGTATAAGTTTATTTTCTTGTGGACTACGAATGAAATAAAAATGATAAAAGTTATAAGTCAAGGGAACAAAACTCTACGATAGTATTAGTTAAGTCAACAGGTCAATGGTAAAGTTCAACGCGTCGAATCTTGTCAAAGAAAACTATTGAAGGAAATTTCTAAGAAAGTTCGCTTTGGTTTTATATATTTTTTGAAAAGTTATTGTATCCATAAAAAAACATAACAAAGTATTTAAATTATATTGAAAATTTTTAAAATTTATTTTAAAATGTTATATATAAAACAAAATTACGCAAGAGAAAAAAAAAGGTTATTAAAAATCAACAAAACCATGACTTTTGAAAAACAAAGTAGAAAATTAATAGCAAACTTACAAAATAGAGAAACACAAAGGTCGGCTGCTGTCACCACAAAGAAGCAAATAAAAAAAACACAGAGGTCAACAACAAGAAATATAGAAAATCATGAAAATCTTCAATAACACAAAAGTCTCTACTATAGTACACCCCAAAAAAAAAAATATAAAAAAAAAATCAAGAAAGTTTTGAAAAATTGTCATTTTGTGGGTAAAAATAAAATAAAAGAAGAAGAAAACTCTTATTAGTTACCCCACCACCAAATAGAGCTCCACTCTTTATCTCTCTTCTCTCTATAACTTACAACTTCTTCCCCCAAATTCAAGAATCCATTTTTTTTTTGTTGTTGTTGTTTCCTCTCTTTTTTAAAGGTCTCTCTGTGCACAACCCAAAACAAAAACATTTTCTTGTAATTAAGTCAGAGAAGAAAAAAAAAAAGGGGAAGAAAAAAAAAAATGCAGGATATGACGTCAGCTGCAGCTTATTACAACCAGTCGATGATGATGATGGCGACAGCCGCGGCGGCTAAGCAGAGCCAAACAGAGTTACTACCAGAACAAGAACAGCTAAAGTGTCCTCGCTGCGACTCACCAAACACCAAGTTCTGTTACTACAACAACTACAACCTCTCACAGCCCCGTCACTTTTGCAAAAACTGTCGCCGTTACTGGACCAAAGGCGGCGCTCTCCGTAACATCCCCGTCGGCGGCGGATCTCGCAAGAACAACAAACGTTCCGGTTCTTCTTCTTCATCTTCACCGTCGAGTAGTAGTAGTAACCTCAAGAATCATCAAACCGTCTCTGCTGAGAAACCTCATGATCATCATCAGTCCGGGTCCGGGTCAAAACCAGAGGAAGTGAGGGTTACTACGGGTCAATATATGGATCCGACCCGGATGTTATACGGGTTACCCGTTGGTGATCAGAATGGTACTGGTGGGAGTTTCAGTTCGCTCTTGGCTTCGAATTTGCAAGTGGGTGGTGGGCTTGTTTACGAATCCGGCTCGCGTTGGTTTCCGGGTATGGACTTGGGTTTGGGTTCGGGTTTACGGAGGAGTAACGATGACACGTGGACTGATTTAGCTATGAACAGAGTGGAGAAGAATGGGAATTAAAGAAGTGAAGGGTAATTTGGTAAATTTAATATAGCTGTCTTACCTTTTTATTTTTTAGTCATCTCCTAGTCAAATATAACAACAAATGATGTCGGTCCATTTAGCCTCTTTAAAAAAAAAGAAAAATTATTATTCACTTTTCTTTTGCCATTTTCTTTTTCTTCAAGATTTGGCTTTAGCGAGTGTTATTTTAATAGTACTAATATTTATTGGAATTATTGAATGAGGATTGAATATCGTTTCAATATATATATATTTGTGAATCTGAAGTTTTTTTTTCTGGCAAAAGTTTATGATTACTAATTGCTTACGTCTATTGGTGTTATAGATTATAATGTTAAATAAGAGTTGACATATATTTTATAACTCGCAAGGAAAAAATACAACAAAAGTCATGCGTTTACATGTATGATACAAATTCTCTGATCATAAATCTATATATGTAGTCACAATCACACCTGATCTTACTCGTTTTATTTATGTGAATGAGCAAACAAATTGAATGAAGAAGTCAAAAAGAAAATCAAATTTGTGGTCCAAGTGGATGGATAAGTTAGTCTTAAGCAATCAATGTAGTCCACTTCTTAGGCTCTTGTTTGGGTAAAAATGGTTTGAAATGATGACTGATGAGTTGTTATCAGATATGTATTGGGATTAGTTTGATTTTGACAATGCTTAACCATATTTGCTATATGACTCTCTCATCCCAATGACTCCTCTTTTGATGGGCCATTTCCATTTATATCACCCTTGATTTTATGGACCACTATATATATTAGGGGGCTTGTTTTGTCAATTTTGATGGCTAATTTCAGACTTACAATTACAGTACATGTATCGATTTTTTTCTTTATACTGAATTGGGTAATGATAAAACCACAAAGATGTTATTTTGATATCTATAACAACATTAATTTTTGATATAATAAATGTAGTGTGAATTGATGATAAAAATGTGACACCCTTGACCAAGAGTCATCATAAGGTAAAATAAATGTCTTAATAATATAGCGACAAAATCCAGCTTGTAACATTTTAAAAGAACTTACAATTTCTGAGGTGGTCTACATAAGCTTCTTAATGATCTGAATGTTTCAAGAACTAAAATCAACAAAAGAAAAGAGAGAGATTACATGGAGACAAAGCGGGCTTTGTACATTATGATGTACGCCATATGCCAATCACCTGTGAATTATTTTTAACACAGTAAAGAAACAAGTTAGAAATAAGCAAGAACCATAAAAAGTAAATAAAAGGCGGATTAAAAGCTCTTGTGTTTACCTCCTCCAGATAGCTTAGTGATGTCTTCCTCCCGTTGCATGCTCGGGTTGTCATCATCATATTGAATCCATTTGCCTGTATACCATGTGAATTGTTGTTGTAAATGATAAAAGAAAAATGAGGGATCATGTAAGAGAGAGAGAGAGAGAGAGAGAGAGAGAGAGAGAGATGTGAAATTTGTTAGACAAAGGAACTAACCACTCTCTTGCTTGACCCATGCAACATAATGGCCAGAGTCTGCACTCCTACCCTTATGGGTCAACACAGCGACCAAGTCATAGATTCCAGTCATGTGAGTTTCCTTCCCAGAAGAAGCACCTATAAAGTCCCATTACAAACCAGAATTAAATTCTTCACAATTAGGTTCTGACAAGATTCTTAATTGCTTTGAAATGAGAATAATGGAGAAACAATCATCCAAGTATTACATCAAACCAATTACGGCTCTTTCCAAGCCAGTAAAGAAAAACGTTGAAAAGGGGTCTTAGTTAATGTACCTTCCTGTTGGTTTACTGTGGAAGATTCTCCACTACCATTTGATGACGCCTGCAAACAAATACATAGCAACAAATCTTCTTAGAAGATTTGACTTTATATATGATATATACAAGTCCAATAGGTATTGTACCTCAGCATCAGTCATTTTCACATCGCTGTCCTTTGAGCCACTCTTAGCACTAGTTTGCAGACCAAGCTTTTTACCTTCCTCATCTCTAAGTTTCTGTAAGACACAGCCGTCAGTTGATTTGGTTTAACAGTTCAGATAAATTGAGCTCACCACAATAGACAGAACAAACCTGGCGAGGAGCTTCCAGTTTCTTCCGGAGATCCTCAGAACAAAGGTCAAATATATCCAACTCCAACGGATAATCCACTTTCTTCAAAGATCAACAAGTTGGAGACATTACCATAAGAATGTATAGCATCTAGACTTTTGCTTAAGATGCAAAAACAGAAAGAAAACATACCCTGAGAATCTTTGCTTTCTGATTAGTCTCCCTTTTCCAGAAGAACCGCACAAACTGAACGGTCAAGTACCTTCAAGATACATTATAAGAGAGTGAAACTCCGTGTCAGAGGAAAAAGGATTAGCAGTTGCACTAACTTAGTAAGTTGACGAAGTTAAGTTCTCTGGGACATGCTTGGATAAAAAGCATGCCACAAAAGGAGTACAGTGAACTGAGATGTGCAATAAAAATCACAAACAATTAGCAGAGACTGATCACCTTGGCAAGGAATCTATAAGTGAATCCTTGAGGTAAAGAGCAGTACGGCCCAGAGTAGGAGATGTTTTTTCAAGTTCTCCTTTCAATCCCTACAATTAACCAGAAGAATTGGGGCCATAAATACAAGATTTTCATAATAAGCAGAATATAAGCAAACATTGTCCTAGTTTTTCTATATCCGAGAAAAAATACAGGAAAAAAATCAGAAAAAATCATATTAAGATTATAAACTTGCTTACATGTTTTAATCCTTCATGCAAATGGTTCACCTCATGTGAAATATGACATTTTAGAGAATATACAGATTCTGTCTCTGAGCTTTCTTCGCCACTTTCTTGACAATGCAACCTACAGAGCAAAAACAAAAGACAATTAGATTTACTAGGCAAGATGAAAGAAACCACTTAGGTACTGACATGAATAAACACAGCAATCAAAATTTGATATATTTCCCTGTAAGAAAACCCTCAACAAATGATACACCCACACACATGCACTTATCTATCACAATATTGTCTGTAACAATTTCAAGCACACATAGTTTAATCCTTGAGAGGTAGAAAACCGAAACGACTAAGTGTAATGCTGCAACAAAAACTTTTCAAGTATTTCCCTCCTTTTTGTCTGTTAGCCTGCTTATTAAGAATACCAAGCAAGTGTATGGTCGTAAATTACAGGATGAAGACCGTTCACACAATTTGTATTGTTTACAGATCCAAGACTAAAAAACCAATTATATGAATGGTCTATACATATAACAAGCCAGACATGATACTGAAATGTGAATGTTGTACAGATACCTGCTCCGAAGATTGACACCAAAAAGTGCTTTCACAGCATCAGGATCTTCACTGGAAGTTGGTGCTTTTAGAGATTGAGAAAGTGTGTATAACAGTTGTGTCCAACATTCTTCAGCATCCTGTTAGACATTTTAATAGCATGGATTCACAAACTGAAAGGTTCAAGGCTTAATGCAACTGAGTTTGTAATTAGAAACAAACCTGTTGCATGTAAATTCCATTCTGCAGCTGACTAAACTGAGGGTATTTTTTACGTAACACCTGCATTATTACCATAGTGGATATGAGCCAAGAACTAGAAACTTCCAAATCATCTGATGAAATATGGGCAGTAATGATGTGAACTAGCAAACGACATCAGCAATGAGGCTTCCATACAACCCCACAGACGCATGCTTGCATATTGATCATAGATGACACTGTAGACAAATGTTGTTGACCTATTTATATAGTCTTTGCATATATTTCTGTTCAAACCCACAATTTAAATTCTGTCTAGGACACAGACTGTTTTGGATACGGAATTTTGTTTTTTTTTTGTTTTTTGTTCTGATTTTAGTAGTCCAGAGGAGCTACCATGGATAGTAAGTAAATCACAAATCATATGGACAGAGACTAACCATCCAGAACTGTGTAGGCGAAACAGCATTGACACTTCTATCAAGCTCACCAAATAACTCACGTGTGGCAACAGTGAGCATGTGAGAAGTCTGGTCGACATCAGTGCTTCGTGCAGCAAGTGAGTAGCTATTAAGAGGAAATTGTTTGTATGAGATAACAATACTGAATAAAGACATTTGATTTCCTGGCTGTTTTTATTAGGAACAAAGAAGGATAATAGATCAACTGACTTGGATAATGCAGATTTTAACTCGGGGACAGATTTTAAGCACTGCACTGTGGAGTTCATGTAACACGTGTTGCCAAGATTGACAAGGCCAGCACTGTAACCCTGAAAAAATCAATTGTAATGTTTGTTAGTTGTTAGGACGGATGTCCAAATTTTCCAAATATATGAACAAAACATGACACCAATTTTTTTAATGCTAGCAAGAGGTTTGGCTTATCTTGTTTTATTTTCTTTCTTTCTTGAAGTCTATGAGTATGGATAGTTTCCCGTCCAAGGATTGTAAAGTTAGCAAAAAATACCAAACCCATGAAGCGCACTGATAAAGCTTGCTTGTTCGTATACCGTAAAATTGTTTCTACTCTAGGTACTTTGTTCCAAATGGAAACTATGACAGCTAAGAAACAGTAGATTGTAAGGCAATCAGTTTAAACAGAAGCTAGAAAAACGTGTGTGTGTGTGTGTGGGAGTTGGGGATTTTCCAACAATCTCTTATTAAGGTGTTTCTCATTCAACTCCATAGAGAGGGAATATTCAAGGGTCATATCACACACATACACAGTTATAGTCAGCAGAAAAAAGAATTACCAGATTAGTGGCTAGCGCTTCTTCAGGTAGATCCTCAGCAAAAACGATGGCCTTCTCAGGAGCTTTAACTATTTCATCTGCAGTTCCCATCATCATCAACTTTTGACCCTATAAATGATCAAAAATAAATGAAAAAACATCATTATAAATCAATAAATTCAGGAGAAAAAAATTGCCAAATGAATGCAAGAAAAACAAAAAGAGATTTACATCTTTCACTCCAATAGCAGACCAATCTGCATCATCCTGCATAAATTAAAAGAGATAGACGTTATTCATCATCATCATCAACATCAAGAAACAACAATCCCGGAAACACAGATCTTAGTGATAAAAAAAAAAAAAAAAACTAAAAAGTGAAAACCAAGATATCACCTTTAAGAGACCACCTTTGACCATAATCTTTTGACGCTCAGGTGGAACTCCAGTCAAATCATACAACTGAGCCTTGAAAACATAAGCAGGCAGAGTAATGTCAATCTCGATACCATCGAACACCTTCTTTTGCCACTTCACGCTTACTGTAAACAATAAAAAAAAAATTAGGTTTAAAAAACAATCAGGTCAAATCCAACCATCATCCATAACCCCGCAGATAACACAAACTTCACCAATCAACTCTCGTCAGAATAAACAAAAACCCTAATTACGAAAATTCGAAAGGAGTACATCTATACATCAACACCGATTTCGAGGAAACTATAGATCGATGAATAAAACATTTAACAGAATCGAAGAAATCGAAAGAGAAGGGAACCTGTAGGCATCTTCGCTGTGAGAACTGAGAGGCTTCTTGCTTGTGGAGACGGCAACGATTCTTAGATTTTTTTTTTGATTTCTGAAACTCTTTTTTTTGTTTTCTACAAAGTTCTTTCTGATATATGTCCGAATTGAAACGGGTCGGGTTTGGGGTTGGAGTCGGTTCCTCAATTTTAACCAAACCGGTTCAATTGTTTTTATTTTTGATTAAGCGGTTTAGGCATATCTGATTACGTAAATTATTTAGACGACCTATTTAATAATCAAAATTTTGTACTGAAATAGGTTAAATTCTAAAATATACCCATTTTCGATTTTATATTTGCAAAAATTATGAATCTGATAAATAAGATTACACATTTAACATAATATTATATATATTTTATCTGTTTCATCATATAAGATGTTTTAGAATTTTTTTTCTGTTTCATAATATGTTTTTGATTTTCTAGGTAAATTTTAGATTACTTTTATATTTTTTAAAATTTATTTATGATTAGTATTTAAAATAAATATTTCTAATTATGCGTATATTTAGCTAAAATATATTATATTTTAAAACAGAAAAATATATTTTTTAACATGGTTTGTATCAATAAACTTGCTATATTTACAGCAAAAGATGGCACTAAAATTTTCATCATTAAATATAGTAGGAAGATGGTTGATTGTGAAAACAAATATTTTACTTTTGTGTGTTTCTTCCACATTTTTACAATAACCTTTTTTTTTTTGTAAACTAGAAAATATATCACTTTTTTTTTGAATTGAGATTATTGGGTGAATGGGTGATTAAAAAGGTCACTAAAAATGTTTAATTAACCACAATTAGATTAAAACCCTCTTTAGTAGAGAGTAGTAGACCTTTTAGAAGAAGTTCTTACTTCTTACGCATTCACCTTTTGTTGATTTGGGATTTTCTCATTTTTGTTGGCTTCTTCTTCTTCTGCAACAAATCGCTTTGGTCGATTTATCTTTATCCCCCGCTCAAAGCTCCCTACTTCTTCAGAATCCGGCGAAGATATAATCTTTATCAACAAGTTCTTCGAGCAGCAGAGAGCTATGTCTCTTTTAAAGTCTCTTTAGCGACAATTGTCTTTCGTGGGGTTTCTCTGTTTTTATCGGCGACCCGTCGCTACAGGCAAAAAAGTAAAGTTACGATCTTTTTTTCTTTTTTGGTTTGGTTTTCTTCAGTTTATCTTTTTTTTTTTTCATGAACTTGACGAAATTATCTGCTAAATTGAGCAAGTATTTGTTTTTTTTTTGGTTTCTCACTGTTTTGATGTTTCCAACTTATGTCTAGATGAGCTTTATTGAATTTTTGTGAAAGATGTTAGATTTGATCACTGTTTCAACTGCTGCGGCTTCTTAGGTATCAATTAGAGTTTGGTTGATTCAAGTCATTTGAGTTTGGGAAAATAATTTCAATCGTCGCTGTATAGTAGTATTAAAGTACGGGTCTTTGATGTTTGGATGATTCACTAGTGAGATAATATCAGTTCATTTTCCTCCGAAATGTGTTCACAAGCTTAGAGAAATGACTTGCGTTTTGTTGGTGGATGATTTCAAAGCGTTTTCTGAGATTTGGTCTGGATCTAATTTGTTTGAGGCCTCTCTAGTTTGTGCATTTCTTGGTAGGTGAAGTCTTGTATATGCCACTGGTATGTGCTGAGAAACTGAAATGTGGATGGTGGTTTCTTGTATGAGAAAAGTGCATTTTTGTTTTTAGTAATCTAAACTATATATTTTATTTTCTAATTGTGGACTGTTTTCTCTGTTGCGAACTAGGTTCGGGCGTTTGTACCAAGTGTAGGATACAGTTGCTGTTAGTCAGCAAAAGAGAAGCTTAAGGTGGGGGTTAAAACTGTGATGCTGAATGTTTGGACCAACAGGTGGGTTGGGGATGAATCCCTCAATGGATGATATGAACTTAATTCAGCAGGCACAAAGGCATCAGCTTGTTGTAAGTAATCTTGGCGAAGAAATTGATTTGGAAATTGGACCTGGAGATGATGACGCTGCTTTTGCTAACAATTCATTGATTGGCGGGCCTCCACGGGACCCCTCTACTGGGGAGCATGATGAAACGAAGCATATGGTTTTGGTATCTGACCTGCCCGGTGAGGATCAGGATATGTCAAAGGGTCAACCGGTGAAGAGAAAGAAAAAAGTTGTCAAACGGTGGAGAGAGGAATGGGCTGACACGTACAAGTGGGCTTATGTCGATATGAAGGATGGAACAGCTAGGATATTTTGTTCTATTTGCAGAGAGTATGGTAGAAAACATCGAAGAAATCCTTACGGTAATGAAGGAAGTAGAAACATGCAGATGAGTGCATTAGAAGAACACAACAATAGTTTACTACACAAAGAAGCTCTGCGTCTCCAAACAGCTTCCAAAGAAAAGATTGTTGTTGACAAGCCCATTTATGTGAAGAGTAAGTTATTTACATTATTGGTTCAAGTGCTTGGTCTCCTTTTCTATGTAGTGAGTCAAGATAATTTGCAACTCCTTGTGTTTCATCTAACCAACTTTCACTGAACTATCTTTGAACTTTCTCTTGTCTACTTTTCGTAAATATATTTGTATATCCAGTTTTAGTGAAATTTACAGCTTGAGGTGATGAAATGAAGCAAGTCGTAATAGGAAGTATTTTACTAACAAATGCTTAGATGCAGTTAGTTTCGTGAAAGAGAGAAAGTTGTAAATTCTATTTTTTTTGTTAAACTTGTGAATTTGTAAATTCTTGGTATGTCTGCTTTCTTTCCATAAGGCTCAGGTTTATATTCTTCTGATTAGGATAGAGATCGTATTATTCTTTTTAATTTAAAAATATGAAAGAAAAATGTTGACTCCTTGGTTTTCTGTTTCTGGTCTTGCTCCATTTGATCTTTGTATCTCTGTATGGCATGGCTAGTGTCTTTCTTTGCTTATTCTTTTGTTAACTGTTTGCCACTTTTCCCTCTCAATGAAGCTCTTATGTCAAAAAGTGCTGGTTCAATTGTTGCGGGTGCCCTGAAACGAGATCCTAATGAGATTGAATTTGTTCAATCTGTACAAGAATCTGTGCATGCTCTAGAGCGGGTAATTGCAAAAAATTCTCAGTAAGTAGCAGTTTGCTTCTCATCTTTGTAACATAGTTTTCAGGAAACCGCATCAAAATCACAGTGTTCCATTCTTATTTATTTCAGTTATGTCAATATCATGGAGCGGCTACTAGAACCTGAACGTATGATAGTTTTTCGAGTTCCATGGATTGATGATCGTGGTGAAACACATGTAAACCGCGGCTTTAGAGTTCAGTTCAATCAAGCACTGGGTCCATGTAGGGGAGGTATCCGATTTCATCCATCCATGAATTTAAGCATTGCCAAATTTCTTGGCTTTCAGCAGGTACTGTGAAATCCTTCAATTATCTTTCCTCGGGTTTCTCTTATATTTCCCCTTATTTTCTGTTTGCCATTTTACTTTTTCTTTTCCCTGGTGGCCACCTTAACTGTTCTTTTGCGTCATTTTGGACTGTAATTTGTTTGTAATCCTTTGCAGACGTTGAAAAATGCTCTGTCACCATATAAACTGGGAGGGGCATCTGGTGGAAGCGACTTTGATCCTAAAGGCAAAAGTGACAATGAGGTGACATCTTCGCCCCTTGCAGTTTTCCCTGCGAATGATCTTTTAAAGGTGTTCTGATATGTTGCTTTGTAACATCGCAGATTATGAGATTTTGCCAAAGTTTCATGAATGAGATGTACAGATATATGGGTCCTGACAAAGTAAGTAGAATGGTTATTCCCTTTTAGCAAGTATATCTTTTCTGTAATGGTTTATAAATATATTATATACTTTAGGATCTTCCATCAGAGGAGGTCGGTGTTGGTACTCGGGAAATGGGATATCTTTTCGGACAATACAGACGACTTGCTGGTCAGTTTCAGGTACTGGATATCTTTTCGGACGCTGAAGCTTTTTTTTCATGATATTTTCTTTTGCCTCCTGCCTTTTAATCCTGGAAACAGAATGGCAGTAGACTTTTTAATTTGGTTCTCATTCCTAATAGGTCATTTCTTAGAAAGTTAGTTTTGTTTTTCGTTTTATCCTTTTTGGGAGTAAAATTTGTGATTTTTAAGGGAAGAATATCTCTACTAATATTTGTATTCATTCTCTCATATACTGGACCGTTTCAGTGCTAAATGTCCTCGGCGGTGCTATATACTGTACTCATTTATTTGCATTGGTTTTTGCTGTTCGGAGAGAATAAAGAGTTTTGGCTGTTATATCTTTGTGTCAATTACTTATGCAGGGAAGTTTTACAGGACCGAGGATATATTGGGCTGCTTCTAGCCTTAGAACTGAAGCTAGTGGCTATGGTGTGGTAAGGATAGTTTTATTTTATTTTTAAACATGTAGAACACTGTTAACATGTCATGACTCTGTATGAACTAAAACTCATTTGGATTCTTTCAGGTGTACTTTGCACGACTTATGCTTGCAGATATGAATAAGGAAATCAAGGGACTAAGGTTTCATTCTTGATCATTTTAAATATGTGTTTGTACCAATGTTTTGGATCTCTGAGTTGTCAAAAAAAAAAAAAGAAGTTTTGGATCGCTGAGTGTATCTAGTCAGTAAGATACTTTTTGCTTTCGTATTCCTCTTGCGACACTTTTTTAGTTCTTGTTCATTTTTCTGTCAGTTCTAAAAGGTCGTACGAAAACTAGTCCTTTCTGAATGTTTGGCTTCTCACATAACACTGAAGCTGTGTGACTTGTGTATAATTTTGTGACTCTCATCTTTTGAAACCATATACTCTTTATATTAGATGTGTCGTGAGTGGTTGCGGGAAGATTGCGATGCATGTTGTAGAGAAGCTAATTGCTTGTGGAGCCCATCCGGTTACAGTTTCAGGTTATCCACTCATCCTATCATTCTAGATTTGAAGCAACTCAAGTGTGTATTTTTTCTGCCTTTTTTGTTGTTTTAACCATCTTTAAGCTCTTAATTGAGCTAAGAGTTGATTTAAGCCCCGGTCTGCCAGAGAAACGGTCAGAACTCAGACGTTGCTTATATGTATTGGTGTCTTCTTCTAGGCCAATGCTTAGAGGTCTTGAATTGAATGTCTAGTTATTGCCAATGGATCTTGATTAGTTAGGCCAATGTAAGAAGTTACCTCAGCTGTCTGTGACGTGTTGTGCTGCTAAAGAGTTACTGAGTTAGCATTCTGCGAAAATGATTTGTGTTTTTTTTGCTTTGCAATTGAATTCCATAGACAGAAAGCAGCTGATGGAGTTGATTTATGGCACTGATTTTTGCTGATGCAAACTTTTTACAGATTCAAAAGGATATTTGGTGGACGATGACGGATTTGATTATATGAAACTTGCATTCTTGAGAGATATAAAATCCCAACAGAGAAGTTTGAGGTATTAATCGTCCTAGAATACCATGGTATTTGTCACTTGGCTAAAATGATAGATCCCAACGATACATGTGTCTGGTATGCAGAGACTATTCCAAGACGTATGCAAGGGCGAAATACTTTGATGAAGTAAAGCCTTGGAATGAAAGATGTGATGTAGCATTTCCTTGTGCTTCTCAGAATGAAGTTGATCAAGCAGATGCCATTAATCTGGTCAATGCAGGCTGCCGCTTACTGGTAGAAGGTAAAGATTTCTTATATCAAGCAAATATTTTAGGGCCTTTCGTTTTGTGTTTGAGTTTGTTTTTTTCGGTGTTCTTTTGTTATCTTATTCTAAGAAGTATGGATGTGCTTTGTGCAGGCTCAAACATGCCGTGTACAGCTGAAGCAGTCGATGTTTTTAGAAAGGCGAATGTTCTGATTGCTCCTGCCATTGCTGCTGGAGCTGGAGGAGTGAGTTTCTTCATATGACATCAATACTACATCTTAACCTATTCTTTATTAACCTTTCCCATCATTGAATTACAACACTAAGGCATAGGAGAGGAACTGCTGCTGTCATAAAATAATGTGTAGGAGTGTGGTCTTACTGACAGTGCTAGAGCTGTATCAGTTTCTTTTTTTATTGTATATTGGGAATATGGACCCAAAGCACATAAATTTTTCTAAGATTTTATAAAAGGTAGTAGCTAAATATATAATTTTGTTGAAGGTTGCTGCTGGTGAAATTGAAGTACTCCGTGAATCTAATTCAATGCAATGGTCAGCAGAAGATTTTGAGTCTAGATTACAGGTAACAACACCACTCGCATTTCTTTCAAAATTTTGTAGCTTTAGTCTGTCATAACTTCCTATTAAGATAACTGCTCTGGTATTGACAGGAAGCACTAAAGCAGACTTATGAAAAAGCTCTTAAAGCAGCAAATGATTTTGGTTATCAGAAAGAAAGCCCTGAGTAAGTTCTCTCCATAAGCCAACAGTCAATGTACTATGTTGGTCTAAGCTGCTCTTAACAATGATGCCAAACGATTGCAATCCTTAACTGTTTTTTCATCTTGGGTTTTAATGACAGGGCACTTCTACATGGAGCAACAATTGCAGCATTTTTAAATATAGCTCAAGCCATGACTGACCAAGGTTGTGTCTAGCTAACTAAGCCCTGCATAGTACCGGCAGGAGTTGTCTTAAAAACCTAATGGAGGAGTAACATTGGACTCTCTGTATCATATTAGGTCCAATCTATATCATTATTTAGATATATATACTCTGATAGGAATACTATTTTTATTTAATCAGCCATAGTACGTTCACTATGATTATTTGACTTGCAAAAATGGAAGATAATAGCTTTAACAAGGGTTTCCAAATGATAACTATTTGTCTTTTAACAGGATTTTGCTTTGAGCTGATTCTAAAAAGAAAAACTACAAAATCAGTGGCATTCTCTCTAAAGTGTTCTATAAATGAACAAACTGTGAGGGTAAATTATAGATTTAAGACAAATGGTAATTCTCAGGATACTCTTGAGTGGATCAAAACTCGGAAAAAACTGAGGATATGGAGGTTAAACGCTTCTCAATGCAAGGTCAGTATCTTGCATCATGATCTCTATCCAGAAAAGAGCTTCAGTAATCAGGATATAAGGCTTGTCTTAGCTTCATGTCCGTGAAGAGGGAGCGGAAGAATCGGATTTCTCCGCCAAATAGTGCTCAAGCATGTCTTCTTCATCATCTGTATCAAATAATCCGAGGCAGTACTTGAGAACCATTACTGGCTTTGTGGGAAAATCGCGTGTAAAGCAAAAAGAAAGATCATTTCACCTTCAAAGTCTTCGTCTTCAAAGTCGATGTCTTCATCATCTTCCTCCTCAGACTCTTGATCAGCAGTGACCACCGTTCCTCTCTGAAGATGACAGAGTAAACAACAATAGTATTTGTTGAGATAATGAAATTCTAACAAGACTCCGATCATAAAACAGGAATGAGAAATACCGCTCGGCCACTTTCAAACCACTGTCTTCCTGTAAGCTTCTTCTCCTTAGTAACCGTAAGAGCAGAATCCGGCATCAGCCTTGGAAGTTTATTCACGGCCAGAGATAAAAAATTAATAACGCAGGCGGGTAATGAAACTGCCTGTTAATTTATATAAGAGTACGAAAACAAGATAATCCAGGAAAAGTTTACTCACTTGGCTCGCTCAAGTGCAAGCTCGGCCTCAAATCTCTCTCTCCATGCCAAAAATGTCTCCAGCGTAACAGGTTCTCCATGAGGGACAATAACCTGCAAAAAGAAATTTAGACAGAAACGGAACAAAAGAAGAAAAGCAGACACATATCATGAAAGCCCAGCGTGGTTACTTGCAGCTTATACATCTGATATACTGAGCAGACAACCATACCTCATCCTCTTTGGCAGCTTCTTCTTCGGCAAGGTCAGCTGCATCATCTTGCCCATAGTGTTCAGACAACCAGTCCTTTGCTGATGAGACCAGTGTATAGATCATGGCCATACCAAGATTTTCAGATGCCTGTGGAAAATAGGTTTGCGTTGAGTCATGCAATTCAAAGTAGAAACAACATCATGAACCTTTTTTAATTCCAGAGAAGAGCCAGTCATCGAAAAGAAAATCGTATATATTTTCTTGCTAAGCTATTCAGAAAGTCTGATTTAGGGAAATCGTTGACGAGAAACACCTTCCAGTCTTACACTCTATGTATAAATATTATAAGAAGCCATAATGTTGTAAGAATATATTACCTCTTGTTCAAGCTTCTCTTTCAAGATGGTGAGGTCACTAACATGGATCCCTCGAATACTAGAAGAATACTCTACCCACATGAGTGTCATCATTGTATATATAGTTTAGCTTGAAAAAAAAAATGGTTAAACCAAGAAATACCTTTTAACATCCAAAAGCGGAGCCTCGTCCGGGTAATTTTCTGTGTGCGAGAAAACCAAAGCAAGCTGAACTGCAAGACAAAGTTGGGAGCTATAAGACTGAGAAAGTACAGGAGAGGCATATGATACAACAAGAATTTTTCGTCAAAGAGTAGTAACCTGGTGGAATAGCTGACTCTTCCAGATCATCATCCTATGAAGACAAAAGAAGAAGCAGAGGATCAGGAAAATAGCAAATTTGCTAAATCAGAAGAGATTTCAGTTGACATTTGCTACACATCTAAGTTCTAACACAAGCTTTTCACAAACCACATACAGCTTCTCTTGGTAAACAGCCAAAAGAAACAAAACGGGACATTGGATAATCGAGTAATTAAGGAAGTGAAGAAGAAAAGAGATATGAATGGTGTTCTCTACCTGAGGAATCACTGTAATCTGAAAGCATCGGTTCGAAGTATTAAGCCCACTTTCACTAGAATGGATTTCTGATACAATACAGTTGTTAAGAATTCAATCAATGCTCCTCTCATCACCTCAATGATGAACATACAAATAGAAAAAACTCAAAATAAAAATCCTACCTTTAAACTCATCCATAAGTATAGCTTCAAGAGCTTCAATCTCCATATCCTGTTCCTGCTTATACTCTACAGGATACACAACACCCGTTAACTTCTCAAATCGAAATCGAGATCAATCGGAATCCATTTACTCTCCAATGATATAAGCTTTGATTCAATAAGAAACTTTAAGAAGGGAATTGATCGAACTCACCCGTCATGGTGACACCTTTGTCGTGAAAGCTTTGAGATTGTCTGAATATTGAACTCCACAGTGAGTCGCCTCGTGACCAAGAGCGACGTTAACGAGAGAGAGAGAGAGAGATAAACCTAAAGGAGAGAACTTTACAATCCCCAAAACGGTGTCGCTTAACTCCATTCACTTTTTTTTTTTTTTGTGACAAAACTGAACCAAAAAAAAAAGGCAAGCTCTTTCTCTCTCTCTTCTCTTCTCCGATCTTCTCTGTGACCCTCGTCGTCTATTTCGCCATCTTTGAATCTAAAGAGACTGTGATTATAAAGCTATTGGCTGGTTGGTTGATTGATTGATAAGGAAGAAGCATTGATCTCTGATCTGAGTTTTGTGTACAAGATGTCGAGATTTAGAGACAGGACCGAGGATTTCAAGGATTCTGTTCGGAAAGCCGCTGTTTCGATTGGTTATAATGAGGTGCGCGAGTCACTTTCCCATCTTAAATCTCGTTCGATCGAAGCTATTTTGTTAAAAAGATGATTTTTTTTTTTTAATTTTATTTTTTGCATCTCAATTTTGATCATTCTCTAGGGTTTCCAGGGTTTTGTGTTGTTGTTGTTGTTGTTGTGTTTTGAGATCGTGTTCGTTGACATTTGATCTGATTCGTTTGTCTTAATGTGTGATATAGTCTAAAGTGGCAGCGACAATGGCGTCTTTTATTATGCATAAGCCAAAGGAGAGATTGCCGTTCACGAGAGCTGCTTTCAAAACGGTAACTTTTAGCGATTCACCCAATTTTGGAGTTTGTTTTATTTTGACCCGATTTGCATGTTGCAGTTTTATGCAATGATTTTGTGTGTGTGGTGTTGCTACTAACTTGTTGATGTTGGTTGATTTAGCTGGAAAGCATCAGGGAGTTGGATCAGTTTATGTTGAAGCATCGAAAGGATTATGTTGATATGCACCGGACTACAGAACAGGAAAAGGATAGTATTGAACAAGAAGTAAGTAATCTTTCCCTTATTATATTATCTGATTACATGAAGTTGCTATGGTTGAGATTTAACATATGGAACTATTGTAATCGTACTAAATGTAGCATCTCACATTGCGAAAACTCAGGAAGATGAATTTTTTTTATTATCTTAGATAGCGATGATTTTACTATATTTTTATACTGAGGAACTTGAATATAACATTCTTATATCTCATGTGTTGTTTGATGGAGAGTTCTATGTCTACTTATGTGTGGTGTAATATCTGCAAACTCTCTCTCTCTCTCTCCTGCAGACTACTCTTTTTATAAAAACTTGCAAAGAACAGATCGATATTCTCAAAAACAGTATTAGAAATGAAGAAGCAAACTCCAAAGGATGGCTTGGCCTCCCTGCAGATAACTTCAATGCTGATACTATAGCACACAAACATGGAGTGGTATGATATGCACCAATGGAGTAAACTAGCTTTGTTATTTTTTTTCGTTTCACTCAAAGTATCTAGATGTGAAGAAGTAATGATAATTTTTTTTGTTTGCAGGTTTTGATTTTGAGTGAGAAACTTCATTCAGTCACTGCCCAGTTTGATCAGCTTAGAGCTACTCGTTTCCAAGACATTATTAACAGAGCTACGCCGAGAAGAAAACCTAAGAGGATCGTGAAGGAAGCTAATCCAATTAACACGACTCTGGCAAATTCGGAGTCCATAGAACCTGATGAAATTCAGGCCCAACCTCGTAGAGTACAACAACAACAACTTCTAGACGATGAGACACAAGCCCTTCAGGTAACAAGGCAGTTCTACATGGTCTTTGAAAACTTGCATGAGTTTTGTAGATATGCTAAATTTTGAAATTTGAAATTTGTTTGCAGGTAGAGCTAAGTAATCTTTTAGATGGTGCTAGGCAGACAGAGACTAAGATGGTGGAGATGTCTGCGTTAAACCACTTGATGGCAACTCATGTTCTGCAACAAGCCCAACAGATAGAGGTTCTTTATGACCAGGTTAGGACTTATAAACTTCTCTCAAGCTCTCATGTCGACGCACTGTTTTATAAACTTCTTTACTCATAGTGCCTCTCTTTGCTAGCTAAAATTTGAATTCGGATGCTATCATATTCACCTAAAGTAGTAGGTATAGAGACAGGAAAGAAACTTTGTATTGGTCTTGAATTTCTCTTCACTATAGTGGTAGGAAATGGACTATTATTGTTTTCAGCTATCTGAAGTTCCTAAAACCCCATTTGGATGTTTCAATGACTCGATACCATTCCCAGTACTTTAGTTTATCTGTTTGTGTGGTTTTCTCTTTGTGTTTGTTGTGTATGTGTGTGCCTTGTGGCCCGTTTTCTCACTCAGCTTGACACTAAAATGCAGGCGGTTGAGGCAACAAAGAACGTGGAGCTTGGAAACAAAGAGCTTTCTCAAGCAATCCAACGTAACACCAGCAGCAGAACCTTTCTCTTGCTGTTTTTCTTCGTCCTTACTTTCTCCGTCTTGTTCTTGGATTGGTACAGTTAAAGAAACCATTTTCCAACAACAAACCTCATACAGTTTGTGTAGATTTTGATTATTGTTAATTAACGAAAAATTATGAAGATTTGGAAAGAGGTGGTTTAATGTGAAAACAAAAAATTATGAGACTTTGGAAGGAGCTTTGATCGAACTCAAGTCTCATTTATTACCAAATTTGACACCTTTGAGATCAGATGTCTGAATATAGAACTCACAGTTGCCTCGTGGCCAAAGGAGCAACGTAACGAGAGAGATAACCTAAAAAAGCAGTGGACAAAAAAGTTCCCAAAACGGTGTCGTGTGCTACTGTACTGGAGAGTCTCTCACCTTGGATGTGCTTTTTGACCTCCTCTTCTCTCTCAGTCTCTCTCTCTCTCCATCCAAAACAATCCCTTTCTCTCTCATCTCCTCTCTTCTCTTCTCTCTGTCTTCCTCTATTCATTAAACCGCCGGAGCAAAAACCCTTTTCTCACAACCCAAAGAGAAATGCGGTCCTAATGCAATATTGATTCATAGAACAGATAGAGAAACATTCCGACGCCGCAAGAGTATCAAAAAGAGGTATCTGGATCTCTGCTTCTTCTCAGATCTCTCTTTCTCAAGACTCTTTTCAACCAACTTACCTAATTCTTTTGAAATCGCCAGTTCTTGGTTGCATGTTGTGTCTTTAAAGTTTTTTTCTTTTCTTTTCCACTGTTTTATGTTGGTTGCAGCCTTGCAGGATTCAAGAAGAGGCATTCTTTTATCTAGTGAAAGAGAGTCACTTCATTGCGATTTACAAATTATAAAAAAGTTTTGATTTTTAGGTCATTTTCGAAAGTTCATTTTTTTTCTGGTGCTTCGTGTGTGTAATGGAGAGTAATGATGACCAAAACTTGGAGGCGATTAATGCGTCGGTTGGAAGATTGGTATGGGTTCGCCGCCGTAACGGTTCTTGGTGGCCCGGACAGACCTTGGTTCATGACCAAGTCTCTGACAACTCTTTGGTTTCTCCAAAAGTTGGCACTCCAATAAAGCTTCTAGGTCGTGATGATGTTAGCGTGTAAGTGTACTCTTTTCTCTTGTCTTTTCCGCAATTTCTCATTCTCTTTACCCTTAGTTTTGCCTTTATGCCTTAAAGTGTTCTTCTTTATGACTCCAGGGATTGGTATATTCTTGAAAATTCCAAGACGGTGAAGGCGTTTCGTTGTGGAGAGTATGATACTTGCATTGAGAAGGCAAAGGCTGCTGCAGCAGCGAGCTCTGCTAATAAAAAAGCTGCCAAGTGTACTCGCCGAGAAGATGCTATTAACAATGCTCTCGAGATTGAGAATTCACATCTTGCAAAAGAAGATCATCCAGGAGACAATTTGTGTAGTTCATCTGGTGAGGAAGATTCTAAAAGGTGTCTTTCTGGCAAAGAGGATGAGGATTTGGGATCCTCTGATGCAGGAGAGGCTGAAGATGAATTGGATTCAGTGCCGGAGCAATTGCAATCCAGTATGTCTTCCCAAGAAATGAATAATGTTGGAGTTTCCAAGGTGCAGCCGAGGAGAAGGAGAACACCAAATGACTCAGAAGATGATGGGACTGAAGGAGTCAAGCGAATGAGAGGGCTTGAGGATATTGGGAAAGAACAGGTTGGTGCTATCATCGAGCATAGGCAAGAAATGGGTTTGATCTGTGCTGCAGGCCACAGTGATTCAGTGTCGAATGGAAATATCATTGCCAATGGGGACAAGGTATGCTCCCCGACATCACTTAAAAGAAAAAGGGCACAAGTTATAATTGCTCATGAGTGCTCTAAAAGAAAAAACCGACGCCGGCAATTGACAAAGGTGTTAGAGAGTACAGCTATGGTCTCTGTCCCTGTTACCTGTGACCAGCTCGTCACTTTGGATAGTCAAGGAATTTATGACACCAAATTATCGGGAATGGAGACTGTTGAATCTATGAAAAGTGTATCTGTTGTAATCAACAATAACTCAGACAGCACCGGGGTTTCATGTGAGGATGCTTATGAAAATGTTGTTGGAGCCTCCCATAACAACAAGGCAAAAGACAGTGAAATTTCTAGCATTTCAGTTTCGGCAGAGGATGATTCTTCTGACAGATTATTTGATGTTCCGTTAATTGGAGAAGAAAAACACTCAGAAGGTATAAGTGGCTAAACCTCTCTTTAAGTGTTTGTACATGTTGTGGTTTCTCTTATAGCTAGAATCTGCATATCTCCTCTTATGTTAATTTTGTCACATGATAGAGTAAAGAGTTATATGACCAGTCTCTAGAGAAGTTGCCTGGTGAAAACTATATAGCTTTGGTGTTTCCTATTGTTTGACTTGTTTAATAGCTAAATGATTTCTGTATATTTTTGGCAGTGACTTGTTTTATGACTCAATTGCTTCTGCATTCATTATCTGCTAGTATTTTGTGTTTCTCCACCTTCTTAGTATCCAATGGGTTGATCTCTTAGATCGAATTTTGTGTTTGCTTTTTATCATTTGCCTCTCTTTTGGGTTTTGAACAGTGTCATTTATGCTGACTTCCATTGTTATTTATTTTTCCAGCAGCTTGTAGAATCTCCTCACCAAGGAGAGCTCTTGTTACTGATTTAACAAGGAGGCGTGGTCTGAGTAGTCAGGATGTGTTTGTTAAGAATGAGGGAAGTAATGGGTATGCTTCTACAAGTTCACCAGTTTCAGAACCTGTCAACTCTGATTTGAACGGGGTTGAGAAGAGCACTTCTAAGTGGCAGCTAAAAGGAAAGAGGAATTCAAGACAGATGAGTAAGAAGCAAGAAGCGAGAAGAACTGTGTACGGAGAACAAGCTAATAACAACAGTTCTGTGCCTCACTCTGGGCTGTACGAGGTAAAGATTGAGGTCAAGGAAAACTATAAGAAACCCCGTAATGTTCCGCTGGTGTCTCGTATGAGTGAATTGAATGGCAAAGCTATTGTTGGGCATCCTATAACTGTGGAAATCTTGGAAGAAGGCTACTGTAACGGTGTGGTGATGTCTCAAGTTGTTGTGAAGACAAAGTCGTTATCCAAAAAGAATGGCAAGAAGAGGAAGTCGCGTGGTGCTTCATGGAATACAAAGAAGAAATCGTCTTCCCAATCGATAAAGACAAGGCGGCTCTCTACTCTAACGAGCCAGAGGTTGACGGAAAAAATCAAGAAGCAGGCAACCGGAAAGGCAAAGGAAACAGTTGTAGCTTGTATACCGCTGAAAGTAGTTTTTAGTAGGATAAACCAAGTGCTGAAAGGCTCAGCAAGACAAACGCAACACCGAGCATTGCCATCTGCAGTCAAAACGTGAGAAGAGAGAAGAGAGTCTTTTGCCTGGCTTTTACATTCTTTTGTTTTCCCGTCATCGAATCTGCCTGAGTTTTGATGCATTAACTGAGATGAAAATAGGCCTGCTTTAGGAGAAGCTTGATAGGTTTTGCTGTTTTGGGTTTAAAGAGAGACTTTTGTAGCCGTGCAGAGACAGATAAGCTGTGACTCTGAGTGAGCAAATGTAAATATATCAGTAGTTAGTTAGTGGTTGAGATGTAAAACGGGCTTCAGATTAGGTTGAAGGGATGAGATTGCTGCTTAATTAGAAAGAATTGCTTGTTTCAGGTAACTCAAATTGTTTGTTTTTTTCTTTGTACTCTTAGATTCTCTTGTCAAGAAAAGAAGATTGTCTTTTCTTTTCTTGCTCTGTGTTTGTAATTTTGTTTCAGAAAGTTCACCAAATCTTTGAACCCTTAAAAGACCTGACTAGGGCAAACTCTTAATAAAAGTGTGGTGACGACGTTCAGACTTTTCAATTCAGTGTCAATCTTGCTTGCTTACACAGTCAGTATTAGAGTATCTCTATATCAAAACCCAGGCCAATCCAATTATTTTTTCTTTGTTTTCATGTGAAAGACCCACAATTTGGATAAGTTTTGAAAGAAAAAAAAAGTCATATACTGTTTTTCATCACCAATGTCAAATTAACAGTATGGATGAATGAATAATATGCAACAATATATGGGTTTAACAGTATTATTTTTAGTTATATATATCTTATTAACTAAGAAACTAAAAGTATAATTTAGCATCCCACACGAGGCCGCATGGGAATAAAAGAGAGTAACCTATGCATGTGTCTGCTTAGGCGTGGGTAAGTACAAATCTAGTTCCCAGTGGTTCACGCTTGCACCAATCCCCAAACATGAGAAGTTACTGCCCAACCTTTCGTTTCCTTATCTATATCCCAAATCCTCAACACTTGTCTCATCGGAGGTAATGAAAAGAAAAGAGAGTATAACAGAAGAGTGTTAATTTTCGACTGTTGTTATCCTCATCAAGGGCGTAGAATCCCCAAGATGCGTGTACCTCGAAGTACTCCAGCAGCTGATGTAATTGACGGCAAGATCTATGTGTTTGGAGGCTCTATGCACAACAATATCGAGGATTGGGGAGAGAGGTTTATGACCCTAAGTCACAAACTTGGGAGCCAGTATTGCCCACAACTAGAGGTGTCAAATGGTCTGTTCATGGACCATTTGGGCGAGACCGGTTGGACATTTTTTTGTATAAGCGGAAGTTGGACAGACCTAAATGGACAATGGTCTTAAAAGTGTCCATGTCCATTAAGATCATGACCATAGACAGTCCATTTTTATTTATGTTGTTTTTCACTTATAAAATCTGAGCTTTATTTTTGTTATTTTATTTTATAAAATCTGAATTTTATTATCTGCTTTCGTTTCGGATCAAGGAATTGAGATGAAGAATTGAAGATGGTGACTCAAACTTTCGAAGGAGGAGTGATACGGAGAAGAGAAGAAGAAATTAACATTTTCCCCAAATTGGAAAATCTAGATTTTAAAGAGATTTGGGCCGCCCATTGTCCAACTGGTTATGTCCAAATGGTCTGCAAGCCCAATGGTCTTTGTCCATTTAAGACCATCTTAATTTTGGGCGTGACCATGACCGTTCATAACGAAGTGGATATGGGCTCGCCCACGGACGGACCGCCAATTTAACAGCTATACCCTCAACACTAGATCTCACTGTTCAAATGAGTGTGGTTCCAGGTAAGTTGGTAGCTGGTGACAAAGTTTACGCCATTGATGATGATGGGCTACAATATTAATTCGCTTGGTGATTGATTACTGCTTTGTAGAGAGATAGACAACATGGGGTGCCAAACACGTGTTTCCCAAGGGATGTTATTTAGGTATGATCCAGAGGGGATTTTGGAATGGATTAGGCTTAATTGTCCAAACCAAATGAAAAGAAAAAGATTTAAATAAAATTGTAAAGTGTTTAAATATATTCCTTTAATAATCAAAACAACAAAGGTAATAAATAAGAAGTGTACGTACACCCTAAACTCAGAAAAGCAAGAGTCAGAAAACAACGAGGCGGAGAAATAAAAACCCTAAATCGAAAAGAGGGAGAAGGAGGAAGGAAGCCATAAAGGGATGAAGAAGAAATCATCAGAGGATCCTCCACCTGTTCCGACGACGTTGTTCTCTTCGTTGTCGTACGACCTCGTTCTCAACTGTTTGGCTCGTGTGTCGAGATACCACCATCTATTTTTATCCATGGTCTCCAAGGATTTCAGATCTCTCATAGCTTCTTCCCCTGATCTTGAGTCCACACGATCCCGCATGGGATAACAGAGACTTACCTATGTGTCTGCTTACGCCAGTGTGTCTGCTCACGCTGGTGTCAGTGTGGTGTCCACGAAGACCTTTATTGCTGGTTCACACTTGCACCAATCCCCAAACAAGAGAAATTGGAACCCATCACTTCGTTTCCGTATCTGTTGTAAATCGATACAACAACTTTAGATTCAATCAAGTACTGATTGATAGATCTGACACAAGCTTTAAAGACGGAAATAGAGAGAACACATAAACAGAGAACACAGAGATTTGGTAACCCAGTTCACTGCATCAGCAACTACGTCTGGGGAGGAAGCAGAGTCCTCAACATCCATTATAGATCAAGAGTTACATATGTGTTATGGTTACAACATACCACTCACACTCGTCTAACATCCTAGATCGAGTCTCACAAGAACAACATATGAAAGAAGAATAACAAGAGATTGAGCCTAGGTACACCGAAAATCTACTTCTCTCTCTAGCTCTGTTCACCTCTTCAGAACCGCCTGAACTAGGGTTCAGCGCAACTCCTTTTTGCTCTCTCTCTCTCTGTTTAACCTTATGTATTTATACCTAATACATAGTCGGTTCTTGTATGGGCTTCAGACCAATATCTGGCCCAGTTTCTGACAGACCAAACAGGCCCACATTAAACAAACATATACAAGCTTCTGATCCACTACAACTTCCTGTTTCAAGTTGGATCACATCTCAACAGTATCTATATCCTAAATACTCAACTCTTCTCTCCATTGGTTCAGAGATTTACAAGACCGGTAGCTTTGTGAATTTAAAGCAAGGCTACATGACATCGTTAGTTTTCGATTCTCTAACAGAACAAGGGCGTAGAGTCCCTGAGATGCGTGTACCTCGAGAAGATCCAGTCGTTGATGTAATTAACGGTAAGATATATGTGATTGGAGGCAATAAGTGTAGTAATATTGAAGACTGGGGAGAGGTTTATGACCCAAAGACTCATACTTGGGAGCCAGTATTGCCCACAACACTTGATCTCGCTAGTCAAATGAGTGTGGTTCCTGGTAAATTGGTAATGGGTGGCAAAGTTTACAGCATTGGTGATGGCTATAAGCTTAGCTTGATGGAGAATATTTGCTTGGTAAAGGTAGACAACATGTTGTGCCAGACGTGGGTTGAGATTGGGAAGTTATTTTGGAATGATCCAAAGGAAAATTTGGGTGGGACTATGGACTTGAAAAACTGCCGGAATTTACCTATCTAAGACATCTTACGTGTTCCTCATCCGCAAATTCCGATCAAGGAAGAAGAAGAGTGACAGTTTGCTGGGAGAAGGTGATGGTGTCTTGCGGTCGAAGTCGCTTTTGTCACAAGAAATGTAAGACAGATATTTGGTGTGCAGAGATTTCGTTTAAGAGACTAGATGGTCTAGGAGAGCTTTGGGGATATGTTGAATGGTCTAAGATTGTGTTCACTTTACACACATGTCACGCTCCTTCCTAGTTCCTTATGAATTCTGTTATTGTGACTTGTTGATCTATGGAATTTTGTTTTAGTTTTGAGAGGATTTGAGATCTTATAGGGATTATCTTACAACATTTTGAGCATTATCTTAAGAGATACAAAACGTTCTGTGATTAGTCATTTAAAAGATTACATTAAAAACAGAACTAGAAGCATTCTTGGAATGATCATCTTTTAAATGACTAAAATGTAAAAGATGATCATTCCAAGAGTGTTTCTAGTTCTGTTTTTTTTTTAATCATTACAAGAGTGCTTCTAGTTATGTTTTTCTAACAACTCTGCTTTTAGTTCTAAAAAGTTGTATATATATCATGCAAAAATAATATTAGAGACAAGATCATACTAAACACATCTGCTTGACTGCTTGTAATCAATAACTTTTGCTTCTCAACAGAACGAAGAGGTCATAAATACAAGTGCTTTTCCCACCTATGTTGTTATTAAAGTCTTGCTAACAGCTCTGCAACTGTTTCACCACCTATGAGGAGGATTACATAAACGGAAACCTTGAAAAGCCACTTGTATTTGTGATCATATATCCCTTCTGTTGAATCTTCCGTTCATGTAATCCTCATCATAGCTGGTGAAACAGTTGCTGAGCTGTTAGCAAAATTTTATTACAACAAAGGTGGGGCAAAGCAATTGTATTTGCGTCCTCTCTTGAATCTTCTAACCTCACTCACATAGAGATTAGTCTCTCTATCTCTCTACTTCTCTTTTCACTCCCAGATTTGTCTAAGTGAAGAACAAGAAGCTTAGACCGATAAACTTTGATCTTCTACATTTTTATTAATCGGATCCAAGGAAGGATGCTTTTACAACATCTCACATACACATTACTTACTGTAGTTTCTCTCACTAACCACACACACATGCTTTAGACCTTACTCCTCCTTACATCTGCGTGATTATTTATAGAGCTTTTAAATGAAAAGTCTTTTGCCTCCTAATGTAAATTTATGTTTTCGTTTCAATTCTATCGATTTATCTTGTTTTGATTAAGTTCAGGACTATCTTTGTTGCTATTAGAAAGAGAGTTTTCTTGTTTCATATATAAGCAAGCCGGTAGTGATTGGTCCATTACCCGATAACAAATGTAATTTAGTCGTCATCCCTTTCTTAATTGGCATAACGATCGATTAAAGGAAAGAAAGGGGCAGAAATTGATTGATAAACATATAAAAATACTGTACGGTTATTTTAATTAAAAGACTTTTTAACTGAGCCCTCTGTTTTGTCTTGGAGTCTCTTCTTCTTCTTCTTCTTCTTCTTCTTCTTCTTCTTCTTCTTCTTCTTCTTCTTCACGGCACTTATCTGTTTTCTCGCCAGCTATGAGGGTCTGCTAGCTGCGTTACGTCATCCTTCGTTGATGCTAGAGGAGCTTGATGGTTCTAAGTCCTGACCATTTTCGCTCGTCAAACCGCTGCTACCATATGTCTGGCTTTCAAGTGCCATTTTCTTGAATTTCTTCAAATCCTCTCTGTATTGTGTTGAGCAGTAATCCGAGCTCCCGTCTAAGCTGTAACCAGTGCTGTCTTCTGAAGCAACTCCTTCGGTTATGTCAGCTAGAGAAATGTTGCCTTCAAATGCTCGAACAATCTGCAATGACCCCAAGTCACAAAGTCTTAGGTCTTTGTCCTAAATCTATTTTTGCCGAAAGGAAGTTTCAGTTTGATATATATACAGTACCTGGCTCATTGTTGGACGGCGTTTCGCTGCATGGCGGACGCTAGCAGCAGCGCAAGCAACCACTCTCGTCATTTCGATGACATCAAAGTCATTCTCTAATCGCGGGTCAACAAAACCGTTGAAGTTGCCATCTAGACCTTTTTGTTATGGTATAGAGAACTCAAGACACACAATAAACACACTTGGAACGCGCCAAGCAAACGCTTTTAATCAATTTTATAAAAACTCTATTTCTTACAAGACTTCACACAAAACTCACTCTCCTATCTATCTAACACAACATCCTGTGAAGTATAAGAGAACATATATGAAGCTAAATCAAATCCAAATCTCAAAAATAAGATAAACACCAAATCTAAAGAAGAATCAGAAAAAATTGTTACAAACCACAACTCTAAAGCACATAACCCTAAATCTCATAACAAAATTGATACACAACCCTAAATCTGAGGAAAATTGAAACAAACAGCAAATCTAAAGAACCTAACCCTAAATCTCGCCGTCTACGGAAAAATAAATAACAGAACTAACACTAGAAAGACAAAACCTTGCCTCGCGAGATGAAATCGAGCTGATCTGGAGAATGTAAGGACGAACTTATGGCCAACGAGATGGTTTATTGCTTCTACGAGGACGAACTGATGCCCAAAGAGAGGATTAATTGCTTCAGTGTTGTCGCCGGAGATATCAGTAGAAAGAGATGAGAGAATAGAGAAAAACACTTAGCGACACGAATGAGAAAAAAAAAACATAAGTGTTATGTTATGTCAGTGGAAACACTCGAATAGGGAAAACCTAAGCGTTTCGAGAAGAGAGAAAATGTACCGCTTAATGAAAATTTTCCCCTCCAATGACAAAATGTCGCGATTTTAGTCTTTTTTATAGCGTTTTCATATCTTAGCGTTAGTATATTGTTATCAATAGAAACCAAAATCTCGAATTTTTCGTACATAGCACTTTAGAAAATAATGCTATCATAATGTGCTATCAATGTATAGTTTTTTTTGTAGTGTAACCACATGCATGAACTGTATGATGCCATGTGGTGAACACCATAAACATACAATTATGGTATATGGGTTGACTGATTCCGGCATTACCAATATTGACAAAAAAATATTCTAATTTTCATCTATACTATTAAAAACCAGAAAAAACATAAATTGTTATATCAAATAATTTATAGTTTTTTTTTAAATTAAGACATATTCTATATCATGTTTACATATTTAATGTATTCATTCTTATAATTAGTAATTTTAATTTTGAATTAAAAATACTAGTTAAATAAAAATTATTAAAAATAATTTTGATATATTAACTTTTCTACAGTCAAATATATTGTTTTGCAAAATCAAATTTTTTTGGATCTTTTATTTTTATATATTAAAATTAAATATTATGTGTTTTTGTTGTTTATGGTATACCAGAATAGGATGGTTGTGATGATGGCACATATCATCGTATAGTTAGTATATGTGATTATGTAATATATATATTTTGTGTTGTTGAGTATACTATTTTTAAAGTTGGTATTTGTGATATGTATTGGGATATAGTTTTGTGGCTTAATATTTTTTTTCTAAGAAATAAAAAAGAAAATTGTAAATAAAAGTCATTAAACACGTTGTCCATGTGCTTATTAGCTGTTTCATAACAACAGCAAAATGGACCGTCCAACAATTCAATTAGAACCATTCAATTTTTTTATATTTTTATTTTCTCGTTTTTCATGTGTTACGGAAATAACCTAAAATCAAAACGAATACGAAAACTAATCCTCTCAGTACTGAATTACTGATAGTGAAATGCACTTTATCAACGACTCAAACTTTTATATATTTTTACTTTACTTAGCTTGTTTTATGTTATTATAAATATATAATAATGATTTAATGCAAATAACTTTTTAATTGGCTATTGTTTTATACTTTTATTTTCTATCTTTAAAAAAAATATAAATTAGTTTCGTGAAATAAACAATAATACATAATATTATGTTATTACAGTCAAACTAATATGTAAAATTTTGTATATTATATACTTAGTATATCAAATCAAAACTTTCGTGATGAAGAGTCAAATATTTTTAGAAATTTAAATTACAATGTATAGGATGATAAAACTGTTTTAAAAAAAAATACATGTATATAGAATATTACTTATTATTTTTGATTTAGTAAATTTTCTTGCAGTAGAGATAAAATTGTACATAACAATCCAGAGGGGCTTCTACAATAGAACCCCTTATTAATAATGTATGTTTACAATTGATAACTTTAAGAATTTATGAATTATCATTGGAGTATGGCTACAAATGTTTGAGATAGTGGGATAATAGTTTTCTTTGACGTTATACTTACACAAATTAAAAATGTAGTAAACTAGTTATTCCAAAGGCTTATTTGACTTATTTACATTTTAAGTTATAACTCCAAGGAACATCCCATTCCCATCACTCTTTTCAAAAAAAAAAGAAACAAACAAAGTTATCAAATTGATAATAATCAATTAGGTAAACGAATGTTTTTGGTTTTTTCAAAGATGATTTTGATATTTTCCACACACACACACAAAAAAAAAGAAAAAAAAAAGAAAGATTTTATGAAAACAGAGACGCAGCAAAAAAAAAAAAGAAGTTGTGTTTGGCTTTTGGCTTTGGCTTTTGCTAGTTGCTACTACTTGGGGATTTAAATACCACCACTGTTTTTTTTTTTTTGCTTCCTGTTTCCCTGCTTCATCATCACGCACACCTCTCTTCCCCCTTCGATCTCTTTTTGTTTTTCCTTCTCTACACGATTCGATTGATAATCTGAATCAATCGAATCGATCGATATAAAAAAGCCATGAGTTTCTGCAAAAGGGTTTCTTTTGTTTTGATCCTTCTTTACTTGCTTAATTCGTGTCTGATTTCATCTTCTTCGAATGGGTTATCTCAAATCCCTTCAAAGTTTCTTACTTTAGCTCAAAGGAATGATTTTTTCGATTGGATGGTTGGAATCAGAAGGAGAATCCATGAGAACCCAGAATTAGGTTACGAGGAAGTAGAGACATCTAAGCTTGTTAGAGCAGAATTGGAGAAGATGGGTGTGGCTTTTAAGTACCCAGTTGCTGTAACTGGTGTTATTGGATACGTTGGAACTGGTCAACCCCCTTTTGTTGCTTTAAGAGCTGATATGGATGCTCTTCCTATGCAGGTATGTTTTTGATATTCAAAATTGATTTGGCTTGTGACAAGGAGGGACTCTGTGTTGTGTTAGTGTTGGATACTTGGAAAGAGGAACATTTGTTTTGTGTCTTCTTCATGGCAAATTTTGATTATGTCTCTGTTTGTCTGTAGTATGGTTGAAGATTTGTTGAGTTTACTTATTTACTTATATGATTTACAGTTTGTTAGTGGTATGACTAGTGTAGGAAATATTATGTTGGATTGTGTAGGAAATGGTAGAATGGGAACATAAGAGTAAGGTTCCAGGAAAGATGCACGCTTGTGGACATGACGCCCACACTACAATGCTCCTCGGTGCTGCAAAATTGCTCAAAGAACACGAAGACGAGCTACAGGTTTAGTGGTGTACTGTTTTTTTATCTAATAACCTCTTTTTTTTTTTAATTCGAATGTGTTGGGAATTAATTAGCATAATTAGGATTCTTAAACTTTGTTGGACTTTTCTTCATCAGGGCACAGTGGTTCTAGTTTTTCAACCGGCTGAGGAAGGAGGAGGAGGTGCAAAGAAAATTGTGGAGGCTGGAGTACTGGAGAATGTGAGTGCAATCTTTGGATTGCATGTCACAAATCAATTGGTATTAGGTCAAGTGAGCTCAAGAGAGGGTCCATTGTTGGCTGGTAGCGGGTTTTTCAAAGCTAAGATAAGCGGGAAAGGAGGTCACGCAGCTCTTCCGCAGCACTCAATAGATCCCATATTGGCAGCTTCAAATGTTATTGTTAGCTTACAACACCTCGTGTCACGAGAGGCAGATCCTTTAGACTCACAGGTATATATATATATATAGAATCTTTTAGCTCACTTGAAATGTCTCTATATAGCATGTGGAGTGATTTGATGTATGTGTGAGTGTTTACAGGTGGTTACAGTTGCTAAATTTGAAGGTGGTGGTGCTTTTAATGTGATTCCAGACTCTGTTACTATCGGTGGTACATTCCGAGCCTTTTCAACTAAAAGCTTTATGCAACTGAAGAAAAGAATTGAGCAGGTCAGTAACTTTGCCTTTATTTGATGTGTAGCTTTTGAGACCCTAGTGTTTTAACTCTTTGCGAGTCCAATGGTTTCAGGTAATCACAAGGCAAGCGAGCGTGCATATGTGTAATGCGACAGTGGATTTCATTGAAGAGGAGAAACCTTTTTTCCCACCGACTGTAAATGACAAAGAATTACACAAGTTTTTCAAGAATGTCTCAGGGGACATGTTAGGAACTGAGAATTATGTCGAGATGCAACCATTGATGGGATCAGAGGATTTCTCTTTCTACCAAGAGGCAATACCGGGACATTTTAGCTTCGTAGGAATGCAAAACAAAGCTCATTCACCAATGGCGAGCCCTCACTCGCCGTTTTTTGAAGTGAACGAAGAATTACTACCTTACGGTGCTTCCCTTCATGCTTCCATGGCCACAAGATACCTTCTTGAATTGAAAGCTTCAACTCTGACTCAGAGTTACAAAAAAGATGAACTTTGATATGCCAACATTGTCTATCTTCCTATTCTTCTACATGAAAAATTGTCAAAACATGGCTTTTTTTTTTAACAGAGCCTGCCATGTAAAGGTTAATAAAATTTGTATTGCAGTGTCAAGCTCCCTTGTAAGTCTCCTATTCTCTGAGATGATGATAAAACTGATTGCAATATCGAAGAAATGCAACAACTTTACTTGAACAAAGTAATTGGGGCTATTGAAGTGAGAAGAGTTTTTAGAGAATGTTATGTATATATTTTCTTAATAATGCCAAACTAAATAGCTGAAAACTGTCAATTGAAAGAAACATGTCACTCCTAGGTTTATGCTTATTGTTTCCTTTGAGAATGACAAATCAGATTTGAGAGTTTTCAGAAAAGCACCACAATGTGATGCATCAGACAAACATCTTCGAAGCATATAAAAATCAGAAAGATTGGATCTTTCTTTGCTTTGTTACTTCATCTTCTTCGTCCAATAAGTATTTAGATTCAAGTTTCGATTTTTCTAAAATCAAATTCGTTCGTCTCTCTTTCTTCCATATCTCTCTGCTTCTTTAAAAGTCTCAATCTTTACTTCTGGGTTTCTGTTTAAAAAAAGACCCTTTATCGTAAACCTTGTCCGATTGGATTTTCGTTACCAAAATAGAGAAGCTCTGGATTCTTCTGTGAGGAGCTTTTAGATGAAAGTGATGGTAACGGAGATGGAGGAAGGGGTTAAAGACAATGGTGCATCAACCCCTAAATCGAGAGTCACAAACCAATGTAGAGTTCTTTTGTCGATGCGTCTGCTTCAGATTTTGTTATTGTTTCTTGTGTTGACTCTTGGGATCTCAGTAGTTAGTATACACATGATCAAGTTCTTGAAGATTCAACATTTGGATCCTGTGGCTCCAACCACGTTGATCTCTATGTACGGTCGTGGGACTGTTACTTTAGATAGCTTTATTAGGCCTCCTTCCAATGTTTGGCACACGATGAATGACAGTGAATTGCTTTGGCGTGCTTCGATGGAGCCACAGAGAAATGGGTATCCGTTTAAAAGGGTTCCTAAATTGGCTTTCATGTTTCTCAGCAAAGGTCCTTTACCATTTGCTCCACTCTGGGAGAGGTTCTTTGAAGGATATGAGGGTCTTTACTCAATCTATGTTCATGCATTGCCTTATTACAAATCGGATTTTTCGAGGTCATCTGTGTTTTACAGAAGATATATCCCTAGTCAGGTAACTGTTATTTATGTTTCAGAGAATAATCCTGCGACCTTTTTTTATTTATTTGTGTGATTGCTTGCTGCTTCTTGTGTTCCTCACAATATCTTTGGGGGTTATATAGGCTGTGGCATGGGGAGAGATGAGTATGGGGGACGCTGAAAGGAGGCTTTTGGCTAATGCTTTGCTCGATATCTCTAATGAATGGTTCATTCTGCTGTCTGAATCATGCATTCCTCTGCGCGGTTTCGGCTTTATCTATAGTTATGTCTCTGAATCAAGATATAGTTTCATGGGTGCTGCTGATGAGGAAGGACCTGATGGAAGAGGTAGATACCGGACTGAAATGGAACCAGAGGTCAAACTAAGCCAGTGGAGAAAAGGGTCTCAGTGGTTTGAAATTAACCGGAAACTCGCTGTTGAGATTGTTCAAGACACTACTTACTATCCCAAATTCGAAGAGTTTTGTAGACCTCCATGTTATGTTGATGAACATTACTTTCCCACAATGCTGTCTATGAAACATCGGCTTTCGTTGGCCAACCGGACAATGACATGGACAGATTGGTCACGTGGTGGTGCTCATCCAGCTACTTTTGGCAAGGCTGATATAACAGAAAGTTTTCTCAAGAAGCTTCCGGGAGCCAAGTCCTGCCTCTACAATGATCAGAAGTCTCAAATCTGTTATCTCTTTGCTAGAAAGTTTGCTCCAAGCGCATTGGAGCCCTTACTGCAACTTGCACCCAAGATTCTTGAGTTGGGTTCTAACAGATCTTCCACTCGTCGCTCGTGGTTTTTGTTTTGATAAAGTGTTTGTGTTTAGAGTATGATCATGGACAGAATCTGATCATAAATTAATCAAACAGGTATTGTGATGGTTTTAAACATATTTTTGACGTGACAGATTATTGAATAAAGATAGGTTTGAGTTCTTTTCAGTCCCTAGGGGAATCGGATTTCTCTTGTTCCATTGTTAGATGTCTAGAAATTACTCTTAAGTTCGGACATTTAAAAAAAAAAAAAAAAAAGTAAGGCATTTTCTTCTAAACATTGTTCTTTAGGCATTTTCATTGCATTTCCTAATGGTGTCAAGAACAAGTGACTGTTACAAGAGGATCAGTTGGTACTGTTTGGCTATATAGAAACCAACCAGTATCGCTTAAATCATGTGGCTTGATGTGTTTGACTATCTTTGTTTCTTGATTGAAAATGGGATAAATTGAGGAGAAAAGTTTACCTTAAAAAGCTGCATTAAAAACACGTATGAATAATAGATTTTTTCTGAATGTGAGATGTTGATGAATGATTTTGGTTATTGTTGTTGTCTCTGTTAGTCAATACCGCATTTCCAATTCTGGTTAACAAGTTCTTTGCTTATGGAAGATTAATGAATCTTTGGTTGCCATTTCTAGTGGACGTACATTGTTCCTTGTATCATCATTGTATATCGCCATTATGCTTACTTCTCTTAAACCAAGTTTGGCAATTCGATAGTATCGAAACAAAAAAGGAAACAAGATTCGGTTCAGCAATCGGGTTAGTTTCTTACCATTATAAAAGTCTTTAGCAATTTAAAGTTTTAAACACTTATCCCGCAATGATCGTTAGGTAATTGTAAGTCCAAAATATGGTGGGTCTCACCTCTTTTAACAACTTTGCAGCAGCCATGTTGTTAGTGGCATTGTCTGTTACTACTTGAATTACATGATCTCCACCTAATTTTTCGATGCACTTATTGACATACGCAAATATATATTCACCTGTATGGGAATCATCAGAGCAATCTTTAGAGGAGAGAAACATGGTACCTTCTTTGCAGTTAATACACAAATTCATGATTGATCTTCTTTTTCTGTCTGACCAAGAATCTGTCATAACGGAACAACCGTTCACTTTCCACTCATCTTCTTGTTCTTTCATCAAACCCTTTCACTCGATCAACCTCTTCCTTTAACAAAGGCTCCCTCAACTGATATTGACTAGGTGGAGTAACACCTGGTCCAAATTGTCCAGCAGCCTCAAGCATTCTCTTAAAATCATCATTTGCAATAGCATTAAAAGGAATGCCATGAGAATACACCCATCTAACAACATATTGATGCACCACATGTAATCTATCCTTTGCAATAACATTCTTGATATGTTGTTGTTGTTGTGTCAATATTGGACCTTTAGGAGTTTCAGGATTGATGCTTGAAGTAAATATATCTATAGGACCAAGCATGCGAGCACTTTTGTTTGCTCCCATCCCTTCTACCTCAATAACTTCTTCATCCCCCTCTTGGTTTTCATCAATATTTACCGTCTTTCTAGTTTCCAGATCTGCCATTCGAACTCTTTTCTTCTTATTTTGTGCTTCTAGAATTGCTAACTTGCACTTTTCCTGGTCTTCTTTTTTAGATTTTGGGCAAGGTGCAACATTCCCTTGTGTTCTAGCAACATGTTGCTTCAATCTATGTATTCCTCCAGAAAACTCCTTTCCACATAATTTGCATTTCATTTTGTCCAAATTTTTGGGATTTACCAACATTCCAAACTCCCAGCCAACATCATTTGATTTTCTCTGCAAATTTGTAGTCTCAGGAACTGTAGTAGAATCTGATGTTGATGACGAAGCCATCATCTATTTTGGAAAGAAACAAAACAATTAAACAAAACAGTCACGAAAACAAACTTGACAATTAAATATTCATACAAATTATTATTACTAAACTACTAAACTAGTAAACTTAAGTGTCACGGTTCACGATCACGAGGAAGCACGTTCATATCATATTCTATCACCATAAGCACACTAAAATTCGACAATTTGATGACTAAATTATTAATTTTTAAAATATAATTAGAATCACAACTTGAACTTACACGAGAATTGTTTTTGGAGCACTAAGTATTGGAGATTGAGAAGCAGTTAGGATCGCTTTACGAGAACTTCAAAATCGAAGAAGATGAACAATAGCTTCTATATTTGTGTGGCTTTTTTTCTCTATCTAGGTTAGCTCAAAACAACGCAGCTTAAATATTTCACTAAAAAACTTAAAACGGTGTCGTTAAATAAAGGGACTCTAGGCGGACTAAACCGATTTACCCCGCCTAATCGCCGTTCCACCCGCCTTACTAAACCACCCGCATAATACAGCCGTTTACAGTGAAATCGGGATGGGTATGTGCCGCCTAGCGTTTAAGCGCCGCCTAAGCGGCCACTCAGGGCGATTTCTTGAACATTGCTTGTCATATGACATAGTTGAAATTGTTTTGGCCAAAATTGGGAATTTGTTTTTAGGGAATTAAGAGAAATATGTTTCATTTTTTTCAAATAAGAAAAAGTTATCTGAAAAAATGGATGAAAGTTATCTATTCGTTATCTATTCGTATCAAGGGGACCGCACCGTCCAGTAATTACAAACCGTTCAATGTCTAGTTTCTTCCTTCACGTGTCACAATAACTTAAACTGAAAATGAAATGATTCTCCAAACAAAAGCAAAAAGGTTTTGCAAATCCGAAATTTGTATTTTCTTATGTTTGTATTATCAAATTTTTTAATTGAAGTCATAATAATGCCAAATAAGTGCGGATGAAATTACATCTTCACCTTCATGATAGCAATGATTCCCACATGTGTATTTAAACAAGAATATTCTTTGCCAGCAACATATCTTTTAATATAAAAGAATAAAGCTATAGAAAATTAACATTATTTGAGATTCATTCTAAACAAGTGTATATTAGACATTTACAAATTTTGAATGAATCATTGAACTCATCAAATAAGTTTGAAAAATACATCTACATAGATGGTCCATTTCGGTGATGTGTTATATTGCACTAAAGAATGTTTTATTATGGTGACTTGGGACCGAAGAAAATTACAAAAAAAATAAGAAAAGGAAAGAAAATATCAAGATATTTATGAAGTTTATAGAGAATTTGTGAGTTATTCTTGGTTATAAATACAATTTTCTCCTTCATGTTTTCAGCTTACTTCACCATAGCGCAGAAATCTCTTTGGTTCACAATGAGTGGCTGCAAACTGGTTTCTTTTGTTTTGATCCTTCACTTACTCAATTCCTTTCTGATTTCATGTTCCTCCAATGAGTTATCTCAAATCCCAAAAAACTTGCTTAGTCTGGCTAAAAGAGATGAGTTTTTCGATTGGATGGTTGGAATCAGAAGGAGACTCCACGAGAACCCAGAATTAGGTTATGAGGAAGTAGAGACATCTAAGCTTGTTAGAGCAGAACTTAAAAAGATGGGTGTGTCTAATTATAAGTATCCAGTTGCTGTAACGGGTGTTATTGGATATGTCGGAACTGGTCAAGCCCCTTTTGTTGCTTTAAGGGCTGATATGGATGCACTTCCTATGCAGGTATGTATTTGATTTTCAATGTTTTTAAATTTGGTTGAGAGGGTGATTTGACTTGGTCTCTCATCTTCTCATGGAACTCTTTTGTGGCTTTTTATTAATGTTAGATACTTTGCATTGTTCTGTCCTTTCTTCATGATGATATATGGTTATGTCTCTGTAATATCATTTAAAAGATTTGTTGATGAGTTCACTTCTCTGTGGGATTTGGTTCTTATGTAATTTTCTTAGTGGTTTTAATTGTATGACAAGCTATATTAGTTGGATTGTTTAGGAAATGGTAGAATGGGAACACATGAGTAAGGTTCCAGGGAAGATGCACGCTTGTGGACATGACGCTCACACTACAATGCTCCTCGGTGCTGCAAAATTGCTCAAAGAACACGAAGACGAGCTACAGGTTCAGTGGTGTACTGTTTTTATCCTTTTAATTTGGATATCTTTCGAAAATATATATCGATGTTGTTTGGTTTCTTAACACTTACCTGGAAACTTTCTTCATCAGGGTACTGTGGTTCTTGTTTTCCAACCAGCGGAGGAAGGAGGAGCGGGTGCAAAGAAAATCGTGGAGGCTGGAGTAATGGATAATGTGGAAGCAATCTTTGGATTACATGTTTCGAATCTATTAGGGTTAGGTCAACTGAGCTCAAGAGAGGGTCTATTGATGGCTGGTAGTGGACGTTTCGAAGCTAAGATAAGCGGGAAAGGAGGTCATGCAGCTCTTCCTCAATTCGCCATAGATCCAGTTTTGGCAGCTTCAAATGTTATTCAAAGCTTACAACAACTCGTTTCGCGAGAGGCAGATCCTTTAGACTCGCAGGTATAGTTTTATTTTATTTATTATCTTTGGCTCTTCAAGGTATTCATATTATATAGCATGTGGGTTGATTTTGAGTGCTTACAGGTGGTTACAGTTGCTAAATTTGAAGGCAGTGATGCCTTTAATGTCATTCCTGACTTTGTTACTATCGGTGGCACATTCCGAGCCCTTTCACCTACAAGTTTTGCGCAAATTAAGCAAAGAATTGAGCAGGTCAGTGATCTTCATTAATTAGTCTGAGACTTTTGTCTTCCTTTCCTCTCTCGAGATCGAACTTTTAAACGCGAGTCGAATGTTTTCTCAGGTTATCACAACGCAAGCAAGCGTGAGCATGTGCAATGCAACAGTTGACTTTCTTGAAGATGTATTTCCTCCTTTCCCGCCGACTGTGAACAACAAAGATTTGCACCCTTTTTATAAGAGCATTGCAGTGGATATGCTAGGGGCTGAGAATTTTGTTGCGACACAACCCGTGATGGTATCAGAGGATTTCGCTTTCTACCAGGAAGCAATCCCGGGACATTTTAGCTTTGTTGGAATGCAGAACAAAAATCATCCAGCGATGCCGAACCCTCACTCTCCGTATTTTGAAGTTAATGAAGAAGTACTCCCTTATGGTGCTTCCCTTCTTGCTTCCTTGGCCACAAGATATCTTCTTGAGTCTTCTTCATCGCCAAATAAGAGTTACATGAAAGATGAACTTTGATGCCATAGTTGCATCTCATCTCATCATCTACTTATCCAAAATGTCAATCATGGTTCCGTGTAACTACTCGCAGTTACTTAGGTCACAAGTAAAGCTCTTGGAAACTTTGTGCCCCCACGCTTGATGCTCAATAATCAGAACAAAACTATATAAAATGTAAGAAATCCTCATATCTGGATCAAACATGCATGAACAACGACTTTTTTTTTGTTTTGGCTATTCCAAATTCGAGAGACCATAAACATTACAAAAATGAAATCAATAAATAAAATAATCATCTCAAACGAGGAGGTGGATTGGAACCAAAGCCAAGTGCAAGCTCTTCAACTGAATCTGTTGATACAATGGGCATATGCATTTTCCTCTCAACTTCTACAGCCAAACTCTCTTTAAGAGCCGTCACCACTTGACTCATGCCGGGTCTCTGATAAGATTTAACAACTCTCACAATAAGAACAACACAACACACAACTGAATAAATCTCGACCACCGAGGAAGTAATCGATTGATATCAGAAAAGTGTTTACAACCCTAGCCTCACGGGAATTACAAAGAGCACATCACTCTCAAGCACATCGCTTGTTCCAATAATCCACAAATGAAGCATAAAGAGAACTCCTCTCACAATGTCTCTATATTTATTTGAATTCAGAAAGCTAATAACAAACCCTCCATCTCACGTTGAGTCTTTGCCCAGATCCCACACACGAGTGTCACGCGCTTCGCCACTACTCTCGCCACGCGCCTCTCCATCCTTCTTGTACGCGCCACTCCCAGCTTCTTCCTTTTCCGATAAAACGTCTGATGAACCTTATCAATACTTCCCCCCCTCCCCCCCCCCCCCCCCCCCCCGAGAACGAGCTTGCCTCAAGCCTGAACCGCTGAACGTCGGATACAAAATCACAAAATCCTTCGAAGTCATCCATGAATTGAAAGATGTATCCTTGTCCTCCCACTTCACAAGGAATTCACGAACCCAGTATCTGAAAAAACGCACCTCCACGATGGTCTTCAGAAACCATAGCTCCTCCCCCATTCAATGGTTATCGCCAACCACTGCCTAAAGCTGAGAAACATGAAAAACATCATGAATTTTAGAAGACGCCAGAAGTTGTAAAACGGTAAGCCATAGACCCAGTCCTCTCCAACACCAAGAATAGACCGAAGAATTTGGCTGCCAACTTATGACACACCACCGTGTAAACTGACGATAGGGTTGCAACTTAAGATAAACCCATTCCCCCACCGCAAATTCAATAACACGACGATGCTTATCAGCAGAACGTTTCATGAGTTCCTGAGCACACTGAAGGTTCCCCTGAATCCGAGATAACATCATATCTCTTTCTCTCAATTGCACTTCAAGATCTCAATTACTCGTAGAACCCGGTTCAAACTTGAACAAATGTGGAGGTTCTCTGCCATACATCACGTTGAATGGGGACGTCTTGAGAGCAGAATGATAAGCAGTGTTATAAGACTATTTCTCCCAACCCAAAAAATGGTGCCAAGTACGAGGATGGCTGGATGCGAAACACCGGAGATAGGTCTCTAAACAGCATTTCAGAACCTCCGTTTGACCGTCTGTTTGGGGATGGTAAGCGGTGCTATGCTTCAGCTTAGTACCAGATAACCGGAAAAGGTCCTTCCAAACTTCACTCAAAAACACCCTATCACGATCCGTAACGATGGACTTAGGAAACCCATGAAGCCTTACAATCTCTGAAATGAACTTATTAGCCACATCCAAAGCCTTGAAAGGATGTTTGAGACCAATAAAATGAGCTCGCTCGCTAAGTCGATCAACCACCAACAATATAACATTCACACCACCAGACATTGGTAAACCATCAATGAAATCCAAAGAAACATCTTCCCAAATAGCAGTAGGGATGGGTAAAGGTTGCAAAAGACCAGCTGGAGACAGGGTAAAGTACTTATGAATCTGACAAACCACACATGCTGCCACATATTTCTGAATATCCTTTTGCATACCCTCCTAATGAAAATAAGCTTGAATACGCTTTAAAGTTTTCAACACACCACCAATGTCCTGGCTATCATGAAATTCCTGAAGAATCACCAGAATAAAAACCTATGTTTTGGGAATCACCAAACGGGTTTTAAACCATTAACGCCCTTCCACCATTGTGTACTCTTCACCAACAGAACCATCAGCCTTAAACTGATTGAGAAGTTCCTGTAGAGAGACCTCGTCATCAATCTTCTTAAACATATCTTGTAGTTGGAGCACTGAGGGAACTGTCAAAGCCAAAAATAAAACTGAGATATAATGAGGAACGCAAGATAACCCATCCACAGCTTTATTCTCCACACCTGGTTTATACACAATGTCCATATCATACCCCAACAACCGAGTAAGCCAACACTGATACTCCATGTTAACTTCCTTCTGTTCCAACAAAAACATCAGCCTCCTCTAATGAGTATGAACCTCAAACCGTATACCTAACAGGTAATGTTTCCACTTCAAAACAACCATGACAATAACCATAAGTTCCCTCTCATAGTTCGGTTTCAACTGTTCTCTCGCTGTCAAACCATGAATAAAATAGGCAAGAGAATGTTTGTCCTGCATCAACACAACACCCACACTAGCTCTTGAAGCATCAGTTTCGATAATGAAAACTTTATCAAAATTTGGAAGACCAAGAACTAGAACCAAAGCCATGGCCTGTTTGAGACTCGCAAAGGATCGTTAAGCCAAGTCTGACCACATAAACTTATCTTTCTTGGGTAAATCAGTCAGAGGCCGATCAATGGTACCATATCCCTGCACAAACATACGGTAATAACTAGTGAGCCCAAAAAAACCACCCAATCGCTTAATATTTGTAGGAGTCGACCACTGCAACATTGCTTATGTCTTAGCAAATAGCTGATGTGATGATGTGACCCAAATACTCCACTTGAAGTGCTCCAAACAAATGTTTCTTGATATGAGCAAATAGCTGATGAGCTTGTAACACTTGTAACACCTTCTCCAAATGCTCAACATGTAACTAGAGACTGTAGACCAGTATATCATCAAAGAAAACAACCAAAAATTTCCTCAAAAACGGCTTAAATACCTTGTTCATCAAAGATTGAAAAGTAGCCGCTGCATTAGTGAGGCCGAAGGGCAGGACCAAGAATTCATAATATCCCTCCAAGGTTCTGAAAGCTGTCTTCTTAACATCTTCTTCCTTCATCCTAATCTGATGATAACATGATCATAAATCAATCTTAGAGAAAATCACAAAACCATGAAGTTCATCAAGAAGTTGATCAATAATGTGAATTGGAAACTTGTGCGGTACTGTTGTCCGATTTAGAGCTCTATAATCTACACAGAACCTCCAAGAGGATTCCTGCTTTTTCACCAACAAGATAGGACTAGAAAATGGGTTGGTACTAGGGCGAATAATCCCCGACTGCAACATTTCTTAAACAATTTTCTCCATGAATTTTTTTAGTAGCGTGTGGATAGCGATAGAGTCTTATTGTGATAGACTGAACCCTGGTTTCAAAAGTATAGCATACACAAGCCAACGAACCAAAGGTAAAGCCGATGGCACAGCAAAAAGACAAGCAAAACTATCAAGAAATGTAGACAAAGCCATATCTATCTGCTTGTGAACGTCTGAGACAGTGGCAAATGCAAGTGTCAAAACCTGACCATTATCGCTACTCGAACTAAATGGTGGCACTATCGACTTAAGAGACAGACGAGGGAAATGAAGTCCTGCATCACCAAGCAACGTAACCCTTTTACCTTGGTAAGTAAAATGCCATTCTTGTAACTTTCATTCAATCTCACATTTTCCCAAATTCTCCAGCCACTTGTAACACTCCTATTCCGCAATCCTAAAGGAGGGCAATTTGTTTTAAGAAAAATGACAGCTAGATGAGTTTAAGTAGCTAAACTACTAGCTTAACCAGCAGGAATATAAGCTGGACGAGCTTAACAAGCTCGAAGGACTAGTCAGCTCAGCTGAGGTTAACCACACCAGCTGTAATGTCAGCTAGCTCAGCTCGACGAGCTGGCCGACAACTTAACTTAGCTCGGTGAACTGATCCAGTGCCGGCCCAGCTGGATGGCTCGGCCAGCTAACACATGAGCTGGAGCACTGCGGTAGCTCGAGAGCACAAGCGGTTATAATAAAAAGGTGCGACTCTTCGAAGAGACGCGACCCAACAAAAATGGGCGAGGAATGGGCGTATCCTTTCATGGAACACACCTGTTCGCGTCCTATATAAAGGATGGACGCCCAAGCCATTCAGAACACCATCATCCATCCATTGTCCATCTATGCCTAAGAAGAAAAGGGGGTGCAGCTCGGCGAGTACCTCGAGTCCGAACTGATACGCATGCTACCTCTCTATCGAAGGTACGATGAGACGAGCGACGGTTGGACAATCAGGTTGAACTGATCGCAGGATGACTGACGGTTCAATCATAGAGTCAGACCCATTGAAAGGTCATCGACTATCCGTGCCAATGGGCGGATCAATCAAGGATTGATCAGTGACTCAATTGCTAGTCGGATCGGGTAATCAAATGATCGACAAGTTGAGCCATAGGTTGGATTGACTGGTCGGGTGGTCAACAAGTTGTTCGGAAGTATTGGCCTGGTCGGTGTTTGATCGACGATTCAATTATGAGGTCGGATCGATCGGTCGGACCTGGCTCTGATACATAGATCGATGAGACTATGGAGGTTCGAAGGTATGACTGATAGGTCAATGGATGATATGAGCGATAGGTCAATGGATGATATGAACGATAGGTCCTAACGGCACGTCTATTGCCAAGCTTTGGGAACACGAGTGGTTTGGGAAGCCGATATTGCAACCGATCACTGTTAACCAATGGGATTATAAGTCCCTATCTCTAATGTGTGCAAAGCGTATGGGGTTGGTTGGTGTTATGGCTAAGTCACAAATGGATGGATCAAGGGTAAAGTTACATTTCGCTACGTTACGGTTTACAAAGCAAGGCCATAAGCTAAAGATAAGTAAACTGGTCAAATCAATGGTTGTTTGGCCGGAGATGGGGCAAAAAAAAGACATGATTGCAGACACCGAGACGTTGGGGTCAGGGTCTTGCAAGTTGGTTTCAGAGCACACGCGATCCTATGAGGACGTATGCAATTATGCTATGTGTTCGAACGAAATGGAAATCTCTTATAAGATCGAAAACATACTTGAGAATGAGAAAACATTTGCCAAGATGTGTTTGTAAATCGAGTGATTGTTCAAAATGTCAAACACATAACATATCGACGAGAATGTCGGGAAAACATAGACCAGAAGGTTGGGAAGGCATTGACCAAAGGTTGAGAGAAATTATTGACCAAAAAGTCAGGAAAACGTCGACCAAAAAAGGTCGGGAAAACATGGACCAAAGGTTCCAGAGAAATATCAACTAAAGGTAAAAAAAATACTGACCAGCCTAGATCAGGAAATATTGACCAAGGGTCGTGAAAATATCGACCAGCAAAGGTCGGGAAATACTGACCAAAGGTCAGGGAAAATACAACCAACGGTCGAGAATAACAATAGCTTCCGGAAAGGACCATGGTCGGGAAATTGTCCTAGTCGGGATGGAACTTGGGTGGGAAAAGACTTGATCTATTCGGAGACTGTCCAAGATTAAGGGAAAAAGATTGTGTCGGGAAAGACGTAGATCAAGGAAAAATGACCAAGTCCAGAAAAGAGAAAGATTTGTAGAAGATCAAGTTTCTAGACGTCGATGTTTGATCGACGTGGTTCTAATACGAAGATTGATGACTTGATGGAGGTTCAAAGGTATGACCGATAGGTCAGTGGATGATATGACCGATAGGTCAACTAATGGCACGTCAAGTGCCAAGCTTCGGGAACATGAATTGTTCGGGAAGCCGATAGCGCAACCGATCAATGTTAACCAAGGGATGGGTCAAGGGTAAGTCCCCATCTCTAATGTTGGTTGATTGTATGGCTAAGTCACAAAGGGATGGGTCAAGGGTAAAGTTAAATTCCGTTAAGTATAAAGGTTTACAAAGCAAGGCCATTAGCTAAAGCTAAGTAAACTGGTCAAATCAATGGATGTTCGGGCGGGAATGGGGCCGAACGAAAGTTGTGATTGCGGAAGCCGAGACGTTTGAGTCAGGGTCTTGCACCACTGAATTCCCAATATCACATCTACACCACCTAACTCCAGAGTGATAAAGTCATTTTGAATCTCCACTCCTGCCAAAGTTAATTTGACATTTTTTTAAACTCCAAAACCATACATTGGCATACCATTTCCTAACAACACCTCCAAACAACTATCAGAGGAACTTCTCAACTTCAACCAAACAGCCAAGTAAGAGTGATAAAGTTATGAGATGGTCCTGAGTCTAGTAGAATCACATTGGAAGATCTACTAATCGCACCAACCAACTTAGTAGTCCAGGGTGAATGCTTCTCCATCCTTCTCGTCACTCGCCACTCCCAGCTTCTTCGTTTTTCGATAAAACGTCTAATGAACCTTATCAGTATCTCGCCAGAATTTCATCAAACGCAAGCCACAACTATTTCCACGATCTTGAATGTAGAGTTTGGATCATAGTTCCCGTAATGAATCGGGTCAAGAATCTCTAAAATGTTATCTCTAAGAGAAAAGACACAACCCGTTGACTTATATGCATCCTTTCCTCATTTTTTATGATTGCCGGTTTTGTAGTAAAAATTGATATGCACAAATTAAACCCAAGAGCTACTCTCTCAAATTAAAAGGTCACTGTAATACTTAGGGGTCGAATTCCACAAGGACTCTAGATTACACAATAAATTATAGAGTTTTAGGATTACGCTAAACAAGTTAATTTAAATAAAAAAAAGCATTGCAAAATATTAAAATAAAACTGTTGTAAATTCAGGAGATCAAAAAGCTAGGTCGAGGGAATTTCTCAGGAAATTACAAAATATTAAATTAATAATTAAATAGGATTAAAGCAATTAAAATCAGATCTAGAACTCTAAACTCTTTTGTAAAATAAATCAGTTCTCACTGCAAATATTTTCTAAATTTAAAACAGAAAAATCCAAATTTCTTTGCAAAATTCTAGGTTAAAAATCAGCTTTGAAAACAGGTTCAGATTGTTCACAAAAGTACTAAATCAAATCTCTTTGCAAGAAGTAATTTTGCTAATAAAAAAGTTTTATCAGGAAAATCAATTATATTCTCATATCAATCAATAATCCTAAGATCTAAATCAAGATGGCTAATCAAAGATCTAGCATTAAGAACAACCTATGATGAAGATCTAGAAAGATAAAAAATCCTAAATAAACAGATCTAATAATTCATAAAATCCCTGTGAAAAACCCTTAACCTAACAAGCAAACTACTCAGACATGTTTAATGAAGAACAAGACATAATTCTGAATAATAAGCAATTGAAATTAAAAGAGTAAAGAGGGAGTTCAAGAATTCTTCTTTCAAAGTAGTTCAGATCTCTCTCCCAAAAGCTCTCAAAATCTCACAGGGTTGCAGAAAATAAAACTTCAGGGTTTTCTAAAACCCAAAAACACTATATATATGTCCTAAAACACGTCAAAGACTTGTGTTGCAATTTAGGAAAACTTTGGGTAAAATTGTAAAACTTCCAATTTCTTCTTCCTCTCGTCGGATAGACATGGGTGTTGACCGATGCTCTTTCGGTGTCGGTCGATGCTCCTACTTTGATCCGACTCCAAGTTCTTTTCCTTCTGTAAAATGCTCCAAAGTCATCCAAATTGCTCCATTTTGCATCATTAACAGAAGTTAGCTGATTTGAATCAAATCCTCCATGCAATCTCTTCCTTTCAGTATCTGCTCTCTTAGTGCTATTGCTGGAAGCCAAATTCTCAATCAAAGCTTCAGCATCTTCTGGAAATCTTGTCTTGAAGTTCCCATGGCTTGCAACATCCAAAGCCAGCAGATATTCCCAGTCAATTCCTCTGAAAAAGATACTCAACAGCTGCACTCTTGAAAATCTATGGTGTGGAAAGTCCCTCTGATAGGCCTTGAATCTCACCCAAGCTGCCTTGAAAGCCTCATCTGGTCTCTGTTTGAAGGAGGACAGCTTGACTCTCAGCTCATCTGACATTGCATCATCATAAAAGTAGTTGAGAAAAGCCACCTTTGCTTGTTGCCAAGAGGTCAAAGATCTGGCTGGCAACTGTTTCAACCACTGAGATGCATCTCCTGCAAGTGAATATGGGAAAAGCTTGCAGTAGATGTAGTCTTCAGTTACTCCATTGGCCTTGATACTAGTCACCAAGTCTTCAAAGTGCTCAATATGTTCCAAAGCTTTCTCATTTGGCAGGTTAGAGAAGGGTCTTTGTCCAACTAGCTAGAAGTATGCAGGCTTCAGCTCAAAGTCATTCCTTGGAAATGGAAGTGGAACAATTGCATAGTGGTTTTCATACATTAAATCAGCTCTGTTGAAGTCTGCAATAGTCCTGATCAGATCCCTGTTTTGATCCTGTCTTCGAACCGAGTTGTGGACGTGGTTGGAAGCTCCACGTACGTCTGCTGGAGGTGGGTGTCGATCGATGCCCTCTGGTTGGTGTCGATCGATACCAAGGTTAACCTCCTCATTGGCAACAGCTTGTTGGTTGACAACAGGTTCAACAATCACATTGCCCTCTGCATCAAGCTTTTGGCTCTGCTCATTGCGCAAGTGGCCCTCTTGATCTCTCAAAGCACCATCCTCATCACGAACCAGAATGATTGTGTTAACCATCTTCAAGAATTTGGCTGCTTTTCTGTTCTCACGCTAAAGTTTTCCCAACTCTTGGTTTGAAAGATTCACAGTAGGATTAGTCTTGTTGCTCCTTGTGTGAGGCTTATTAAGCATGTACCTGAAACACCAAAGAGAAGAAAAACAAAAACGTGTAAGTAGAAAAATAAAAAGAAAAACTTAGACGAAATACAAAACTCAAATCTAATGGTAAATCAAAGAGTCCCCGACAACGGCGCCAAAATTTGATATGCTCAAATTAAACCCTAGAGCTACTCTCTCAAATTAAGAGGTCACTGTAATACTTAGGGGTCGAATTCCACAAGGACTCAAGTCTACACAATAAATTATAGAGTTTTATAATTAAGCTAAACAAGTTGATTTAAATAAAGAAAAGCAATGCAAAATATTAAATAAAACTGTTGTAAATTCTGAAGATCAAAAAGCTAGGTCCAGGGAATTTCTCAGGAAATTACAACATATTAAATCAATAAATTAATTAGGATTCAAGCAATTAAAAATCAGATCTAGAACTCTAAACTCTTTTGTAAAATAAATCAGTTCTCACTGCAAATATTATCTAAATTTAAAATCAGAAAATTCAAATTTCTTTGTAAAATTCTAGGTTAAAAATCAGCTTTAAAAACAAGTTTAGATTGTTCACAAAATTACTAAATCAAATCTCTTTGCAAGAAGTAATTTTGCTCATCAAAATATTTTATCAGGAAAATCAATTATATTCTCATATCAATCAATAATCCTAAGATCTAAAATCCAGATGACTAATCAAAAATCTATGATGAAGATCTAGAAATATAAAGAATCCTAAATAAACAGATCTAATAAATCATAAAATCCATGTGAAAAACCCTGAACCTAACAAGCAAACTACTGAGACATGTTTAATAAAGAACAAAACATAATTCTGAATAATAAGCAATTGAAATTAAAAGAGTAAAGAGGGAGTTCAAGAATTCTTCTCTCAAAGTAGTTCAGATCTCTCTCTCCCAAAAGCTCTCAAAATCTCACAGGGTTGCAGAAAATAAAACTTCAGGGTTTTCTAAAACCCAAAAACACTATATATATGTCCTAAAACATGTCAGAGACTTGTGTTGCAATTTAGGAAAACTTTGGGTAAAATTGTAAAACTTCCAATTTCTTCTTTCTCTTGTCGGATAGACATCGGTGTCGACCGATGCTCCTACTCTGATCCGACTCCAAGTTCTTTTCCTTCTGTAAAATGCTCCAAAGTCATCCAAATTGCTCCACTTTGTTCCTTATGTGCCAAATTCCTAAATAACCTGTAAAGACTCAAAAACAACCTAGAAACAAATGAAAAGACTCAAAAAAGCACACTTATATCATGGTTAAAAACCGTAAAAACCATGATATATCAACAATCTCTAATAGAACTACACCAAAAATGTACACATCGCTCTTCTCGGTTAACATGTTTGTTGTGTAATACCTGCAATGAAAGATGAGATCTCATTATCTGAAGAAACCAACAAATAGAGAGGAGACACATTTTATTTTTGGATGATAGGAAGATCCGAGCTTACTCGGGGTCAACATATCCTGGAGTCCCGGTGATAGCTGTATTCAAATGTCTTCCCTCTGTTGCATCAAACGCTCTCGAAAGGCCAAAACCTCCTAACTTTGCATTGAACTTTCAATCTAAGAATACATTTGTACACTTGACGTTTCTATGAATGATCGGCGGGGTGCAACTAGTATGCAAATATTAAAGTCCTATAAGTCATTTGCAATAACATATAGCTTTGTTATAGAAACATAACTCCAAGATAGAGGGAGATAGTTTCTGTCCAAACCAGGAGTGTAATTCAAATAACTAACCTTGTGAAACATCGACCGCGATCCTGAGTCTATCTACCCAGCTAAAAACTGTTGTACTGTTATGTGCACAAGACAATATTGTAACTGAGATATTTTGTATTACTGTATTTGAAGAAGAATATAAACGAGAACTAGATTTTAAAAACCTAAGACATGTTGTTTTAAGTTTCCGTTAGCCATGTACTCATATATAACCACCATTTTTTCACCTTCATTGCAATAACCAATCATGGTTATAAGGTTCTTCTCCACCTCCCCCACTGCCGGCAACCATCACCTGCGACTGCTGGCAACCGCCACCGCCACCACTTTCCATCGCAACCTCCGGCCACGGGATAGCGCTAATGCGGAAAGCACCACCTTTTGCCATCGACCACCGACCATTGCCACCTACGGCCACCAACCACCAATCATTGCCACCTCCGGTCACTGGCTACCACCACCCTTGGCCGTCGGCCGCTGGCCACCACCATCCTCCTCTACCACTACTACCATCAAAACACTAAAAATATAATTTTATGATATGATCATGAGACCATCCAAGAAGATTCTTGAGTCTTGTACAACACTAACGAAGTCGAAGATCATTTATTCTAGCGAAACGACTATTTAGGATACATTCTTACCTCATCTAGAGCATATGTCGAAGTGTAATCAGTCCAATCAGAGTTCAAATGAAGGAGGCATTCATTTTACAAATCCGGGGAACTCATGGCTACGCGATTTGGACCTACGAGCATTCAACGGAAGATTCCAACCATGTTAGAAGGATTCAAGCTATGAACAATAATGTTCTGGAATCTTGATCCACTCCAGAACCACAAAGAATTGGAATCACATTAATATCATTTCATATGTGAATGATATGGATATTTTAAGTCAGTGGATCTATCCCAGTTCCAATTTCACATCTGAGCCAAATATCTTAACACACAGATCAAATCAGAACCAATTTCGACATGTAACTACTTAAAGGATGTTAGTGGATCTCTTTTGTTTCTAACAAGCTCGGATACAAAAGATTTGGCCTACATATTACATAGATACACTTAATTTGCCAAAGGAGGTCAATAAGGTTCTTCACCTGAAGAGTCGTAGGTCTAATTGGTTTAGGTGCTTCCAGAATTATAGTTGGCAACCAGGAGTTGTTTCTACTAATGATATGATCGTGGCCAGCAAGGAGACAGAAGCTGCAGAGAAACCGGAGATCGTGGGTAGGATCACTCGTTCAAGAGCTAAGGAGATGGCCAAGGAAGCTCATGCACTCATAGCTGACGGGTCATTCAATCTACCGAGGATCCAAGTCTTCAACATATCCACCCTGAAGACTTCACCCGGTAATGATAACTAGATAACTTAGGTGTGAAGTTTGTACTCTTTTTCCCATAGCTGAGTTTTGTCCCACTGGGTTTTCTCGGTATGGTTTTTAATGAGGCAAATGGATCACTACGTCGAGTTATCTAGAAGTCATTACCAATGGGGAATAATGTACTAATACAAGTGGCTTCTGTACTACTACAGATCACTTAAACGCTTTGTTGTTTTTCTTATTTCCTTTACACGCCTTGTTGTTTTATTTGGAGTGTCGAACCCTAGGGTTTATTATAAAACCCAAAAGCCACGCCTCCTTGTTTGGTAGCGAAGAAGTTGTATGAACAAGTATTGTCACACTTTTTCCTCACTTTGAATTCTAGAATGCGTTCTTGATTTCTGGGTTTCTATACACTTTGTGATTCAGAAACTCTTCACTTTGTTCTAATCCATACAACCACCTAAACATCTATTTCCATCGAACCACTGTTTTCATCATTCGATCTTCACACATCATCACTCAAAGTCATTCGCCCATCATCATCAACCAGATCTCGTCACCTATCACCTATCCTCAGCCTTTCATCGGAGTTCTATCCTAGGGAGATCGTATTATGTGGTATCAGAGTCAACTCTGTGCCAAAGGCTAAGCGATTCTAAAAACCCTAATCTCGTTGTGGCTTGATTTATTTCGTTTGTCTAGTTTTAGGGTTTGTTTTCGTTGTTCATTGGTGTTTAGATCGAGTTCTGTGAGTTTAGGATTTAGTTTTGGTGTTGTTTCGAATTAGACTGCAATTAGGGTTAGTTATTTCGAATTTTGTTCATTATAGGGTTGGTATTGTTCGATTTTTTTTTTCTAATAGTCTAGCTCGACATTAGGTCTGCAGTCGTGTTTTCTGTTTCAAATTCAGAGTTTCAGAGTTTATTTTCGTTTTTCTCATTCAAGGAAAATTTTACTTCGAGTTTTTTCTTTAATTTGCAAGTACAATGGAGCTTTCTCCAGAAGCTATGGAAGCTTTGAACCAAGCCATGGCTAAGCAAATAACATAAGCAAACAAGACAATGTCTACTCAGTTCCAGCAATAGATGGAGCAGCTCAGTAACAAGTTTGAGAAGCAGATCAAAGATATAGCTCAAGCGACTAGCGCTTCAGATCAGAGTTCTTCAGAACCGCCTAGTCCTAATAAGGCTCTCCGCTTAGCTAAAGGGAAGGCACACGTGGGAGCTTCTTCCAAACATACACGGATCAGAACAGCTAAGTCACCTACTGGGGGAAGAGAGACTTGTTTCAATCAGAGAAGAAACACTCAAAGCACAAAAAGAGAGCATCAAAGAACTGGCAGAGATCACATACATCCACGACGAGCTGAACAAGTAGCTGGACATCGAATATACATTGAGACAGATAGAGAGTGTTCTGAAGAAGAAGAAGTTTCAGATCATAGTCAAGAGACAATGAGGAGAAACAGAAACAGAGATCATGGCAGGGATTATGATCCTTTGAGGCAGCAGCTGAAGCACCTCAAAATTCAGTATCCTTCGTTCCATGGTACCAATGATCCAGAGACTTATCTAGACTGGGAAAGGAAGATGGAGTAGAACTTTCAAGTTCAAGGTACCTATGAGTTGAACAAGGTGAAGATAGCCATATCCGAATTCAATGGCTATGCTTTGTTGTGGTGGGAGCAGCTGGTACTTACTCGACATCGACAGAGAGAGCCTGCTATCACAACATGGGAACAGTTAGTCACGCAGATGAGAAAGAAGTTTGTGCCTACACATTACCAGAGAGAGATTCTTAACAAGCTTAGGCGTCTCATTCAAGGCACTAAGTCTGTTAGAGACTACTATCAAGAGCTGGAAACGCTTATGATCAGGGCTGATCTGAGAGAAAGTGAAGACATGGTTATGTCTAGGTTTCTTGGAGGTTTGAACAGAGAGATTCAAGACAAGATAGAGCTGCAGAACTATGAAGATGTGCAAGAAATGGTACATAAGGCAGAGCTAATTGAATCACAGATCAAGAGAAAGGGAGTGAAGTCAACGTTTACGCCTAGCATTCCCAACCCAAGAGAGTTCAGTAAACTCGCCTTCACCAAGGACAACAAACCCGTGACAGCCACAGTCAAAGAGGAAGTTAAAATCGATTTCAAGCCCAAGAGTAGCACCTCTACAAGTCATATCAGGTGTTTCAAATGCCAAGGAATGGGGCATTATTCCAGAGACTGTCCTAACAAGAAGATGTTTCTTCTTCAAGAAGGAGGATAGATTGTGCCAGTAGACAGTTCAGAGAGTGAACCCGAGTCTGAATTCGGTGAAGAAGGTGAACCAGCAGTCATGGGAGAGATGCTAGTAACACGCAGAGCTTTAAGTGTTCAGATTCATCCAGATGACAGAGGGCAGCGTGAGAACCTATTCCACACCAGGTGTATGGTTCAAGACAAGGTCTGCACCTTGATCGTTGATGGTGGTAGCTGTACTAATGCAGCTAGTGAAGAGATGGTACAGAAGCTGAATCTCAAGACGACTTCACATCCAAGGCCTTATCAGCTATAGTGGTTGAACAACAAAGGAGCTTTAACAGTCTCGCAGCAAGTGATGGTGAAACTAGCGATTGGGAAATATGAGGATGAGCTGCTTTGTGATGTGATTCCGATGAAGTCCAGTCATATTCTTTTGGGAAGACCATGGCAGTTTGACAGAGGAGTGTTTCATGATGGCTATACAAACAAGCAGTCATTTGAGTTCAAAGGACGCAAGGTCACTCTTTTACCACTTACACCCAGCGAAATCTACAAGGTCCAGCTTCACATGAACCGCAAGGATACAGAGAAAGTGTCTCACAGCCTGTACATCAATCACAGCGAGTTCAACAAGCTATTTGACCCAGAGATGACCACATTCATGTTTGTGTATAAGGAGACACTCACCAGTACTAAGTCATCAGGAGAACTTCCACGCGAGATGATAGAGATTATAGAGGAGTACAAGAATGTATTTCCAGAAGAGATACCTCCAGAAGGAGTTAGAGTGGACGATGAGAAGGTCAAGGCTATCAAGGAGTGGCCAACACCCAAAAACGTGGCAGAAGTCAGGAGCTTTCATGGACTAGCAGGGTTCTACAGGCGATTTGTGCAAGACTTCAGTACTATTGCAGCGCCACTTACAGAAGTTGTCAAGAAGGATGTAGGATTCAGATGGGAGGAAGCACAAGAGAAGGCATTTTCAGCCTTATAACAGAAGCTTATCACTGCCCATATTCTTTTACTTCCTGACTTTATGAAAAATTTTGAGATTGAATGTGATGCCTCCGGAGTGGGTATATGTGCTGTTTTGATGCAGGATAGGAAGCCAGTAGCTTACTTCAGTGAGAAGCTAGGAGGATCGACGTTGAACTATCCTACGTATGACAAGGAGCTGTACGCCTTGGTTCGGGCTCTTCAAACGTGGCAGCATTATCTGTGGCCCAAGGAGTTCGTTATTCACACAGATCATGAGTCCCTGAAGCATCTCAAAGGACAACAGAAGCTCAACAAGAGACATGCCAGATGGATGGAGTTCATTGAGACTTTTCCTTACACGGTTAAGTACAAGAAAGGTAAGGATAATGTAGTCGCAGATGCATTATCCCGGAGGTACACTCTCATTTCTACTTTGTCTTCTAAGCTTGAAGGTTTTGATAAAATAGTAGAACTTTATGAGACTGACATCGATTTTGCTGAGAGCTATGGCAAATGCCATAAGTTTGCTTTTGAAAACTATTATAGGCAGGATGGATATCTATTTTATAAGGATCGATTGTGCATACCAAGAGGATCCATAAGGGAACTATTGATTAGAGAAGCTCACGGAGGTGGACTAGCTGGACATTTCGGAGTGTCAAAGACTCTACTTGGACTGCAAGCACACTTCTATTGGCCTCAAATGAAGAAAGACGTTGAGAAGGTTTGTTCTAGGTGCCATATCTGCAAAATGGCGAAGGGTAAGGTACAGCCCCACGGCTTGTACACTCCTCTACCTTTCCCTTCTCAACCTTGGACTCATATTTCTATGGATTTTGTTCTTGGCTTACCTCGAACCAGAAATGGTAGAGATTCAATTTTCGTTGTGGTTGACAGGTTTAGCAAAATGGCTCACTTCATTGCCAGTCACAAGACGGATGATGCTGTTATTGTAGCTAACTTGTTTTTCAGGGAAGTAGTACGTCTGCATGGAATACCTCAAGTAATTGTTTCAGACCGAGATACTAAGTTTCTATGACACTTCTGGAGAACGCTATGGGCTAAACTCGGAACCAAGCTATCATTCTCAACCACATGTCATCCGCAAACAGATGGGCAAACCGAAGTTGTGAACAAGACGCTATCTACACTCCTCAGGACCTTAGTGAAAAGCAATCTCAAATCATGGGAAGAATGTTTACCACACGTAGAGTTCGCATATAATCACGCTAAGCAGTCTGCTACTCTATTCTCTCCTTTTGAAATTGTTTATGGTTTTAATCCACAATCACCTCTAGACTTGATTCCTTTACCTTTAAGTGTGAAGTGTAGCTTTGATGGCAAAGAAAAGGCTGAACAGGTCAGGAGGATACATGCTAAAGCTAAGGAGAACATAGAGAAAAGGACCAAGCAATACGAGAAGCATGCGAACAAGGGGAGGAGGGAGCTCTTTTTCGAAGAAGGAGACTTAGTGTGGATTCACTTACGCAAGGATAGGTTCCCAGAAGAGAGGAAGAGCAAGCTTCTACCACGAGCTGATGGTCCATTTGAAGTCATCATGCGGATCAATGACAACGCATATCAGATTGATCTTCAAGGTAAGTATACCATATCATCAACATTCAATGTTTCTAACTTGCTCCCTTACTATGCAGATTCCGATTTGAGGACAAATCATTTTGAAGAGGGGGAGGATGATATGATCGTGGCCAGCAAAGAGACAGAAGCTGCAGAGAAACCGGAGATCGTGGGAAGGATCACTCGTTCAAGAGCTAAGGAGATGGCCAAGGAAGCTCATGCACTCATAGCTGATGGGTCATTCAATCTACCGAGGATCCAAGTCTTTAACATATCCACCCTGAAGACTTCACCCGGTAATGATAACTAGATAACTTAGGTGTGAAGTTTGTACTCTTTTTCCCATAGCTGAGTTTTGTCCCACTGGGTTTTCTCGGTATGGTTTTTAATGAGGCAAATGGATCACTACGTCGAGTTATCTAGAAGTCATTACCAATGGGGAATAATGTACTAATACAAGTGGCTTCCGTACTACTACAGATCACTTAAACGCTTCGTTGTTTTTCTTATTTCCTTTACACGCCTTGTTGTTTTATTTGGAGTGTCGAACCCTAGGGTTTATTATAAAACCCAAAAGCCACGTCTCCTTGTTTGGTAGCGAAGAAGTTGTATGAACAAGTATTGTCACACTTTTTCCTCACTTTGAATTCTAGAATGCATTCTTGATTTCTGGGTTTCTATACACTTTGTGATTCAGAAACTCTTCACTTTGTTCCAATCCATACAACCACCTAAACATCTATTTCCACCGAACCACTGTTTTCATCATTCGATCTTCACACATCATCACTCAAAGTCATTCGCCCATCATCATCAACCAGATCTCGTCACCTATCACCTATCCTCAGCCTTTCATCGGAGTTCTATCCTTGGGAGATCGTATTATCTAAGCCCAAGGTAAATAAATGGTACAACCCATATTGTTTCTCATCAGCAGATTGGATAATGGAGTCAAAGGGAAATAAATTCAAGAATGCACTTAATGGGTTAATTGAAGAACTTGTGGCCATAAAGAGCATGGGAAATTCTATTGAAATGTTGTCTATCAAGTCCAGTCCATTTTGAACCTAATACAAGCTCAAGAAAGCCCAAAATAATCACTTTATTTTGTGGTCAAAGAGGAGGGACGAAAATAGAGTTCAACTCACATTGGGAGTGACACCTTGGGAAGAAAAACTTCAAGAGTTGGGTCTCCATTCAACTATGTATATTTATTGTCTTTTAGTTTCAAGAATAATTAATATGTGGCTTTGTTACCAAGTTTCCTATCCCAATATAAACACATGTAATTTCATTTGGGTATCATCAATCAATTTTCTTTTCATTTTATGAGTCTATCTCTTTGTTCTTTGTCTACAACACTTCCTTGTTTCTTGGTGTGCAATATTCAAGCAACAGCCTCCTCTTGCTGGACTAGTATCTCATATCTACCAGCGATTGGATTTGGGAATCAGCAGCTTTCCACAAGTTCTGTGCGACCCCTCAATCCATTAAATCTCCTTTGTTTTACACTTTGGCGAGTTTCTATCCTTTCTTATCCGGATGAGTGATCATCGAATTTGGGCGTATCATTTTACCTATCCCTAATCCTATTCTCCTAATTTATTCAAATTATGTGCTACATTCTTCATTTTATTAATTATTTTGTTTATCATAAAAATTGGCCCTTTATGATATCGATGATTTTATTTATAAACTATTTAATAATTCGACGATTTTTATCATTTATTTTAAGGAAAAAGATGATTGGTTACATGAGTATATGATTGAGGAAGCACCCTCCATTAATCTGGATCCAAATATGATTGAATCGGGTCGTCTAAGATCCGCCTGCTTTGGCCATGAAAAGTTATCAAACTGCCCTTACCTTTTTTTTCTTTGTTATTCTTTTTTTTATTTGGCGTAGGGGCATCATATGGTATACTTGTTTTTCTTTTTTCCACCGTAAGTGTGCTCCCCAATTAATATGTAAGATTCCACAATGATTTTCTTAATTGTTAAAACAAAAAAAAAAGAGTAAGAAAAGCAAGTTACTTGATAATATGTATGAAATAATCATTATAATAGACTTAACTTGTTATATTGAAATTGTTTTGGCCAAAATTGGAAAGGTTTAGAGCATCTCCAATGTATTTCTCACTTTTTATCTCTATCTTTAGAGCAACTCGATAAATAGAGATTGCTATTTTTTCTTCTATATATAGAAAAATAGAGTTTCTTTATAGAGGAGAAAAATAGAGTTCCTCTATATATAAAAGAAAAATTAGAATCCTCTATTTAATATCTTAGAAGTAAACAACTTCTTTTGGTAAACTATATAATACTATAAAAGTTATAGGTTATAAAGTTATAGTTATTATTTGATTCATTAGTTGATTACAAAATATGTTATATGGGTTGTCTTCCTTAGTTATACAGAGATACACTTAAAAAAAATATCTCAAAAAATAATACAATTTTTTTAAAAATAAAATCTTTAATAACCATATATTGTTAGGCCATACATTTTATTAAAGATTCTTTAACAATAAACCAATCTTTAACAAAATCTTTCTTTATTAAACATCTCGATAGAGTATATTTATACAACCATGTATATGGTTAGGCGATGAAAATAAGATGTTTTGAATAAAAATTACAATATAAACAAAAAGAATTTCAACACGTGCTAAAATAGGAGTCATATTCAAATGGTCAATTGTCATAAATACCACTAAAATTGGTTTTTATTCCAAAAATACCACAATTTAGTTTTTTTCCAAAAATACCACTAATATGTAATTTTTTCCAAAAAATACCACATAATTGAATTAAAGTTCTAATACTAAAAACTAATCCTTAAATTCTAAATACTAAACCCTACCCCTAAAAACTATACCCTAAAACTAAATGTGTCAACCCAAACCTAAAAAAAGAAAGTTACATCTTTAAAAATAAATTTTTGTGTTTATGGTAAATCTGGAAAAAAAAACTTTTGTGGCATTTTTAGAAAAAAGAAACTAAAATGTGGTATTTTTGGAAAAAAAAAATTTTAGTGATGTTTAAAGGAATTTCTCTATTCAAATTCTCTTTTATAAAGGAATAAATTAGAGTAAAATCACTTCTATTATAGAATTCTTCTAAAATATCTTTAGAGATGAAAATAGGAGAATATGTTTTGATTTTTACAAATAAGGAAAAGATATCGGAAAAAAACTATGAAAGTAATCCATCAAAAATTCGTACCAAGAGGAACATCAAAAATTCGCACCGTCCAGCAATTACAAACCGTTCAAATAGTAAATTCTTTCACGTGTCGCAATAACTTAAAATGAAAATGAAATGATTCTCCGAACAAAAACAAAAAGGATTTTGCCAATCCGAAATTTGTAAATATGAAAATTTTCAATTGAACTACATAATGCCAAATAAGTGAGGCTGAAATTACAATCTCATCACCTTTCATGATAGCAATGATTTCATCCACATGTGTATTAAAACTTAATAACTCTTTGCCACCAACACAAAAAAATGGAAAATATATTGCAATCATCATCATATTCACATCTGTTAAACTAGTCACGATTCCAATTACATAAGAATTACGCTTATTAGGCAGTTACTTAATTTAGTCTATCTCGACTAATATCTAGTCTAAACTTAATTATCTTGCTTCTCTTCATCTCCTACGGTGAAATAAGTGAAGATGAAGTTACCTCTTCACCTTCATGATAACAATGAGTCCCACATGTGTATTAAAACAAGAAAATTATTTGCCAGTAACATATCTTTTAAACTATTCACGACTCGCTTATAATTGTGATAATTGGAGAAAACAGAGATTTCAAAAACATACTTATTTATTTAAAACACACCAATTCAACGCTTGTATACCCAATTTTATTTTAAGTTAATATATGTTCGATATTTATTCAATCTAGCCTGCTTTAGAAGATTTGATCCCTACTAAAACTTAGTTTAAGCATAATTTTCTTATTTCTGTTAGCTCTACCGGAAAACTACAAAAGATCTTACAAATACAAGTTTTATAAGAGAAACATCCGATCGGTGAATCAATCAATAACACCTTAACATGAATTTATGATTTTGACGAGAAAATGATTATCCGTGACTTTACTATTTTAAAAACTTCTTTTTAATGATTATCCGTGAATTTACGATTGTGACGAGAAAATGATTACCGGTGATTTTTAGAATATATAAAAAAAAACTTTAGAAAATTAACATTATTCGGGATTGATTGTAATTAAAGTGTGTTTTAGACATTTACATTTTTTTGAATGAATCATTCGAACTCATTAAAAAAAAAAAATTCTGATTTTTTTATAGATAAGTTTGAAAAATACATCAAGATGGTCCATTTCGATCATGTGTTAAATTGCACTAAAGAATGTTTTATTATGGTGACTTGGGACCGAAGAAAACTACAAAAACAAAAAAAAAACAAAAAAATATCAAGAAATTTATGAAGTTTATAAAGAATTTGTGAGTTATTCTTGGTTATAAATACAATTTTTCGCCTTCATGTTTTCAGCTTACTTCACCATAGCGCAGAAATCTCTTTGGTTCACAATGAGTGGCTGCAAACTGGTTTCTTTTGTTTTGATCCTTCACTTACTCAATTCCTTTCTGATTTCATGTTCCTCCAATGAGTTATCTCAAATCCCAAAAAACCTGCTTAGTCTGGCTAAAAGAGAAGAGTTTTTCGATTGGATGGTTGGAATCAGAAGGAGAATCCATGAGAACCCAGAACTAGGTTATGAGGAAGTAGAGACATCTAAACTTGTTAGAGCAGAACTGAAAAAGATGGGTGTGGATTTTAAGTACCCAGTTGCTGTAACTGGTGTTATTGGATATGTTGGCACTGGTCAACCCCCTTTTGTTGCTTTGAGGGCTGATATGGATGCATGCAGGTATGTTTTTTTGATTTTCACAGTTTAAGGAAATGGTTGAGAGGCTGATTTTGTTAGTGTAGAAGAGACAAGAGATACACAATTTTTAACGAGGGTCAGCAAATGCCTACGTCCTCAAACTTTGTTGGTAATACTTCTTGAGCACAATTACAGTTAGTGCTCAATATTGGACTTACACAAACCTAAGATCTTTTCTTAGCTTGTTCCCAATCTATTCTCAACCCATTAAGAGATTTCTAAGATCAACAACACTGATCTACACCCAGGACTCTCACTTAGAAACAAAAACCCTCATCCTTTTCCCCCAAAGATGCCAAAAGGCTTACAAGGTGTTTCCTCTCTTTTTTCACATTCTAAAGAGATAAGTTTCTAAGTGCTAAACCCTCTATATTTAAGGGATTTCGTGCCTCTCCCAAGGCTAACAACTTTCCTAAAATCAAGAGGGAATATTCCATTTAACTTTATTCTTTGTTAAACGAATATTTCTTTTTTCCATTAAATCTTCTAAATATCTTCAAGCTTCCTTTTTCTTCGTGCTTTACCTCCAAGTAATATCCCAAAAAGTGCCTTAAGTATATCTTCATAAATCTTCAAAACCAAGACATACAAACAAAATCAACAGGCCTCTAATGCTCTTTTATCAGACAGATGCTTGTGCATACATCAGACGCCTGTGCCGAGACAGAAGCTTGTGCAGACATATTTTGTACAGCTTCCTGAACTTCATCTTCAACTTGAGCTTGCCCACATACACTTACATTCTCCCCCTTTTTTTTACTGAGTTTTATAACTCAAGCACAACACTTCATGATTCTTGGAAATCCATAACACAACCTCTTGAAGACTCCCCCATAATCAAACAACATCTTGGAAACTCCCCTATAAACAAGAATCATATTCTTCTTACACCATCTCCCCCTGCTTGAGTGGTAAAACTCATTAAAAAAATATTAAGAGCTCAAGTTTACCTTGACAAAGCATCCGGAAATATCAACCATCAGCACAAGACTTTGATCAGTCGTCTAACAGACAATTTTCTTTCTTCTTATTATCTGGTCTGTGAGACGAAATCCTTTGGCTCAACATCTCGGTCTCCAACGTTTTCTCCTTTGGCCTGAATCTTGGAATTTCTCATGCACATGTCTTAGATGTCGTCTCTTGCTTTGAACACCTCTCTGATTCCTTGAGTAGCCACTGTCATAATACAAACGTCTGTCCCTTGATGCATGCTTTGTGTAGTCTTCAGGACGATATAAATCATGCTTCTTGATCCAAACTTCATTGAATCTTTGACCCTCTTTGTAAAATTTCTTCCTTCTCATGACTTGTGTTACCCTCTTCAAGAACTTGTAACACTGAGTTTTGATATCACCAGATTTCCTACAATACCAACAACCAATCACTCTTCTCTTAAAGTTGTTGTGTACAGACGCCTGCCAAGATTTCAGTCGGTTGTCATTGGTCTTCTTGCTGACAGACACCTTTCGGACCTTTGACGGAGATATACATAGACTTGAATCTACAACTTTTGAAGCCAAGGTTTCTCCTTTAACAAACTGAGTAGTTGCACCAGAATCACTTCCATGGTAACCAAACCCCATATGACATTACATGTTCTACCAGTTGTCAGAATCTTGTCAAGATCCTTTGTTCCTCTGCTCAACATCTTTATGCTTCTTAACTGATCTTCTAAACGTTTTTCTAAATCACAAGACTTTACTTTCTCCAGAGCTAGATCTTCTTCCAGATTTCAAATTTTGCTTAACTAATCATCCTTCTCTGTGACAAGCCTCTGATTTTCCTTTTCCCTTTGTATCAGATCTTTCCTCAGAGTGTTGATTTGATCATTCAACAACAATTTAAGTTCTTCTTCTGCTGGCTCAGAGCCCTGATCCGTACAACAAATTGTTCCATTATCAGACTTCAGTTCCAACTTATCAGCAGCAAGTTTCGTTGAGAAACAAAGTGCAACAAACTTTGACTTGTTTGTTTGAGGCTTTTGTGTGTTTTTCTTCCTTTTTGGCAAATGCAGACTCTTGAACCCTTTCTTCCTCACTGAAGGACAATCTAATTTAAAATGACCAAAGCCCTGACAACCATGACACTGAACCTTATTCCTTTTCTGTTCTCCTATAATCTTCAAACTCTTGCATCCTTTATGCACCACAAAACTCTTAAGTTCTCCTGTTTTACTAGCCATTGTGTTCTCTTCACTATCACAGACTGAGAAAACATCAATTCCTTGTGTGTTCTTACCTACATCAGACGATAAGTTTTGCAACTCATAGTTTAGCAATCTACTTGTTACCTCCTTAAAAGACATATTGTCTATATCAAGAGCAACATCCATCACAATTTTCACAGGATGATATCTATGAGCTAAACCCCTCCACAGTTTCTTGACCAACTTCCTGTTTTTGTATTTCTTTCCAAGAGCTCTAGCTTCATTCGCAATAGCATAAATTCTACCACTAAAAGCAGTAATGTTCTCGAACTTATACATCCTTAGGTTCTCAAACTCAGAAGCAAGAATATCTAACCTTGTGCTTTTCACACTTGTTGTACCTTCAAAAATAGTTTGCAGAATTTCCCAAGCCTCTTTAGCAGATGTACAATCTTGAATCAATGAGAACTGATCCCTGCGAACGCCACCAAATATTGCTGAAAGTGCCACATAATTAAATCTGGACAAAGCTTTGTCAGATTTTGACCACTCTGTGTTGGGTTTTGGAACAACCACCTGATTTCCGTCAGAATCAACAACAGTCTGTTTCGGCGACTCCCATCCAAGTTCGACTGCTGTCCATGCATCTTCATGAATTCCATTAATTCTATGCATCATCAACACCTTCCACATCCCATAATAATCTGGATCTAACACCAATAAGTCTTTTGACATGAATAACATCGATTGTGCCTCCATGTTCTTCTTCCCAATATCTTCACCCGTTTGTTGAGTCAGACTTTGCACAGATGCATGCTCTGATACCACTTGTTAGTGTAGAAGAGACAAGAGACACACAATTTTTAACAAGGTTCAGCAAATGCCTACGTCCTCAAACTTTGTTGGTAATACTTCTTGAGCACAATTACAGTTAGTGCTCAATATTGGACTTACACAAACCTAAGATCTTTTCTTAGCTTGTTCTTAATCTATTCCCAACCCACTAAGAGATCCCTAAAATCAAAAACACTGATCTACACCCAGGACTCTCACTTAGAAACAAAAACCCTCACCCTTTTCCCCCAAAGATGCCAAAAGGCTTACAAGGTTTTTCCTCTCTTTTTCACGTTCTAAAGAGATAAGTTTCTAAGTCCTAGACCCTCTATATTTAAGGGATTTCGTGCCTCTCCCAAGGTTAACAACTTTCCTAAAATCAAGAAGAAATATTCCATTTAACTTTATTCTTTGTTAAACGAATATTTCTTTTTTCCATTAAATCTTCTAAATATCTTCAAGCTTCCTTTTTCTTCGTGCTTTACCTCCAAGTAATATCCCAAAACGTGCCTTAAGTATATCTTCGTAAATCTTCAAAACCAAGACATACAAACAAAGTCAACAGACCTCTAATGCTCTTTTATCAGATGCCTGTGCCGAGACAGAAGCTTGTGCATACATCAGACGCCTGTGCCGAGACAGAAGCTTGTGCAGACATATTTTGTACAGCTTCCTGAACTTCATATTCAACTTGAGCTTGCCCACATACACTTACGGATTTGACTTGGTTTCTCATCTTCTCATGGAAATCTCTTGTGGCTTTTTATTAGTGTTGGATACTTTGCATTGTTCTGTCTCTTATTCATGATTATTTATGGTTACATGTCTCTGTAATATCATGTAAAAGATTTGTTGTGTTCACTTCTCTGCCGGATTCGGTTTTCTTAGATATATATATTATATGTAATTTTCTTAGTGGTATTGGTTGGATTATGTTGGATTGTGTAGGAAATGGTAGAATGGGAACACATGAGTAAGGTTCAAGGGAAGATGCACGCTTGTGGACATGACGGTCATACTACAATGCTCCTCGGTGCTGCAAAATTGCTCAAAGAACACGAAGACGAGCTACAGGTTTAGTGGTGTACTGTTTTTATCCTTTTATTTTGGATATCTTTCGAAAATATATATCGATGTTGTTTTGTTTCTTAACACTTGTTTGGACATTTTGTTCATCAGGGTACAGTGATTCTTGTTTTCCAACCAGCGGAGGAAGGAGGAGCAGGTGGAAAAAAAATCGTGGAAGCTGGAGTATTAAAGAATGTGGAAGCAATCTTTGGATTACATGTTTCGAATCTATTAGGGTTAGGTAAACTGAGCTCAAGAGAGGGTCTATTCATGGCTGGTAGTGGACAATTCAAAGCTAAGATAAGTGGGAAAGGAGGTCATGCGGCTCTTCCTCAATTCGCCATAGATCCAGTTTTGGCAGCTTCAAATGTTATTCAAAGCTTACAACAACTCGTTTCGCGAGAGGCAGATCCTTTAGACTCGCAGGTATAGTTTTTTTTTATTATCTTTGGCTCTTCAAGGCATTCATATTATATAGCATGTGAGTTGATTTTGAGTGCTTACAGGTGGTTACAGTTGCTAAATTTGAAGGCAGTGATGCCTTTAATGTCATTCCTGACTTTGTTACTATCGGTGGCACATTCCGAGCCCTTTCACCTACAAGTTTTGCGCAAATTAAGCAAAGAATTGAGCAGGTCAGTGATCTTCATTAATTAGTCTGAGACTTTTGTCTTCCTTTCCTCTCTCGAGATCGAACTTTTAAACGCGAGTCGAATGTTTTCTCAGGTTATCACAACGCAAGCAAGCGTGAGCATGTGCAATGCAACAGTTGACTTTCTTGAAGATGTGTCTCCTCCTTTCCCGCCGACTGTGAACAACAAAGATTTGCACCTTTTTTACAAGAACATTTCAGTGGATATGGTGGGGGCTGAGAATTATATTGAGATACAACCAGTGATGGTATCAGAGGATTTCGCTTTCTACCAACAAGCATTGCGGGGACATTTTAGCGCTGTTGGAATGCAGAACAAAAATCATCCACCAATGCCGAACCCTCACTCTCCGTATTTTGAAGTTAATGAAGAAGTACTCCCTTATGGTGCTTCCCTTCTTGCTTCCTTGGCCACAAGATATCTTCTTGAGTCTTCTTCATCGCCAAATAAGATTTACATGAAAGATGAACTTTGATTCCAAAGTTGCCATCTCTCTTCTTCATCTCATCATCTACTTATCGAAAATGTCAATCATTGTTCCGTGTAACTACTCGCAGTTGTCAATCAATAAAATAAAAAGCTAGTGTCAAGCTTTATTATTTATTTCTCTGAGAATGATGAATCTGTTGATTTCAAACACATCCTAAATTCTTGGCCAAGTACTTCATTAGCTCGCGTTTATGTCTCTGGCCAAGGCACAAAGCCTATGTCACCGAAGAGAAACAGAGGAGGACACAAAACTGGAAGTCACGTAGGTCACAAGTAAAGTCCTTGGAAAATTTGTGCCCCACGCTTGACTAATCAATAGTAAATAACCCTAATCAGAACCAAACTATAAACTGTAAGAAAAATCTTCACATCTGGATCAAACATTTTTTTGGTTATTCCAACTTACAAAAGTAAAACATATATATAACAGATTTATTTCCAGAGAAAATGAAATCAATAAATAAAATAAATAATCATCTCAAACGAGGAGGTGGATTGGAACCAAAGCCAAGTGCAAGCTCTTCAACTGAATCTGTTGATACAACCGGCAAATGCTTTTTCCTCTCAACTTCTACAGCCAAACTCTCTTTAAGAGCCGTCACCACTTGACTCATTCCAGGTCTCTCGCCAGAATTTCGACAAACGCAAGCCACAGCTATTTCCACGGTCTTGAATGCAGAGTTTGGATCATAGTCTCCGCAAAGACTCGGGTCAAGAATCTCTACAATGTTATCTCTAGAGAGCAAAGAATCAACCCATTGACTTATATGCATCCTTTCCTCATTCTTTATGATTGCTGGTTTTGCAGTAACAATCTCTAATAGAACTACACCGAAACTGTACACATCGCTCTTCTCGGTTAATATGTTTGATGTGTAGTACCTGCGATGAAAGATGAGATCTCATTATCTGAAGAAACCAACCAATGAAGAGGAGGCACATTTTATTTTTCGGATGATAGGAAGATTGGAGCTTACTCGGGGTCAACATATCCCGGAGTCCCGGCGATAGCTGTATTCAAATGACTTCCTTCTGCTGCATCAAACGCTCTCGAAAGGCCAAAACCGCCTAACTTCGCATTGAACTTTCCATCTAAGAATACATTTGTACACTTGACGTTTCTATGAATGATCGGCGGCGTGCAGCCAGTATGCAAATACTCAAGTCCTATAAGTCATTCACAATAACATAACTTTGTTATAGAAACAGAACTCCAAGAAGAGGGAGATCGTTTCAGTCCAAAACAGGAGTGTATTTCAAATAACTAACCTTGTGCAACATCAACCGCAATCCCGAGTCTATCTTCCCAGCTAAAAACTGTTGTACTGTTCTCTGCACAAGACAAGATTATAACTGAGATATGTGTATTACTGTACTTGAAGAAGAACATAAAGCAGAACTAGATTTTCAAAACCTGAGATATGTTGTTTCAAGTTTCCGTTAGCCATGTACTCATATATAACCGCCATTTTGTCGCCTTCATTGCAATAACCAAGCATGGTTATTAGGTTCTTATGATGAATTTTGAAAAGGTGTTTGACCTACAATTAGCATTCACATAAGCTCTTCTAAGTCCTGTTTTCATTATTTTTGTTTAATAATCAAAGACAATTTTTATTAAAGAGTTTTAATTAGCATTGTTATACCTCAGCTCTGAGTTGTTTGTAGCCTTGAGAAGATAGTGATGAAACAAGCTTGACAGTCACTTCTTTACCATCTAACTGACCAAGGTAGTTTCTTCCAAATCCTACCTTCCCTTGATCTCTCTCGAAACCATTAGTGATATTAACAATCTCGGCGTATGTGAACTTCCTATTTGCCATTTCCAAATCAAACGCATCTACCGCTGTTTCATTCCCTTCATAGTCTGTCATTCCGCTCTCTATTCTCTGTAAAGATGGATGTGCTGAGAAACCTGTTTCTCTTCGCTGCAATGATGGACGCATCGAACCAGTATCTCTCCTCTGTAATGACGGTCCATTACTAGAAGCTCTAATTGTCCTGTTAATCACTCGACCTGGAGACCAATATTCATACAAATTATGACATTACCAATACCTTTTCCCCGGAAACTCGAAAACAAGTTAACTTAACTATAAAACATACCTTGTATCTTCTTTCTCATGAGGATGAAAAATATAGCTGAAGATATGATAACAAGAAGAAGTAGCCCTGCAAGTGATGCAACTAATAGAATGACAAAGCCAGGAAGTTTATTCTTCTTTGATCTGTTTTGTGAGACCTCTTCACACGCACTTGTAGGACAAAGACTTGGATTCCCATGGATACTGCATTGGATGCAAAGGATTTAACAATTTTTCAAACATAGAATGAGAAGGAAAAATGTTTTTTTTTTTGTTTTTGTTTGGTTTGAGAACCTAAACGACTCTAGTCTCCCCATGAGACTAGGTGGTATAGGACCACTAAGCTGGTTGTTCGCCAAATGTCTACAAAATCCACAATAGATAATGTCATTTACTATCTATCAGTTAGTTTACTACTATGTCGGGTTAAGAAAATACATACAGGACTCTCAGGAATTGAAGTTGAGCTAAGAAAGCCGGTACTGGTCCAGTCAGATTGTTATTAGACAAGTCCCTGAAAGTTAAAAACGTGAGCTACTGCTACTATTTGCATACTGTTTGTGACCAACAAAAAGAACAAACTTACAGAATTTGTAATTGTGAAAGACCCGATATATCAGAGGCTATCTCTCCTGTCAACCCGGCGGATGACAAGTTCCTGTTGCATATATAAAGCAATAACTGCTGAGAGACTCCTCACTCATGAATGAGAGAGAGGGAAAACACTGTTTTATAAGGACACTTACAAAGCTATTACTCTAGGCACGCTTGTGCCGTCGAAGCTACAATTCAGACCTTCCCATGTGTAAGCTTGAGGCAGACACACGTCTCCTTGCCAGTTTTTCTTGACTTTATATGCAGACTTAATATTCCTCATAGCCAAAACTGTTAACATTCACAAAACCGGGAGAGAAAAAATAAAACAGTGAGAAAGTGGTTGGTTTCAGGCACCAGAAAGAGGACATGAGAGAGCTTACCGTCTTTTTGTTCGGTTGATGATTGCGGAAGTTTGTTTGTAAAGTAAGTCTCCATAGCATTGATCAGAGGTGGAAGAGATGAATTCTGAGTCTGACGAAGAGAAAACTGGAAGCTCTGTGCTGTCAGAGGGTCTGAAGTGAACAGGACTAAGGTCCGGAAGTAATTAAGACTAAGCGGTTTCCCAAAAGCCTGTCCGTTCAACAAAATCAAGAATTCTCTTGTTTCTAGGGTTCTGGAATCCGGTTCTTGAAGTTCCGTAAAATACAAGTAAAAGTAAAACTCAAGAGAGGGATCATCTGGAATCCATCCAAAATCTACAGACCCTCTTGGAACATCTGGTACAATCCCAGTTCTCATTACAACTTGTGGAAGACGGAAACTACCGGTACGGTTGCTTGTGAGAGAAGTCGACGGGTCACTTAACGGCTTCGATCCATCTGGTGTGGAAGGAAACCATATCCGATCAAACACATCGTCTGGATACCTGACCGTTAAATTCGTGGTTGATCCAAAATCCAACCTTTCAAAGAGCTGGAGTGATCCAGATTGAGCTACGTAAGAAGAATTCAGCAACGGTCTAAGTTCCAACACCGATATAAAAGGCGTACCGTTACCTGTATTCACTAAACACACTTGTAATGTATCTGTCAACACATAATACATGATCTCCTTGGACAATGTTTGCATAGGAGACTCCAATTCAACAGTGTCCCATTTGTTTGGACCCAAGTGAAGATCGAAACCCGGTATCTCGTTTCTCGAATCGTAGTTACCGTACATAAAAGCCGCCCGGATCAAATACTTGGTTCTGCTATTAACTGCAATAGTGTAACAGTTTCTGTTTCCCTCTGGAAAACTTCGAACAGACCACATGCTCTGCATCATGTTTTGTCTATTCTCAGGTGCCACGAAATTGCTGGTTCCTGTATCCGTATAACTTGAATCCGAAACATACTTTATACCGGTCGATGTCTCCGTGTAGCTGGAATTTTCTGGTTGTAACCCGCAATCTATGCTAATGAACCCTGATTCAAATGTTAAAAAAAAAACAGTTTATAACTAAAAAATATATCTGTTTTTCATATCATGTAGATAAAGAAGAGCATAATCTGTAATTGGACCAAACCTGATTGATCTTGAGCATTGGCAAGATTGATGAGAGTCACACAGCAAATAAACGTAAGCACCGCCTTAGACGCCATCATCTTCTGTATAATGTAACTGGTTTATCCATTTCTAAGAAACACCAGAGTTTTTTTCTTTTTTTGTTGGGTTCAAAGTCAACAACTTTAAGACAATGTCAACTCTTTCTTAGATGTCATTTTGTTGTGCTCACAACGTATTAAAAATCATTATCTAACAACAAGTAGACACTAATCAACAAAATGCCAACTTCTTTTTCTATTTTTCTAAGTTGATTTCTTTAAACAACTTGTGTATCTATGGTGATGAACAAGTCAACGGTATGTAGTAGAGACAATAAAAATCAGAGACTTTATTTTGGTTTTTTTTTTTTGGTTTTGAGTTTTGACCAAGCAAAATTAAAGCTATATGTTCACATGGGTTCTTTCCTCTGTAAAGAATGGGCCAGAAAGAAGAACAGTAAAGGGCGAGTGTGCAACATATATTGTGCAAACAGTGTCTTTCACCATGATTTGTTTGAAACAAAACCACTTGGCAATGGTGAGTCAATCGTATCGGAAGAATCATTGTAAAGGGATAGTGGTGCAACATAAATTGACCTACAAGTTTCCTTTTTGGTCTTTTGTGAGTATGTGAGCATTTGAATCGTCGGAATAATGGCAAATTTGTAACGTTTTGGCTGATTGGAAAGGACCCGGTGGAGGGAGTTACGTGTCGTAGGATTCTTCTATATCCTTAAAGCAGCCATTATTTTTTTTGAATAGAAAAAAAAAGTAACAATAATAATAATAATGGCTGCTTCAAGGATATAGAAGAATCCTACCACACGTAACTCCCTCCACCGGGCCATTATTCTTACAATGTCTTCACTAATCTCATATACGTTAAAGTATATAATTAGTGATGAATTTTTTTTGTCGACAGCTCAATTAAGAAACTGAGAATGTAAATGCACATTCTATAAACCTATTAGTAAATGAGTCCAACTCAAAACCTAAAACCTACCAGCAATGAGCAGAGAAACTGATATAATATATATATTGCCTCACAAATCTTTATTCTCTCAATATGGAATATATATCACAGAGAAAACGATAATATCTATCTTAACATTTTTGAAGTACATTTTTGTGCCATCCTTTTATATATTTGTATTCAAACAAGTTTCAAGTAAATTTTTTACAATCTTTATAACCAAACACAATCAGGTCCTTATTTTCAAATTTCCTAAAATCTATCTACCTAATTTAGATCACTATGTTAGATTAATATATAATTCTTCTTTCACTTTTATTTAATCTTATATTTAATAATTTAAATTACTATTTAATACAATAAAATTATGGAATTTTCAGCATATGATGTGATTTGAATTTTTAGAAACAGATATATATTTTAAATTCGATCACTTTTGATAACCAATATGAATATAAATTTAATTATCATAATTTGGTGTTACACGGATAATTTGTCATTTCATCGGGTTGGGGGTTTTGTTCATTCTAAACCGATTACAAAGATCGGATCATTTCAAATATATGTGCTTTGATTTCTTCGAAACATTAATTAGAGATTTCCAAATATATAGACTAATTACATTTGCACATACATGTTAGGCAATATATAATTAAAATAGATAAATCACACATACACATTTTGATAAATTCTTATACCTAAAATATAAGTTCTATTAACTTCAGTATCAATATTAATCAATCACGATAGATACATATATTCTTGATGATGGATTTACATAAATCAAATCCTAACTAGAATCAAGATAAGTATATGCATTAACAATATTCCCTAAATCAAAAGAAACAAAATCGTAAAACATATATTCTAAATTGTGGTTTTTATCATCTACATATATGAATTTCGTCTTTCCATATATGTATACGAATCTGAATCGTAAAGATTTTTTTTTTACATATCTTTTGTTTATAATTTAGTATATAAGAAGCACATGCCTAATCTACTATTTCCAAATTCTTCTATTTGAATATCTTCCTATATCTTTTAAACTTGATTATCAAGAATTTATAGAAAATCTAAGAGAATCTCTACCATTTTACTCAAAGTACTATATATACTCTTCATATCACCTAAATGTATCAAAATCGCCCACACCTCTCTAAAACTTTTACCGAAGACACAACTACTGCTTCTATGGCTTCTTCCTAGATAATTTTTTTTTTTTTATGTGTGTAAAAACTTATCTAGCTATGTGGAGTCTTTGTTGATTATGTTTCGTTTAGATATTTTTTACAAATACGTATTGCATGTTTCTACATAGCCTTTTATTTGTGAAAAGATCTACTACAGAAAGACTATGACTTATGTCCATATGTAAAAATCCGAAGATGCTATCAACAAGAAAATGGCTAACATTTCGAAATAATGACTAATCAATAACCTACTTTTATTTTAATAACAATCAAATTTTTTTTTTAATTTGAAGCACTCAAATTATATTAACGGGTTATTTTAAGTTTGCTGGGTTATAGTATTTGTAATTTTGAAAACACATATTAGGATAAAAGTAGATGCTAAAAACCACAATTTAAGTTGCTAGAGTATACAAGAAGAGACAAGAAATTGTTAAGCGATTTAGTTTATATATTTTCTATATCTCACCCTTAATATAATACATCTTAACATTTTAAAATTTATTCGATATAAGCTATGAAGTGAGATTCTTTAATTTAAGGACTTCAACTATATATATTTTTTAAACCATCGGCACTCCAAATATTATATTAAGTGTATTACATAAAAAATATTTAAAAACGTTGGACATCTCTAAATGTATTGTAGTTCAGCATATATTAAAAACAAATAATATAACTTACAATCATAAATTAAGTTCTCATTTTTAAACCAAATAAATATTAAATATATCACATTTAAATATATATATATGTAAACTTTATCTACAATTTTGAGTTTATCTATACCATCTCCAATATATATTCATATATATATATATATATAGTTAGTTTGATTTAAAAACAAAAAAAAACATATAATGTACAAATAGCAAAGTAACATATGGAATTATTACAAAACTACAACATAACTATGTCAATTTAAATAAACTAAAAGTACTAGAATAATTTAGAAATAAATAAAAAAAAATGGTCCCATGGTGTACCACATGTAGATCCTAGTATCAGATTAAATATTTTACCTACAGATTAAAAAATCCAAAAGTTTTTAACATAAACAAGGAAAATCGAAAACTCAACCGCTGAAGTCAAACAAAAAAATGAAGGTCAACAGTCAAACCTTATTACAGAGGTTAATTAGGCTTATAGGAGAAGGCTTATCGTTTTCGATATATTTGGAAATTGGAATATCGACATTCGCCTATCATGTCCAAAACTATGCTATTTAGGCCACATAATTTTTCATATTGACTCAATTTTTTTTTTCTTTTAAGTTTCTAAGAAAGTTGAATACTGCATTGTATTTTGGACGTAATTCTATAGTAACTATCAATAAAATGTGACGTAATTGTTTGTAAATTAAAGAACTGGTTTCAAACTTTCAATTGTTCTATATATATATTAGTATATAGAAGATGCATGTATATTTCCCACTAGGGTATATATAATGGTAAATGGATTGTATATCTTGACATCTTGTAATAATGATGCCAAATTGACATTGACCATATATTTTCTTCTCTTCTTGGTTTTGTTTCGTCTTTTTTTTTTTTTTTTTTTTTTGGTTTTTTTGGTTTTGTCTATTTATTCAATGAAGTCGTGGTCGTCTTCTCTCCATAGTCAGTATTAGGGATTGGTGCATGTATATTATTATAATATCTCACCAAGTCACCAACCAAATTCCTTTCTGACTTCCCCAATTTTAAGGTTCGGTTTTTTTTTTTTTTTTTTTTTTTTTCTGATATTTAAGAGCATATGGCAACAAACTTTTAATATATCAAAATTATTTATAATGTTTTCTCCAACAAACTTTTATTATTTTTTCAAACAACTCCATCTCATCATCAGATTAGATTAACGAAAGTGTAACTTAATGACAAATGACAATCTTATCCAGTATAAATAAGTAATGAGTTGTTTTTCATAAAACCAGAAGGAATATTTAGTTAAAACAATATATGGAAAGCTTAAGAAATCGAAATTATTGGTGAAAGTTTCACATTGTTAAAAAGAATTCATGTTATGTAATTGGCTAAATCTAATTTAGAAAAACTAGAATTATTTATTGGTCAACGACTTAACGTAAAAAAAATCACAATTGGTGACCTCTACCAAAATGTTGACTTTGAGCTCACAATAATAGTAGTAACCAGTACTAACGCGGTTCAGACAACAAAAACAAGTCCCACTTTCCACATATATGTTCATTTGATTCCTCCACGTTCTAATACGCAAAACAAGAAAAGAAAAATAAAATCAAAAGTGACGAATGTTAATGGCGTTTTCTGCCTGCTTTCTCTTAATTCTTCTGCAACTCTTCTCAGCTTTATTTCTTAGTCTTGCTCAAGATCAGTCAGGTTATATATATAACATCTTCATCAAGACCTGTTTGGTTTTGGAATTGTTCTCCTAAATTGTTCCCTTTTGTTTTTTTTTTTTTCTCTCAGGATTTATCAGTTTGGGTTGCGGTTCTCCGAGAGGAAAGAGCTTTCGTGAGAGAGATACAAACATTACTTACATTTCTGATGCGGATTTCATTAATAGCGGTGTTGCTAGGAGCATCAAACAAGATTACCGGAAGGAATACCAGCAACAAACATGGTATAGATAACAACAATCTCAAGATCAATGAATGTTTGACTTAAACCTCACGCTAAATTGTTTTTTTTTTTTTCATTCTTTTACTTCTTCCACAAGGAACCTGCGGAGTTTTCCAGAAGGCACAAGAAACTGTTATACCTTGAATCTAACAATAGGGGAAAAATATCTAATCAGAGCCAGTTTCCTTCACGGCGGTTATGATGAAAAACCCTCAACGCAATTCGAGCTCCACCTTGGGCCTAACCTATGGTCAACAGTTTCAACCACAAACGAGACCGACGCAAAAGTCTTTGAGATGATTCATCTCTTGACCAGTGATCGTTTGCAAGTCTGTATTGTCAAAACAGGAGACTCGACGCCTTTTATATCCGTTTTAGAGCTACGTAAACTCGTGAACACAACTTACTTGACTCAACAAGGGTCATTGCAGCTCGTGGTCAGAGCAGACGCTGGCGCAACTACCGACAAAGTCTACAGGTTAATTCTTAGTTTCAAAATCTATAGTCAAGTTTTGGTATATATGAAAAAAGCTCCTAAGTAATGCTCTGTTTCTCTCTTTTATTTTAGGTACGGCAAAGATGTTTTTGATCGTGTCTGGGCTCCGTATAATTTCGGGAAATGGTCACAGATTAGTACCAATCAGACAGTGAATGTCAACAATGACTACAAACCACCAGAGTTCGCTATGGTTACAGCTTCTGTTCCAACAGACCCGGACCAACCTATGAACATTTCTCTACCTGGGGAGGACAGCACTGTGCGATTCTACGTTGTCATGCAATTTGCCGAGATTCAAGAGCTCAGTTCCAATGAAACAAGAGAGTTTAATATCATGTACAATGACAGGCATATCTATGGACCCTTTAGACCACTTAATTATACAACTACTTCTGTATATACCCCTTTCGAACTAGTCGCGGATGCAAATGGACTATACATCTTCTCGCTTCAAAGAACCGGAAATTCAACATTACCTCCTATACTCAATGCCATGGAGGTTTATTCGATCAGCTCATTGCTGCAACAAGAGACTGATAGGAAACAAGGTATAGTGAACAAAATAACTAGCTAGCCAACTACTTTTGTGCTCTATTTATTTATTTATTTTTGATCGAGAAGCAAACTTTTACTTATACATAAAAAAATATATATTATCAGTTGATGCAGTAATGAACATAAACTCGGGTTACGAGTTGAACAAGATTGACTGGCAAGGAGATCCTTGCGCGCCACGGGATTACAGGTGGTCTGGTGTTAATTGCAGTTATATTGACTATGAGCAACCAAATATCATTTCTTTGTAAGCATTTGAATTTTTATTTTTTTCTGTTTTTAGAGCAGAGTTTGATTTTGTTCTTTATATGCTTTTCATGAAGGGTTTTTAAAAATTCATTGATCTTTGAAAACAGGAACCTTTCTTCAAGTGGATTGACAGGAGAGATTTTGGAATTCATATCAGACCTTACCAATTTAGAAGTTCTGTAAGTACTTAAATAAATATTGCTCAAGTCTCTCTTAGAAAGTGCGGCAAATTAAAGTTTTCATCTAAAGTCGTATGTTTTCGATGGTGTTTGATTTTCTTGCAGTGACTTGTCTAACAATACTTTAACTGGTTCAGTCCCAGAGTTTCTAGCCAACATGGAAACCTTAAAAATCATGTAAGTTCAAACACAATCGAAGAGGCTCAAATTTAAAACATTTCTATTTTATTTAACACCAAAAGGCTCTGATATTTTGTAAACTTTTACTCAAATCTGTTTTGTGCAGTAATCTATCAGGCAATGAGCTAAATGGCTCAATCCCTGCAACTCTCCTTGATAAAGCACGAAGAGGATCGATATCGTTAAGGTAAAATTAATAATTAGTATGAGCAAGAACAAAAACAAAAACACAAATAGTTAAGGGATCTTTAAGACATTTTTTTGTAATCAACTTTGTCTTTCAATCACATGTGTGAAATCTCTAGCATTGAAGGAAATACTGGACTCTGTTCATCATCTGCTTCATGTGCTACCACGGGAAAGAAGAAGAAAAACGCGGTTATTGCACCTGTTGCAGCATCACTTGTTTCACTCTTCCTCATTGTAGCTGGAATCGTTACTTTCCTTAACCTTAAGAGGAAGAAGAGATCCAAGCATGGTTTAAATCCTAATTCAGGTACCGGTACAACACCGTTACATTCGAGGTCTCACCACGGCTTTGAATCTCCCGTGATAGCGAAGAACCGGAAATTGACTTACATGGATGTTCTTAAGATGACAAACAACTTTGAGAGGGTTCTTGGTAGGGGAGGTTTTGGTGTGGTTTATTACGGCGTCTTGAATAACGAACCAGTTGCGGTTAAGATGCTCACTGAGTCCACTGCACTTGGTTACAAACAGTTTAAAGCCGAGGTAATAACAGACTCAGCCAAATTTTACTCTTTTATCTCTATTGTAAAATAAAATAAAATAGTGTTTTGATTGCCAAATTTTACTCTGTGTTTGTTTTGTTACTTTTTTTAGGTTGAGTTGCTTCTTAGAGTTCATCACAAAGATCTCACATGTCTTGTTGGATATTGCGAAGAAGGCGATAAAATGTCTCTAATCTATGAGTTCATGGCTAACGGAGACTTGAAAGAGCACTTAACAGGTATATATATATTTTTTTTAAATGTAGTAACATTTTGGTTTTTACTTTTACGTTACTGATGATATTTTGTTTCAAAATTTACTTTCAGGGAAGCGTGGACCGTCGATACTAACTTGGGAAGGAAGGCTTCGTATAGCAGCGGAATCAGCACAAGGATTAGAATATTTGCACAATGGATGCAAACCCCAAATAGTTCACCGCGACATTAAGACAACTAACATCTTATTAAACGAGAAATTCCAAGCTAAGCTTGCGGATTTCGGCCTTTCACGGTCTTTCCCACTCGGAACTGAAACTCATGTCTCAACCGTAGTTGCTGGAACTCCCGGATATCTCGATCCCGAGTAAACCTTAATCACTTCTTTTTACAACAACTAATTGATTTTTTATTTTTCATGTTAGTTCTTACTTGACATTGTGCATTTTCCTTTTTCTTTTTTTCTTTTTTTTTTTTAAATTCAGATACTACAGAACGAATTGGCTGACCGAGAAAAGCGATGTGTTCAGCTTCGGTGTTGTTCTACTAGAGCTAGTAACAAACCAACCCGTGATAGACATGAAGAGGGAAAGATCACATATAGGTGAATGGGTAGGTTTGATGCTATCAAGAGGAGACATTAACAGCATTGTGGATCCTAAGCTTCAAGGAGACTTTGATCCAAACACGATATGGAAAGTTGTTGAGACCGCAATGACTTGCTTGAACCCGTCGTCTTCACGGAGACCGACGATGACTCAAGTAGTAATGGATCTGAAAGAATGTCTTAACATGGAAGTGGCAAGAAACATGGGAAGCCGTATGACGGATTCAACTTATGATTCTTCAGTTGAGATGTCAATGAATTTCACAACAGAGCTTAATCCAGGAGCTAGATGAATCAAATCTTTATGTAAAATTTGTTTGAAGCTACAAGTTTCTTTGTACACACGTTTCTTTTGTTCCGTTTGGGATGAACAGAGTCAGTCTTAATTCTACTCTGTTCCGGTTCTTTGTTATTTAAAATTATATATTTTTTTTTTAGTTTGAATGCAATTTAGCGTTTGTAGATCATAACATTTTCAAATACTTGTTATGCAAGGTATCTCCAGAGTTTTCCAGGAGGTTTTGGAAACTGGTATCCGTTTGGTTTGATACCCTACGTAATGGATGGTGGGTGCACTTGCCACCACTAAAATATAAATAATTAATAAGATTTTATAATAAACAAGAAAGTGGTAAAGTGGTTTCAAATTCACTCAATTATGCTTCAGGTAAGCAGTTTGATACTCTGAGTGCAGTCTTTATGAGCATCATAAGTCTACGAGTATGTTGGAACAAGGCGGATGTTGTTCCATGTCAAAGGAGTATTCATCAAGCAATAAGTGAGGATGTGGATTTGGCGCCAACTGAAGTGATGACGAGGAGGAGATCACGAAGTACATTCTGTTTGAGAGGAAGATATTCTCTTGGGGATTTGGAGGCATCCAAGATCGTGTAATCCAACCTCGAAGATCCATGACGTACTATGTCTATAAAAGGAAGACGATAGGGATCAGCTAGGGTTGGCCGTTTAGCGAGAAAAAAGCTGGAGAGAAGTTTTTTCATTGAGAGAGAGTAGGATTATTCTATTTACGGTAAACTAGATAGATAAGGGAGAAGCCTTTCTTTGATCTGTTATAGTTAAGGGATATAAATCTCAGGTGGCAATCTAAAGACATTTTAGGTATTGTGTAAACCCAATCAAGGGAGTTGTAAACTACTTGATCAGATTTCTAATAAAGTGAAAAGCTCAGTGTTTCTGAGTATTTGGTTATTCTTAGGTTCATCCCTCTTTTCAATTGGTATCAGAGCGGGCATCTGAACCAAGTTGTATCTTAACAACAGGTGAGGATCCTGCGGAAGGGATGGACTGTAACAAAGAGTATGCTGCGATTGGAAGATCAATCATGCTTGAAAAAGCAAATTATGGTCACTCGAAAGTGAAGATGAGAGCACTCATCCGTGGACTTGGAAAAGAAGCATGGATTGCAACTAACCTAGGATGGACTCCACGAGTAATAAAGACTGAAGAAGGAAAGGAGGTTCTGAAGCCTGAGGAGGATTGGACTGATGCAGAAGAAGCAAAAGCTACATCGAACTCAAAGGCGTTCTCTTTGATTTTTAATGCTGTTAACAACAATCAATTTAAGCGTATCCAGAACTGTGAATCTTCTAAGGAGGCTTGGGACAAGATGCCCAAGGCATACGAAGGTACGACTTGCTTAAAGCGTTCCAGAATTGACATGCTGGCTTCTAAGTTCGAGAACCTTACTATGGAGGAATCTGAAACCATTGAGGAATTCAGTGGGAAAATCAGTGCTATTGCCATTGAAGCACAAAATCTGGGAAAGAAGTATAAGGACAAAAAAATGGTGAAGAAACTGCTCAGATGTCTTCCTGCAAGGTTTGAGAGTAAAAGGACAGCAATTGGATCATCACTGGATACTGATAAAATTGAGTTTGAAGACGTTGTTGGAATGCTGCAGGCTCACGAGCTGGAAATTACTGCTAGAAAGAACAACACCTTAAAAGGGGTAGCTTTCACTGCATATGGTGACGATAAGGAGATCCAGACGCTGAAAGAGGAAATGAGTCTAATGGCAAAGAACTTCACCAAAGCCTTGAGAAGAGTTGAAAAAGGAAACTTGGTAAGAAATCAAGGTGGTGGATGTGACAGTGACAGAGAAAGGAGTGGGAAGAAAAATGCTATAGACACATGAAAGCTGAATGTCCATCCTTAAAAAGAAAAGAACTCAAGTGCTCAGAATGTAGATGAGTTGGACATACAAAGTTTGAGTGTGTAGGATCTTCTGTCAAAAAGGATAAGTCATACATGCAGAAAGTGAGAGTGAGTCAGAAGAAGATGACTCATCAGATGAAATGCACTGGTTTTGTAGCTTTTATGGGAAGTCTGAAGAGTGAAGATGACACCACATACATGGAGTCGGACACATCAAGCGAGGAATGGATGTCTGATAAAGATCCTGATGCATCAAAAGTAGATGTTGACTGTGAACTCAGGAATCTGTATGATGAGTGGTTCACTCTGGAAAAGGAGAAGCTGGCGTGGTTGGAAGAAAATATCAAGTTTCAAAATCAGAATGATCAGCTGACAAGGGAACTCACAGCAGAATTAGAGAAAAACAGAATACTTTCTCAAGAGTCAAGCGAAACCAAGAAAAAGATCTACATGATGAATAGTGGAACAAAAGATCTTGAAAACATCTTAGCTGCGGGGAGAGTTGGGAAGTCAAATTTTGGTTTGGGCTATTGTGAATGAGGATCTAGTGGGAACACTAAGTTCGTAAAAAGTCAGAATGCACACTTGAATCTTACTCACTCTCAAGTATTAAACAAACCAAGTTTTGTTCCAGCAAAATCAACTGTTGAGAGACAGAGCAACTACCATCAGAAGTTTATCAAGATCTATGAATGCTATTACTGTGGTCGTCAGAGGCACATCAGAAGGTATTGTTACAAATATCTGGATAAAATTAAACAGTTATTGAAACAAGGAAAGTGCTATCCGCATAGGAAAAGAGAGATGCTAATGTATGTTGCAAAATCTGAACTATTGTGTAATGTTGCATATACGTCATCTGAAGCAATGTGTATCAAACCATGGCATTTCGACAGTGGTGCCTCTAGACACATGACAAAGAATGAGGCCCATCTAAACAGATCTCAGAAGTTAGAGAGAGCAAAATCACCTTCGGAGGGGGACCAAAGGAAGAATCAGAGGAAAAGGTGACTTAACTGATGCTGAGAAACCACCACTTTCAAATGTCTACTTTGTGGAAGGGTTGACAGCAAATCTAATCAGTGTGAGTCAGCTGTGCTACGAGGGTCTGACGGTAAGTTTCAACAAGGTGAAGTGCTGGGTAAACGATGAGGATAATCGAATAGCTCTTTCAGGAATCCAAACTGGTAACAACTGCTATATGTGGGAAGAAGCCAAGAACTGTTTCAGAGCTGAAAAAGATGATTCAGTCCTATGGCATCAACGCTTAGGCCACATGAATGCTAGAAGTCTGTCAAATCTGGTCAACAATGATATGGTTAGAGGAGTTCCGGTTCTCAAACATGTCGATAAGATTGTCTGTGCAGCATGTAATAATGGAAATGAGATTAAAGTGCAGCACAAGAGGGTAGAAGGAATACATACAACACAAATCTTGGACCTAATTCACATGGATCTAATGGGGCCTATGCAAGTTGAAAGCATATCTGGTAAACGTTATGTGTTTGTCTTGGTCGATGACTTCTCTCGATATACTTGGGTAAGATTTATCAGAGAAAAGTCAAAAACTGCAGAAAGTTTCAAAATTCTTGCATTACAACTGAAGAATGAGAAAAAGATGGGAATCAAGCAGATTAGAAGTGATCATGGTGGGGAATTCCAAAATGCTGTCATCAATCAGTTTTGTGAGTTGTAGGGAATCTTTCATCATTACTCTGCACCTAGAACACCTTAGTCAAATGGAGTAGTGGAGAGAAAAAACAGAACCCTGCAGGAAATGGCCAGAGCTATGATCCATGGAAATGGAATTCCTGAAACTTTTTGGGCAGAGGCGATCAACACTGCTTGCTATGTGATTAACAAAAGTTTATGTGAGAATTGGTTCTGACAAAACTCCTTATGAGATCTGGAAGGGGAATAAGCCAAACCTCAGCTATTTTCGAGTTTTTGGATGTGTGTGTTACATTCTTAACGACAAGGACCAGCTCGGTAAGTTCGATTCTCGAAGTGAGGAAGGTTTCTTTTTTGGGTTACTCTCCGAGCAGTACTTCATATCAAGTTTGGAATAAAAAACGGCAGAGAATCGAGGAATCGATGAATGTGTTAATCGATGATGGGAGCACATCAGTTGTTCATGTTTTGCCAGCAACGGTCAGCCAAGTGTTGAGTGAGAATTCGAAAATTCAAGAACATGCAACTGAAACTACACACGAACAACAATAGAAGGCTGAGTGAGATGATAACTCAGAGGATGAAACTCGTCCTTTGCAGGTTCACAAGAATCACTCAGCAAAAGATGTGACTAGAGATCTGAATGATGATAAAAAAAACTAGGGGAATCAAAAAGGATTACAAACTAATGGCTTCATTTGCTTGCTTTGATCTGGTTATGTTCTCTTGCTTTGTGTCCATGTTTGAACCCAAAAATGTCCAAGAGGCTCTCGAAGACTATTTTTGGACTCTTGCTATGCAAGAAGAGTGAGAAGAGTTTGTTCGCCATGACGTGTGGAAACTTGTACCACATCCTCCATATGTAAATGTCATAGGGACAAAATGGATCTTCAAAAACAAGAGTGAAGAAGAAGGGAACATCACCAGAAACAAAGATCGTTTGGTCGCACAAGGATATATGCAAGTTGAAGGTGTTGATTTCGATGAAACCTTTGCTCCAGTTGCAAGGTTGGAATGCATTCGGTTCTTACTTGGTATAGCTTGTGATATGAATTTTAAGATGTATCAGATGGATGTCAAAAGTGTCTTCTTAAAGGGATTCAATCAAGAGGAGGTTTATGTGGAGCAGCCCAAGGGATTTGAGAGTGTAGAGTTTCGTAATCATGTTTATAAGTTGGAAAAAGCCCTTTATGGCCTCAAACAAGCTCCTCGCGCATGGTATGAGCGTCTTACCACCTTCCTTATTGGTCAAGACTATACAAGGGGAAGCGTTGAAAAAACTCTGTTTGTCAAAAACAATGACAAGGGTCTGATCATTATACATATATATGTTGACGATATAGTCTTTGGTGGAACATCCGATGATTTAGTTCAAGATTTTGTCAAGACTATGACATTAGAGTTCAAGATGAGCATGGTAGGAGAACTCAATTATTTCTTAGGATTGCAGGTCACTCAAACTGACTCCGGAATCACTATATCTCAGAGCGCCTATGCGTTCAATTTGGTAAAACGGTTTGGGATGTGTTCCAGCAAGCCTGCCAGAACACCCATGAGCACCTCAAAATCTCTATCCAAGGATGAATCAGGACAGAAGGTTGATGCTAGTTAGTATCGAGGCATGACTGGGAGTCTTTTCTACCTAACAACCACTCGTCCAGATTTATGCTTCAGTGTTCGTCTTTGTGCATGCTATCAACCAAATCCTAAGTTATCTCACTTAGCAGCGGTCAAACGAATCATCAAATATGTGAAAGACACTCTAAACTATGGACTCCACTACACAAAGGATACAAAACAGAGATTTGTTGGATATTGTGATGCTGACTAGGGAGGTGCTCTCGATGATCGAAAAAGCACAACAGGTGGAAGCTTCTTACTTGGAAACAACCTCATCTTGTGGCATAGTAAGAAACAAAATTGTGTTTCCCTGTCCTCAACTGAGTCTGAGTATATTGCGCTTGGAAGCTGCTGCACACAACTACTATGGATGAGACAAATGGCATATGACTATGGTATGTCGATTCCTGCACCTCTCTTGATTTTGTGTGACAATAAAAGTGCAATAGATCTTTCTAAGAATCCTTTCAGCATTCTAGAACTAAGCACATTGACATTAGGCATCATTTTGTTTGTGAACTAGTTGAAGACAAACAAGTTATCATTGAGCACATATCTATAAAATTTCAACTTGCTGATATCTTTACCAAGCCCTTGGACCGCAACACATTTGTGCACTTGCAAAAGTCCTTGGGTGTGTGTGAGCTCTAACTATCTGCCTTTTGAGTGCATGTGTAGAGACAGGGGGAGGATGTACAGTATCTCGGTTTCTTTTACATTTATAAAAAAAAATTCACAGAGTTTCTCACTAGTTGATGTGTTTTTTTCATTAAGGAAAAAAGCTACTCTTCATAATTTAGAACTGTTGAGTGAGTGACATGTGTGACAGGCAATGCATGGAGAATGTGTAGGAAGCGGTAAAGTGTAGAAAGGAGCATCAAGATACACTTTACTAGATAAGATAAAGCCGGTGCTTATCTCATACTCGAGGGACAAAGGAGAAATCTTGTCAATAACTCGAACGAACAAAGGAGAAATTTTGTTCGTACCATGGGAGAAAATTTTCAAAAAAAAAAAAATCAACAAAAACAACAATAAAAAAGGAGATGAGGAGAGTCAGTCATCCAGAGAAAGACTTCGAATGAAATTCTGGCTGTAAAGTCACCTCTCCGTTCCTCCCATTGCAGAAAGGAGCAGTAAGAAGCAAACAACAAAAAAAACAAAAAAAAAGCCTGCATATTGCTTCATAGTCTGTCACACTTCCTTATTTGAGGATTCTCCTGCACTCTAAGGTATGCAGAAGTGAAGACTATCCTGGATGGAACAACACTTGTGTTGTTGTTCTTATTTTTTCTTTCAAAGTGATTTTCAAAGTGTGTGTGTTTGAGAACTGTATTTTTCTTTCCTCCTGTGTCCCACATCCTCGCTATTGGAGAGACAATTGTTTTTACACTTACTGATGGGGACTGGTGACGTGTTTGCAGTTCATATAGGCTTTCGTTGGTTCTGTTAAGTTCACTCAAATTATTTCCTAGCTCATTTCTGCGAGTAAGACATTGATAGTCTGTGCTGGTTATGTTATGAATGTGAGTTTTGGTTATATCCAGTTTAGTACCAGTTTTCACTAATTTGTGGTTTTGAGTTTTCATTGTTCAGGAGGTAATTCGTTTCGGTGTTTGGTTGCTGAGTCTTTTAAGCTAACTCCACTTTATGTGCTTCTTTGAAACGCTCGATTGCGGATCGAATGCAGCTGCGAGACTCTGATAGTTTGATTGAAGAGTTGCCCCCAAAGCATCCTTGGTGTTCTCCATCACCGACGACTACTATTTCTACCTCCTCACCTACCATTCCTTCATCGCCGCCTGCTGAAACCCATGTTCCTGATGTTTCTCGACCTCCAATCAATGATCCTTATCCAGATCTGCTGCGTAATTATCTGGATTCACGCGGAAAGCCTCCATATAATGCGTCTGACCGGAGTAGCATTCATCAATACCATCAGTCCAAAAAGGATGCGGCGGATCCATCACTTTGGCAGCCACCGTACCAGCCAATGAACCTTCGTTTTCTCACCTCTTATGGTATTTCTCGATACAATGATTTTCAGCGTAGAGAGGTTCATGATCAAAGGTATGTGCTTTGAGGCCCTCATGAAACTGCTGCTGTTATGCGAGTTATAGAAGCCAATCATCTACTGGATACTGTTGTCGATATTGAGCCATATATCAAAGAGGTTATTTTGGAATTTTATTCCAATTTTCACATCTACAATAATGTGACAAAAAAGACTCCTACCTATGTGCGGCGGAAGATGTATGAGTTTTCTCCTTAGATGATCAACAATCTTTCAGACTCCAGCTATTAAGTGGCATTCAAAGTCTAAGACTGAGCGAGTAACTCTCACCAAACATGCTTTGGCAAAGTATCTCTCTTGTGAGAAGGTTGTAACCTGGAAGGAGCTGCGAACGTCTGTGATGTCTAAGACACTGGCTGGATTATATATGATATGTTTCATGGATTGGATTCCTTTGACTAATAACTCCAATGTCACCATTGATCGTGCCAAGCTTCTGTACTTGTTGGACAACAAGATTCCTTTTAATTTTGCCAAGTTGGTCTATGATCAAGTGGAACGAGCAGCCAGGTTTCAAAATCAAATCCACAATGTTCTGCCTTTTCCCAACTTGATCTACAGGGTTCTTCTTTTCCAAAGGGAGATTGATCTTGAGCAGTATGAACAACACTCACCTCTGCCAAAGAAATTCAATCTCGAAGTACGAGCAGGTATGGGTGGTTTTAAACGTCGCGGTGATTTTGTCTTTGGTCACTCTCTGGCTGGTGACCTGCAACATAGTTCCTCTCTGCTTTTGGATATGGCTACTCGTCTAGAAGGTTAGTTCTCTTTCTGTCTTCTACGGTCGTTTCTCTATATCTGTGTTAGTTTTTTTTACTCAATTGTGTCCATCAAGCAGAGGGAGATTATGGTTCTTTCCCTCATCCTTCAAATGATTAGACTCACAGAGTGGATTCTGATAGTGAGGCTCAAGGTTATGAACCGGAAGCTGATGACACGGATGCTGAAACTGAGCCTATTGATGAGGATGTGTCTGATACTTACTTTGCTCGTAGGAACTTTGAGCCTGAATATGATGAAGAGGGTTTTGAAGATGTTGAATCTAATGGTTAGGAAGTTAATCTTAAAGGGGGAGTCTAGAACTTAGGGGGAGTGAACTGGTGTTTTATTTTTCTTGTTTATTCCAGTAACTCACTCTTTAGTTTTATCTTTTCTGTTTCTGTCTTCTCTGTTTCCTTGTTCGCCCTGAGAAATTGCGTGTGTAATCGTTGTGTCTGGACACAGTTTATTGACGTAATGAAGCAAGTATTAACATCTTTTGGTCTTTGAATATTGTTATTATTGAGGGGATATGATGTGTGCTTGTGAGTGTCCAAGAGGTTTCTTGTAGGTATGCTTGAAACGAGAAATTGAATAAAAAAAAGGGGGAGATTGTGTGTGCAGTCTTTATGAGCATCATAAGTCTACGAGTTTGTTGGAACAAGGCGGATGCTGTTCCATGTCAAAGGAGTATTCATCAAGCAATAAGTGATGACGTGGATTTAGCGCCAACTGGAGTGATGACAAGAAGGAGATCACAGAGTACATTCTGTTTGAGAGGAAGATATTCTCTTGGTGATTTGGAGGCATTCAAGATCGTGTAATCCAACCTAGAAGATCCATGACGTACTATGTCTATAAAAGGAAGACGACAGGGATCAGCTAGGGTTGGCCGTTTAGTGAGGAAAAAGCTAGAGAGAAGTTTTTTCATTGAGAGAGAGTAGGATTACTCTGTTTACGGTAAACTAGATAGATAAGGGAGAAGCTTTTCTTTGATCTGTTCTAGTTAAGGGGTAGAAATCTAAGGTGGCAATCTAAAGTATTTTAGGTATTGTGTAAACTTAATCAAGGGAGTTGTAAACTAATTTATCAGATTTCTAATAAAGTGAAAAGCTCAGTGTTTCTGAGTACTTGGTGAGTTTAAAATTACACGATATTTCTATAGGCCGTCTCATATTTTAAAATTACACGATTAATAAATTTACCTTTAATTTTAGTTTAAATAACAACATAGATTATAAAAAAAAAAAAAATATAAAACAAGTTTGAGATTTCATCAATATTATCACATACTTTTAACCCAAAATATTGGGGGAAACAAAATATTTAAAGTACACTTTATTTTTTTTTGAGAAGACGAAGCTGAGGTTGCATCATAAAATTAATATCTGAAAATAACATATAATGTTTTAGAAAAATATGTAACTTGGATTAGTGAACCTATATTCATTGTCGGGTTTAACTGTTTCACCATTTGTAACATCCGCGAACCAAAATGTGAGTTTTGGGGATGGGTGCCGATCGACACCAATATTGGTGTCGGTCGACACCAGTAATTTCTGCTTCGTTTAGATTGATTTAATTGTCGATTTGAGTCGGTTTGGTTTGAGGAAACAATATAACAGGGTTACTTAAGTGGAAATCGACGAAAAAGGGTTTTGGGGAAGTTTTTGTTTGTCGCCGTTCCATAGTTTTGAGAGAGAAAAGAGAGAAAAGTGTTATCTTGGGAGTTTGGTTATTTTTGGGAAGATTGTTGGCGTTTCTGGTGAGAGCTGAAGCTAGGAGGGTGTGAGAAGCTTGCTAGGAGTGTTGGATTCGTCACTGTTGGTCAGAAACTTCCTGCAAAGAGGTGAGTGCATGACCATCGCTTATATAAGATAAGATCTCTAGGTTTTCTATGATTTGTTGCTTATGTGATTGTTTCCTTTGAGTTCTCTATGGATTTCGCGGCTGTTGTGGCTGGGTTTTGCTTCTGAGGATGCATGTAGCGGATGGGAGAAGCTTGGAGGCAGGATTCAGAGTTCCTGATCGAAGGAAATCGATGCTCGGCATCAGTGTCGATCGACACCTGCTAGGGCATCGGTCGACACCAGCGCGAGGACGATTCGATAACTTTAGCGAGGCTCGATCGACACCATGTGGAGGTGTCGTTCGACACAAACTAGGGTTTTGGGAATGTCGAGAGTGTTGGTCGACACTTGATTGCTAGTGTTGGTCGACACTTGATTGTCAGTGTCTGTCCACACCCTCTGTGTCGGTCGACACCCTTCTTCAGTTGCGACGGATGCATATGCTTTATATATTGCCTAGTTTTTTTTATTGAGTGTTGTTTGTGGCATGTAGAGATCTTATTGCTTGTGTGTATAGCCTAATAGATGAGAAGATTGCCTCACCGAGTATTTATCAAATACTCATGCATCTCAATTTGTGTTGTGGTGCAGGTAAAGGCAAAGTGTGATCGTGGAATTGATATGCTCAAATTAAACCCTAGAGCTATTCTCTCAAATTAAGAGATCACTATAGTACTGAAGGGTCGAATTCCACAGAGACTCAAGATCAAACACAATTGATTATAGAGTTTTATTATTACGCTAAACAAATTGATTTAAAGTAAGAAAAACAATGCAAAATATTAAATAAAACCTGTGAAAATTCAAGGGATTAAAAAGCTAGGTCTAGGGAATTTCTCAAGTAATTATGAAATATCAAATCAATAAATTAATTAGGAGTCAAGCAATTAAAAATCAGATCTAGAACTACAAACTCAATTGTAAAATAAATCGGTTCTCATTGCAAATATTATCTAAATTCAAAAACAGAAAATCAAAATCTCTTTGTAAAATTCTAGGTTAAAAAATCAGCTTTAAAAAAAATAGGTTTAGATTTGTTCACAAAATTACTAAATCAAATCTCTTTGCAGGAAATAATTTTATCAATTTATTTTCCTAGAGTATTAATTCTAGATGGCCAATCAAGGATTAATATGAAGAACAACCAAAGATGAAGATCTAGAAATATAATATTCCTAAATAAACATATCTCATAATCCATAAAAATCCTGTAAAAGCCCTGAACCTAATAAACAAACTACTTAGACATATTCAATGAAACAAAAGACAATAATGTGCAATAGAAATTAAAAGAGTAAAGAGGGAGTTTAGAAATTCTTCTCTCTACAAAAGAGTTCAGATCTCTCTCCCAAAAGCTCTCAATATCTTCCAGAGTTGCAGAAAATAAAACTTGCTAGAACAAAACTTAAGGGTTTCTCAAACCTAAAAATACTATGTTTATATATCTGTCCTAAAACACGTCTAGAGACTAATGATGCAAATACGGAAAACTTCGGGCAACGTTGTAAAACTTCCAAATTTGAAGACTTGGCTTGACTTGCATGGGTGTCGACCGATGCTCGTATGATGTCGGTCGACGCTGTTCATATACTCAAACTCCAAATTGATTTCCTCCGGTTAAATGCTCAAAAACCATCCAAATTGCTCTATTTCGCTCCATCTGTGCCAAAATCCTAGAAAACCTGTAAAGACTCTAAAACATCCTAGAAAACGAATCAATAGACTCAAAAAACGCATTTATATCATGATTAAAAACCGTAAAAACCATGATATATCAGGAATCAAGGCGATAAAGAGGAGGATGTTCTAGTGACTCGATTGGTTGTTGTCTGGCTTTGCTAGGTTGCTAAAGTTGAGTCATTAGAATGTGGTTTAGGTTGCTGGTTCTTTGATTCATATTGTTTGGAGTATTGGTTTAATTGTTACAGGTTATTTGAGTAATGGTTATTTATTGGTTTAATGATATTGGTTATGTTATCTGCTGTTATGTGCTTATGGCTAGGTGGCTAGTGGGTATGAGACCACTAGTTTAGACTATTATTATTATTTTTATAAAAAAATGGGTCATGTCATTTCACCATCTAAGCATTATTGAATTAATCAAAAATTCTATTATGGCAGGTGATGCACTTGGACAACCCCGTTTTAGTGACATAGCAATAAAAATGTTTATGAAACTTTGTATATTTACATTTAATGTGGGGTATCAATATATTTAAATGATCTCTATAATTAGCCCAACAATCGACATTCGACATTAGAACTTTTAGAAATATGTTTTCAAGGGATATGAATATGGAATGAAGTATTCTAGGGATAAAAGGTAAGAAGATTGTCGACTCTTCTAATGAGTTTCTTAAGTCATTTTTGATTACCATGTGATATATTGTTTATTTGCCAAAAAAACATTATTGTGTTACTAGACAATATATGTTATATATAGATTAGTAAAATAAGTATGGTTTTAATATAAATTTATCTTTTAAACTTCAAATGATTATATTTATATTTAAGGATTTTTATTGATAAAAAAATTAAAACTAAAACCCTGCGAAAATAGATATAACAAAAAAATATTATCTTCAACAATATATATGTTTTATATCAGTACATACCTTAATAAAGTAAGTTTAGTATTTATGTAGATTTACACTCAAAAGTTTGAATGATTACATTTGAAATCAAAAACTTATATTGATAGAAAATATTTTAAATTAAAATTCTGCACATGTGCGGGTACAAATTATAGTATTTTATTAAAATAAAACAGAACATGTGATGTGATTGAATTGCATTTTGTAAATTTAACTTGGTGATCTGATGGTCATATATCTCTTTATTTTTTTAGGGGCAATTATAAACACAGTGGCATTCTTCTATCGTGCTCCGCTGCGTGATCTTCCCGTTTGATCGGCCTTTGGCTTGGGGGCAATTTAAACACAGTGCTACCGATCTCATTGGGGTCTTTACTCTTACAAACAAGGGCACACCCTTTAATGATACATGTACTTGCATCTACAAAAGTTTTTCCTCTTGGTGTCTTTTTGTGATAGTATTCATTTGGAAGGACTTCAAAACACAATTTGTGACCCATTGTTTCCTTTAATTACCATCACGCCTATTATTATTTAAGACATAAAAATCAATTTATATTTTTTTAAACAAAACATATATATGTATTAATGTAATGTTTGGTTGACAAAAAAAAACATATATATGTATTAAATTGTCTACTAAAATTTCTTATATTAATAAAAGGCACATATATACACGTATACAGTTGATTTTTTGCGAATAATTTATCATTATAACTATAATAACAATAATCATATAGTTCTATAACTATGATATAAATGTATATAAAAGTATAAAAATAAATCTTTATGAAATAATATAAACCGTATATCGTTTTCATGCTTCTTTTTTTGTTATATATCTAAAATATATTTAGTTTCTAACATATTTAAACGGTTGTCAATATAATATATTCAAACGGTTGTAAATGTAGAAATACACACCCTATAGCAAGGATGGTGAAGATAGTTAAAATGGTCACCGAGATTTCATTGGGTCTACTCATCTTTGCTATCATAAATATATGATCTTGTTTAAAAGTGAACAAAATTTACAAGTATTTATAACAAAAGTTACATGCATGTGTCTAATTTTAGTACCTCGGTAAGTCTTACACCACGTTAAAATTTGTTGATAAAGACATGGTTCTCCATTGATTCGATCTTTTTGCTAATATAGACTTACGATGGTTCTCCATTGATTCTATCTTTTTGCTAATATCTTTTTTTCTATCTATATTTAGTACATCGTAAGTCTTACACCTCCTTAAAATTTTGTGATAAAGACATGGTTCTCCACTGATTCTAACTTTTTTGCTTGTCTAACTAAGTATGAGAAAGTTTTAGAATCACACAATTATATCTGTTAACCACACCCCATTAAACTAAAATATAAAAATTTAAATATCGGCCGGGATTAAATCAAGAAAGAAAAAATAACAGAAAAAAACAAAAGTCAGCAAATTTAAAACGAGCTACTAGAGATTGTTTAAATAGTGTGAAATGAATTTGACATAGCAGGTGATTATATCCTTATGGTAAAAAAGAGTGGAAACTTTATGGCATAACAGGTGATTGCATTGTCTCACATGAAGTGGTGTTTCAAGAATCTGAATGTCCCTTTATTTCTATTGGTGAAAAGCAATCTTAACATAAACTATTCCTCACTAATTAACTATTCCTCTGTTTCGTCGTAGTCTTAACATAAATGTGGCACTCGTTGTACAAACGTTATTTTCTTTTGAAATCTAATTTAATATTTGTTTTCAAAAAAAAAAAAAAAACAATCTGGTCTACTTTCTTCTATAATACCGGTAGGTGCTTATTATGATGTTAATATTTTTGGCAAATGCACAACCCGTTCTTTCTTAGATGCTAGAAGTAATGGGGAGTCCTAAAGTCTAATAAGTGGGAATTGATTTTGTTACCCCGCCAGTGATTACCCTTCATGTTATAGTGGCTGAAACTATTGATGTAATTGTTTGGGTGGTTTCTGTGAATAAGTGACCCAAATGCAAGTATGGGAAAGCCTCTAAAGCAACTAGAAGGTTCAAGAGAAGCTTACTCCTTTGGCATGTGAGGAACGTGTTTGTGGGTGTTAGGAATAAGTCACCAACTTAAGGGATAGAAAGGTCTTTTATCCTGAGTCATGTATTTTCTTTTTATTTTTGTTAAAGGTATTCAATATTATAAATAAATGTCTAATGGGTTATTTTTGGATTTAGGCCCATTACAATCTTCTTAGAACCTAAACCATACACATCAAACCAAACAAAACCGTAAATCAAAATTGACCCGGGTTTATTTATTAACGAACCGCAATCAAACCGGTCGCTCTGTAACCCTAATCCCCCAACTGAAGAACTCAGTTGAAGCTGCCGTCTATAATATTGCGGATGCTCATCGGAACAGGACCTCCGCTAAGCCTGGACGACATGAGTCAAACGGAGATGGTGATCCAAAACCCGTTGTCATCCCGCCACCGTAGAGCAGCTTTGAGGAGGAAGAGGAGATCCGAGCTTCGATTGTTGAAGAGATTCAGGCTCATATGTGAGAGAGAAAAGGCAGTAGGGAGTAGATCTGAAAACCTTCGATGGTGGCATAGCTCTTCCTAGCCATAGACGACCTCCCCCATCGAACAACAGCCCTGAAAAGCCTCTAGAATCTCCAGTCTTCAGATCTAACCACCTTCCTCTCTCGATCCTTGCCGTGAATGAAACGACCCGACCATTTTTTTTTAAATACAATATATAATTAAGCATCCCATACTACTTAATTAAACCAACCCAAACCACAAAAACATCATTTAAACCAGCAATAACCATCTTACACGGCAGAAAAATAAAAATAATACCAAACCAACATATCATTAATACAATAACATTCCTAACCATTCTACCCAGCAACCTAACATAACTCTAACCAAGGTTCTAACACATAACCATAAATAACCAACAACACACAAATGAGACCCTAGATCATCCTCCTCCACACCGCCTTGATTCCACGTTCACACTTTACCTTTACCTGCACCGCAAACACAAATTGAGATGCATGAGTATTTAATAAACACTCAATTAGGCCATCCTCCCATCTACTGGGCTATACACACAAGCAACTGAGATTCTATTATTAAAGCCAACAACCAAAACACAAACAACACAACAAACCAGGAAAACAAGACTCGGTTAAGTCTGGTGTCGATCGACACTAGGCCGGTGTCGACCGACGCTAACGCGTCGCTGGTGTCGACCGACACTAAGTCGGTGTCGACCGACACTTAACCAACATGGTGTCGACCGACACTAACTGGTGTCGATCGACACCACTTTCGCAGACACGATCTCCACGAAGCCGAATGACGAACCTCCTTTCCAAACCGCTTCCAAACCGTCCCAAACTCTTCCAAACTTCTCAGGAGCCTATGGGAACATGAAAACAACCAACCCACACAAGAAAAACACCACAAACACAAAGAAACAGCTAAAACAACAGAGTTCTGAGGCTTAGATCAGCCATGGTCAAGCACTCACCTCTTTTGCAGGAAGATTCTCACTCAACAACGACGAATCCCACACTTAGAAGCCTTCTCCTTCGTTCCTAGCACAAGATCTTCACTCCACAGCAACAAATCTCTCCAGAGCAGCCAAGTATCTCACAAATCTCTCTCAAAAACGTTTTCTCCTTCTTCTCTCTGCTTCTCTGTCAAAAATGGCTCCAAGGACAAAATAAGTCGAGTTCCCCTTTTAAACTCGAGTTTAGGGCTTCCCCTAAACCAACCACGCAAACCGGACAATTAAAATCAAACCGATCGAACCGTCTGTAAACGGTGTCGACCGACACCACAAGTGGTGTCGATCGACACCCTAACCAAAATTCTAGAAATTGGCTTGCGGGCGTTACAGTGAAACCCCCTCTTCTACTCCACGTCGCATCACCGCCGATAGAGCTTTTACCGTTGGTGTGTCGAGGAAACTTCTCCCTTCCACTGCTCCCTTGATTTTGATAAGAAAGCTTCACTTTGTTGATGCAACAGTTTACAGATGAAGCACCATGAGCCTTGGGGCTCTCTTCCGCGCCGGAATCGACGGAGAACCCCCACCGACGGTGCAAGAGTTTGTGATCAGAAGAAGAAAAACTTTGGGAGAGAAAATCGCCGCGAGTGAGATCCACGCGCCTGCGATTTTCTCTTTTGGGTTTTTAAGCCATGTATCTTCTTCCTCCTCTTATCTTTTGGTTACGAGAGTCTCGAGTTTGTTGTAACAGAAGAGCGAAGCGTCAAAGTGACGACGCGAGAGAAGTGACTATAGAGAGTTAGAGAGAGAGAGAGCTTGATTGGGTTGGTGAGTGGGAAAGCTTGAGAGTGGTTCCAAGTGTAATCCGGTGAGAGATTGTAACGGTCGAAGCTCTGGTTTGAGCCAAGTTATAGTGGATATCGGAGTTAACCTCCAGCGAGATGTAGGGTTCCAAGTGATTAGGAAATCAAGTTGATAAGAAAAATAACTAAAAGAAAAAAACATTTTTTTCTTATGGAATTTGAAACCTTTTCTCCAAGTGATTAGGAAATCAAGTTGTTACATTGGAAACCTAGAGGAGTTAAAAGATTTCAAGAGATTGAAAGAAAGATCGTGTGTGCTTATGTGATCAAGCGTTGGATTCTTTGGTGACAAAAACAAATACGAACACAGCAGGTGGTGAATTCCATACCGATAAATCAATAATAATAAAACACTACTGTGGGGAATTCATCATCATCGACCTCTACCGAGCAATAGGGTTCACTTCAGTTCCAAAGATCATGCACACTTCCCTGGAACTCATTGAATGCATATCTTGGCTTTCAAAGGCCTCAAAAACAACTTGAGACATGGTTGGTCTTGTCACTGAAGATGGATTTCAGACATGACATTGCTAGTTCAACAACTTTCCAAACAGAACCAGAATCATAGTCTCCATAAAGATTTGGATCTATAATACTTTTGATGTCTCCTCTCGCAAGCATTATTCCCCACCCACTCTGAGATATGTCTCTTTTCGCGGTTTTGGTCTATCACAGGCTGGTTTGTAATAATCACCAATAGTACAATTCCAAAACTATACACATCACTTTTTTCCGTCAGCCAATTTGTTCGGTAATATCTGTAACATAGTTCAAGGTGGAAGACTATTTACTTAATCCTTGTTAAAATAAAACAAAATCTAAAAAATATATTTTCATACTTAAGGTAATACTTACTCAGGATCGAGGTATCCAATAGTTCCAGCAACAACTGTTGATACATGAGTACTTTCCCCTTCGGACGGAAATGATCTCGAAAGCCCAAAATCAGCAAGTTTGGTATGGAAATGTTCATTCAACAATATATTTGTGGTTTTGACATCTCTATGAACCATTAGTGGTTTGCATCCATTGTGCAAGTGCTCTAAACTTATGAAATTATATCGTTCTCACAAAGTTTAAATCAGTTAGATGAAATAAACAAAGAAATAATATGATGAGTATTTGAGAACTCAAGACAAACCTTGTGCAGACTCGACAACTATCTTTAGTCTAGTTCCCCAATTCAGTATATAGCCACCGCATTTTCCTATGTATTTTAGATATATAATTAATGAGTACTAGATTCTCACATATAATAGTAGACAATCGTCAAAATATTCTTATTGTGGTTGGTTCAATGGAAAACTAACGTATTTCGAAAATATATTTATTGTGTGACTTAACCAAACAATAGACATATAACTTACCAATCAATACCCAAAAAAAAAAAAATACCCAAAAACCCCAAAATATTCATTGATATTATTATTTTTTACTTTTTATTAAAAAAAAGTATCCAAAATATTGACAGAAATACTGATTGAACAACTCTAGGTACTATGGATGGACAAATAAAAAAAATAACAAAATTGGTCAATCTACAAACATGTTTGAATCTCAATCATTCGTTTTCCTCTTACTCGGAAAGGATTCAAACATGACTATTTTAATCTAGTAATAGTTTTTTTGAAATATATTTTCTTTAGATTATAATGATGTCAAAAATTTTTGTGTTTATCATTAGTTTTCCACTTTTTTATTTATTATCAGAGCAATAATAAGAAAAATGAAGAACATCATTAATTGGCTTGTATAAATTATTTTGAATAATTTTATGCCTAGTGATTTACGTTGTTGTGCCATAACCAAGATTCAAAACCTATAGTGTGTTGTAGAGGACAATATATATATATTGAGATTTTGAAGTGTTCAACACTTTGGTTTGATATAATTTCACTAACATGTATTGTTATTGAAAACAAAATATGTTGTCTTTGTAGTGGGAAAATATTATATTTACCTGACATATGCTCATCTAAGTCTCCATTGGCCATGTATTCGTAGATGAGAGCAAATTTATCTCCTTCACAATACCCGACGAGGCCTACCAAATTCTTGTGATGTACTCTAAGAAGAAGTTCCTCCTAATGTACTATTTGATACATGAAATTAGCTTTAAAATGAGTCTTGAATGTTTCATATACAGTTTTACTATGGGTGTTGGTATATACCTCAGCTTTGAATTGTTTATATCCTTGAGCTGATGAATGGGAAAGCATTTTAACAGCAACCTGCTCTGTACCGTTTACTGAACCATAATATACAATTCCAAATCCTCTTTTGCCAAGAATTTTTTGGAAATGGTATGTCATGGTTATGACCTCAGAATACGTAAATTTTGTATACGTTATCATTATTGTCGGTTCAGATGATCTAACGTCCGAGGGTAGCATACATGATGTTGGAGCTAATTATGCGAGGAAAATATTCAAAAGAAACTATGTAAGTTTTATGTGTATTCATAATATAATTAGTAATATATTGATAGGTGAACATATTGTGCCTACCTTCATCGTTTGATGGGTTTTTCTTTTGAGTAATAAACAATATGATTAATGCAAGAATGAGGGCTACCACAGAAGCAATTGATGCTACAATTGGGATTGTGATGCTCTTTTTCTGTCGTCCACCCTCTCCATTTTTGTTTACACAGGACTCCAATGTGCAATGAAGTTTTGGATTGCCTCCAATGCTTTAGATTGCAAGTGTTGTTCAAGAAAATTAGTTTATCATAGAAAATATTTTAAGATCAAACAAATACAATACACAAATTCTTACTTCAATTTCAACAATTTCTTCTCAAGAAGCTTTTGAGGAACTAAGCCACTAAGATTAGTCCCACTTAAGTGTCTGTGTTATGATAGACACAAAGATCAAACATAATTCTCTGTTTTATATAGAGGACTATCATGGGTAACTTACGTGACCACGAGCGATTTTGGCGTCAAGGTCAACTATACCACCTTGACCTTGACCTTGACCTTTAATTAAAGGTGGTAGAGTTGACCTTGATGTCAGGAAAGTATCTGAGCGTCCACTCCGGTTTATTGTATAATGACTCGAGTTCCTTGCCGATTCTACCAATTTTCCCGCTTTGGAAAAAACCGTTATCTGATGTATATGTAAAACCGGTAGAGGATTCATTATAAGGCGAGCCTTGAAAGGACAAGCCCATGCCCGTTATGTAGCTTAGCGGATCGGGCATGGGCTTGTAATTTTATGCCCGAAAAATGGCGGGTCACGCGGACTCGACCGGTTTAGTTTGCGGGTCAAACGGAGATTGTACGATTTCGACCGCGGGGATGCGGTCAGTCCGAAATTTTTTCCGTCTCCTTCCACTAAGTTTCAATTCTACTCGATTTCTCAATAAATCTGGTCTGTTTGTGATGAATCTGAAGTTATGTTAGTGAAGGCCTGTGTGAATTTTGTGAATTTGTCAAAGGATTAAAGAATGACGCAAATTGCTACTGGAAATGAAGACCAATCACCGGCGCAAGCTGAAGAAATGCCGACATGTATGTGAGATAATTTTTTTTTGTCTTTGTCTCTCTCTCTGTTTCTCTTAATTGCAGAGGAGCTCCACGATGCTTTGCATAAGTCATTTGTCAACAAGAGCTAGCTTGTAGTTTTATGTAAATTGATTTCAAGAAGATTTTGCTTGTTGTCTAAAGTGAAATTTGTGTTTTTGGTTCTTTATGCAGACAAGCAAGAGGAAGGGTTACTAGGATTGGAAAATATAATAAGCTTCAAATTCAGAGAACTCCATGTACCTACGAATGGTTTTAGTTCTAAGAGCATTAATTATTGGTGCTGGTGGTTTTGGTAATGTCTACCGAGGAAAGCTTGGGGATGGGACAATGGTTGCAGTGAAACGACTCTCACGTAAGTTCTATGCTTACTCTCTTGTAAACAACAATGGTTGCTTTTGCTTGATCATATTCTGGAAATGAGAGGACTGATTAGTATTATTTTGTAATATGAACAAGAGGAACTTACACACTTTATAAAGAATGAGTGCAGGAAAGGTCTGCAACTTTGGGTGAGTTTTGCTATCTTACACACCTTATAAAGAATGAGTGCAGCAAAGGTCTCCAACTCTGTGTGATTTTTGCTATCTCACATCTGTTTTTTTTTTTTTTTGTTGGTTATTCCATTTGAGAAACAAAGGAGAAAATCAATGTCCACTTCATAGCCACGAAGGCACACTGTTGAAGTTCCCACTATACTTATATTTTTCCCATTAATTAAATATATATAATGTTTGTAAACTTGTTATTAACGAGGATTTATACTGTGGAAATAGGGCTCCAAGGATTAATCGACCGTGGGAGCAGAAGGGGCTGAAGCTGATCACTGATTTGGTATGTTGTTATATATGTGTTTCTGTTGTTGTGCGCATTCAGTTTTCAACATCTTTACTCTTCTGTTTCAGCTGCTATAGTTGTTCTTTGCTCACTTCTTTGTTCGTCAAAAAAATTTCAAGATAGCAATGATAAAGATTGCAGAAGAATCAAGTTCTTGTCCGTTTGTTCTGAACCTAACTTCTTCAATATCACTTTCATCTTCATTTCCACTTCCACCTTATGAACATAACAAGAAATCATGAAGAAATAAATCAAATCCATTACAAGATTTGAACCAAACTCGGAACCTGTCAACAAAGCAGAACAAAAAGAAAGTAAAGCTCGTTAGTATGATTCTCAACGCCCGCAGGCATGCCCATTAGTCCGCAAGGCTTAGCCAAGCGGGCATGGGCTGTGATATGTTGCCCGCCGCCCGTGGCGAACCTGTCCGCAGCAGATCAGAAGAAAAGCAAGACTGTCGCGGTCGGTCCGTGCGGTCGCGGGCATGCCCGTTTGACATCCCTACCTATAATAATACATTTACGAGACCAAATAAATCTATATTAACATTTTTGAAGTACATTTTGGTTTATGCCCTTTATGTTTTAATTATTTAATTTTTTCTTTATAATATTAACCCCTAAAGAAATTCCATAAATAACATTGCAGAGAAACTCAAATACTAAACTTTCTTAAATTGATCAACATTTGTTATATTTATTGCCATAAAATCTTAACAACATCTATACATTCTGATTTTTCCAAAAACAATTCTACCCATCAAAGTATTAACCCATTAAATCTTCAAAACTATTTTTATGGATGCTAGAATCTCTCAAATTTAAACGATATACCACAGATTTTCTATAACAAAAGTTTACAATCTCCATAATTATATTAATATTAATAAATTTCCTAAACTGAAAATCCAATCTATATATACATTTTTGAGGTACATTTTGGGTTCTATCCTTTTAATTTTGCTTATTTAAAATTTTAGTCCCTACAAAATTGCACTAAAAGCAATAAGTAAAATATGGTAAATTGACAAAATCAATTTAGAAAAATTAGAAAATCAAGACATATATCTGTGTAATGAACATATATATAGAATATAAACATTAAATGGGTTAAGTACCTATTGGATCCTGAGCTTGAACAAGATGTAGTATAAGGACAAAGATTACACAATATCTCTCCATTTTTTCTATTTGACTTTCCAAAAGGAGATTTCGACATTTAACAAACTGAGATGAGACTTCACTTTATGATATCAAATCAATGGATATAAAGGATATTATATGAGCCACTTCTCAATTGGGCATTTAAAAACAAATTAATTCATTGATTGGTTACTAAATATAATAATTTTCATGCTGCAACCAGATATAGGCAAAGAGCAAGATGGGAGAAAATTAATCTTAAAAGATGACACAAAGTAGTTGTGTTCGAAGATGACCATTGACTTCACTGAATAATTCTGTTCCAGCTACTTCTTCTTCGTAAAGCCCTCACGTATGTATATCTACGCCTACACGTTGTAATTGCTTCCAGGATTGAAGTAAACCCGAAACTAAGGTGGGCATCTCCATTAACTAAACCAAACCAAACTAAATTGAACAAAGGTTATCAGTAGTGAAGCCAAACGGAAAAATAAGTCTTTTAATGATCAAACCAAAACAATAAAATACTCTACCTCTCTATAAATTAATGAACATGGTAAAATAATTACTGGTCCCTAATCAGGTGTAATATAAAATTAACAAATTTCATAACAGTATAAAACATTTTCATTTAGAAATCTCTATGTAAATATATGGTGAGAAGGAGCAGGGGGACAACTGGTTCTCACCTTTGTTGCTTACATATATAAGATAATGTACTATGAACCTTTTGTGGTTTTGACATCTCTATGAACCTTTTGGGTTTGCATCCATAATGCAAGTACTGAAGTCCTAAGCTAACGCTACAACAATACTGTAAAACCAACAACAGAATATCAGATTTTTCTAAGTAGATATTAATGGTTTTGGTTCAAAGATTTTCTTGGCAAAAAAATAAATAAATTTGGAAAGTCAAAGCTCAAGTTATTCCGTTTGAAGCTTTTAGGCCTGATTGTTCGAGTATTTACCCTATACACTTAACCGCAAGGCAGTATATGCGGGGTCGAATCCACAAGGACCAATGGTACACTAAAGATTTGCGAGACTTGTAAATAGCTAAAGCGAACGAAAAGTTTGTTTGTTTGGTTTCAGAAATTGTAAATAATATGCAATAAATAAAACGATTTAACTTATGGGATTAAAACATTGAGCTATAGGATATTTCAGAGATCAATGACCAATGGGAAAATGAAACAAGGAATTCAATAGTTAAGAACCGTTCTAGAACATGAACACAAGATTTGACTAACCCTCTTTCAAGGTATTAATCACTAAAGTTGACTACTCAATTACTAAACTTTCATTTGTAATCTCCTAATCAAATTTGCATTATCAAACAAGTTCACTAAGTTCACAATATCCCCTAACATCAACTTTCGCAGGTTAGAGAAATATTGCTCAATTCATATTGGTTCAGACATTCTATCGAACACTTGTGATGCGTAAAAAGACCTAGAATCTAGAACAAGGTGATCAGTCCTATTCTAGCATTAAGATCATATGAATCAAAGAAATTAGAATTCCCAAGCAACAATTAAACCATTAAATCATTTGATCCCCTACTTAGAACCCTAAAACCCAATTAGGTGACTACTCACACATAACAAAAGAGAAAACAAAAATCATAGATAAAGAAAACATGATTAAATTGTAGAAATAATAAGAAAGGGTTTAAAAATCTTCTCCAAATTGTCAATGAGGATGGATCTCTAGAATCCCAAAAGAGCGGCTTACAAAAAGTCTCAGGTTGCAGAAAGAAATAGAAAAATAGAATAAGCATCCCCCCCTTGCTAATTAGGTTTTGGGGGTATTTATACCCTTATTAAAATAAAATATATAAAATCAAAAATGAGAATATAAAAGTTTAGAAAAAGGAAATAAGTGTCTGGATTGTAATCAAAACAGACTTCACCATACTTCAATAGGCTTGTGAATAAATTTCACCAGACTTGTCTGCAGACTTCAAACTTCACCAGACTTGTCTACAAACTTCACCAGACTTCTCCAGACTTGTCTACAGACTTCACCAGACCTCTCCAGACTTCAACAAACTTGGCTACAGACTTTACTAGACTTCTTTAGACTTGTCCAAACTTCATGCTTCAGTTCAACTTAAAGATATCCAAAAGTCACTTCCTGCTTCTTTATTCCAATTAAGCTCGAATCCAACCAAAAGACTCCAAATCTAGCACATTGTCTCCACACCTAATCACAACTCAAGAAAAGACCAAAAAGACACAAAAGACGGACAAAGATGCGACAAATGACTTAAAACAAATATTAAATGAAGGACAAAAGACACCAAAAACACAATACATCAACTCCCCCGACTTGGATCTTTGCTTGTTCTCAAGCAAAGCAAAAACCTTTGTCAAGGAAAGAGGTTTGAAAACGCGAGAAATCTCATATTCTTCTGGGATCATGCTCTCAAACAATTGCCTGCAAACCACTATCACAAAGCTCATATCAAATCGTACTTCGCCATGACCATATCAACTTCATTAAATCCCAAGTACACAAAGAGTTTAGAGTCAGATAACTTGACCTTTTAACATTCATTAGTAAATGCGTGCACTCTCACAAAGGGGATATCGAACACGCTATGGTCTAGGTTATTAGGGAATTTATGGGTGGCTCAAGTGTTTAAAGGTATCCAACAACGAGAAAGGATGCATGTCATTATGCAAAATCACAGTGAGACACATACCAATTGGGAGGTACACAGCTTCCCTCTACTTGGATCAAACCAACCAACGTAAAACCCCAAACAAATCATCATTATTCTAGATGCTTTTGATAAACAAATAAGAGTACTCTGACTTTTCCGGTTCCATTTTTTTTTACTCCTTTCCAATTTTATTCATTTTCTTTTCTTTCTCAGTTTTTTTTTGTTTTTTTTTCTTTTTTTTTTATATGGGGGAGTGGAACCGGTTCTCGTCTCACAAAATTACATCAAAAGAACTAAATCATGGAAACTCAACACATGCTTATGAACATAACCACACGGCCACAAGAACTCAATATCAGTCACCCAAACAAACTACAATGACAATCCTAACTAGAGGAAAGCTATGTCGGTCTGTATACTCTGTAGTTTTTGCACATGAATGCACATGACGATGATGACCAAAGAATGTGAGTGGTATGAAACAAGGATAGGGGTAAAGGTGTGGTACTAGACTAAAAATGAGTCTAGCCATTCAGAGTTTACAATGAGTGGTAAAAATGGTGTAAAGTAAACTCTGAATGTATGATCCATTACATGATTCTCAACCCCCTAAGTGAGATATAATAAGTCCATATTAAGTCCAAATAAGTAAGGCCAAGCTCAAATCATCAAAATTTCGATGCGACAAGAATTATTGAAGTGATCAAGTCATGATTTTTTTCTAAACTTCCAAGTCATCCTTAAACTATGCTAAATGGTCCCAAGGCAATGAATCAAACATGGTGCAATTCCCTAAGAAAAGCTCATAATTCTCAACCAGCATTTTGACTCAATAAAACACACTTTTGACTTTTGACGATAAAACAAATCGACTGACTTAAAACAAAGCAACAAAGGAAAAACAACCAAAGCAAACAAGATTAGTAGACATATGACACCTTCCCCTAGACTTGCTTTACACCATCTCGGTGTGAAAAAAACAAAAAAAAAAATCCAAGAAAAGAGGTCAAACAGACTCAAAGGAAATAGAAAAGAAAAATAATTAGTAAGAGAGAAAAATACCTGGTGGGTTACCTCCCACAAAGCGCTTGTTTTATGTCGTTAGCTTGACCGGATTCTTGTGAACTAATGGGTGTGAGCATGAGGACGTGCTCCAAAACAAGGTCTCCAGTCATTCATCTTCAGCTTCAAAACTCTACTCATAATCCCTTTCACAGCTTTTTAACCTTTTCCTTTCAACTCTGATGTTAGAATACTCATAGCTTTGGAAAAAGGTTTTGAGGTTCCCTGCACCTTATACTCTAATGTATCTCCAACACACTTCATTGGTATTAAGGTTACATGAGGATTTTCCTTAATCCTTTTGGGCTTAATCTTGCATGGAGCACTAAGCTTTTTTATTGGAATTTGAAGGTCTCCATCCAAGACTTCTTTGACCTCACTCCAACCAATGCATGTCTTCACATACTTATCCCTAGGATCATCAATGGTTTCAATTGAAAAGGCTTGTCCTCCAATAGTAGGTTTTTTCAGCAACCTTTGCATGTCAAACTCCTGAGTATGGTCACCAATCTGTAAGTGAATTTGCTGCTTTTTAACATCAATCATAGCCCCAATGGTATGTAAAAATGGGCGACCAAGAATGAGAGGATCATGTGGTTCTTTATCAAGCTCCAAAACTGTGAAGTCAGTTGGGATGTAGAAGTTCCCAACTCTAACATGCACATCCTCCACCAACCCAACTGGAGATCGCACAAAACGATCAGCAAGCACTAAGGAGATCCTTGATGGTTTGAAATTGGTGATTCCCAAACGCTCTGACACATAAAGCGGCATCAAATTGACACTAGCTCCCAAGTCACATAAGCATCTCTCAAACATGAATCTCCCAATTTGGCAAGGTAGTACAAAACTCCCTGGATCTCCAACCTTCTTAGGAATCTCAATCGGGATGATGGCATTGCACTCAGAACTAACCATCTCTACCTCCTCTTTCAAGTGTGCCATTGCAAGAGTTTTCTCCTTGTTCCTTTGATGTTTTTCCTGCTTCTCAAAATGCACATATGCCTTCCTAGTTGAAATCATCATGACCCCTTCTTCAATGCTCTTCTTGTAAGACAAGACATCCTTCAAACATTTCTTGTATGTTTTTGTATTCTTAATTGACTCTAGGAATGGGAGTTTGATGTGAAACTCTTTCATAACATCATCAAAGTGAGCTTTCACCTTTTTAGCTTGCATTTTAGCTTCCATTATACGACCTGAAAATGGGAGCTTAGGAACATATGGTGGTGGTGCAACGTATGGTGGCTCATCATCTCCTGCAATCTCATCATCTACAGCAACATCAACAACAAGAACTTCCATCTCTGAAATAATACTTTCATTTGCAGCTTCTTGTAGACCTCTTTCAGCAACTTCTGCAGGTTCTTCTTGAATCATAACAGCATAACAATGCTCTTTATTTTTGGGTTCACTTTTCCCTGGTAAAACACCTGATGGTCGCATAGAGGAGGAAGAAATCTGAGCTACTTGGTTCTCAAGAGTTTTAACATGTGAAGATAGTGTTGTGAACTTCCCATTGAGATCACGATACATGTTGTCCACCTTAACATTGATTTCAGCAGCATTATTCACCTGACCTTCAAGAATTTGCTGCATCATCAACTTCATTTCATTATCCCCTGAAGAAGACGTAGAAGTGTTGCTCACAGGAACTTGAACTGGTGCTTGGTAACTTCCCCGGAAGTTGTTAAACTAAGGTTTTTGCTGAAAACCTCCTTGACCATATCCATTTCCCTGTCCTTTCTCCTGAGGCACAAATGGCTTATTGTAGTTTCCTTGCCCTGGTATAAACTGCTTTTGTTGAAACTGTTGCGGTGGATATACTTGATCTTGTGGGTTCACAACATTAGTGCTCTGGTAAGAGAGGTTGGGGTGATTCCTGTAGCCCTGGTTGAAACCATTGTTCTGATATCCTTGGTTCACGTAATTCAGCTCAGCTTGTAGTTCCTCAAAACCATCCCCAGCACCTTTGTGATAAACCTTACCATCACCAGTATCATCACAGAAATTCAAACTCCTCTGATCTCTTCTCAAAAGCTGCTCCACTTTTGAAGTCAACTCAGCAATCTATTTTGATTCTCCTCCTCCACTACTTCTCACTGTCCTATCATAGTCAACACAATGGTTATTGTTGCTAGCAGCTAGGTTCTCAATCAAAATCTCAGCTTCTCCTTCTGTTTTTGTCATGAAGTCCCCATTACTAGCTGTATCCAGGGCCATCTTATACCTCTCATCAACCCCTCTGTAGAACGTGTTGATGAGTGATTCTGGTGTGAATCCATGGTGAGGACATTATCTCTTATAGTCTTTGAACCTTTCCCAAGCCTCATGGAATGACACAGTAGCATGCTGCTGGAAGCCTGAAATCTTATTCCTAAGAAGAGTAGTCCTTGCTTGAGTAAAATACTGTCCCAAGAACGCAGCTTTATACTCATCCCATGTTCGAATGGTATCTCCATTTAACGACTTAAACCAGCGATGAGCTTTATCACTCAGAGAAAATGAGAACAACCTGCATTTGACAGCATCATCAGGTACCCCATTCATTCGCGTTGTGCCACATATATCCTCAAAGTACTCCAAATGATAAACTGGGTTCTCTGACGGTAGACCATGAAACTGATTTTGCTTCACTAAACCCAACAGTGCCGGTTTGATCTCAAAATCATTTCTGGCGATTGGAGGATATTGGACACCTCCGCGGTACATCTCAGCGTTGGGAGCATCATGTTCCCTCAAAGTCTGTCGAACATTTGCCGATCTTTGATTAAAAGCAGCTAAACGGGCAGCTTCGCGGCGCACAGCTTCTCTTTGAGCAGCTGCACGGGCAGCATCTCCACCAGCAGGAGGATTAACGTTCCCAGCAAGAGGAGGATCCTCAAACTCTCCATGATTTTCATCTTCATGATGTTCATCATCCACATTTCGACCAGCTAGACCATCAGCCATTTCAGCAAGTCTTTTCTTTCTCCTATTCTCTCTCTCAAACTTTCCCAAGTCTTCGTGATATTTTCTAGGTGTGAAGAGCCTGCACTGCGGGTTATACACCTGAAAACACCAAAAAGACAGAAAAAGCTTTGGTTACCAGCTGTAAATAAAAATACTATAGACTATAACCTAATCCTAAATCTCTAGGTAACGCAATTGGTCCCCGGCAACGACGCCAACTTGATTGCTCGAGTATTTACCCGATACACTTAACCGCAAGGCAGTATATGCGGGGTCGAATCCACAAGGACCAATGGTACACTAAAGATTTGCGAGACTTGTAAATAGCTAAAGCGAACGAAAAGTTTGTTTGTTTGGTTTCAGAAATTGTGAATAAAAATGCAATAAAGAAAACGATTTAACTTATGGGATTAAAACATTGCGCTATAGGGTATTTCAGAGATCAATGACCAATGGGGAAATGAAACAAGGAATTCAATAGTTAAGAACCGGTCTAGAACATGAACACAAGATTTGACTAACCCTCTTTCAAGGTATTAATCACTAAAGTTGACTACTCAATTACTAAACTTTCATTTGTAATCTCCTAAGCAAATTTGCATTATCAAACAAGTTCACTAAGTTCACAATATCCCCTAACATCAACTTTCGCAGGTTAGAGAAATATTGCTCAATTCATATTGGTTCAGGCATTCTATCGAACACTTGTGATGCGTAGAAAGACCTAGAATCTAGAACAAGGTGATCAGTCCTATTCTAGCAGTAAGAGCATATGAATCAAAGAACCACAAAGAAATTAGAATTCCCAAGCAACAATTAAACCATTAAATCATTTGATCCCCTACTTAGAACCCTAAAACCCAATTAGGTGACTACTCACACATAGGAAAAGAGAAAACAAAAATCATAGATAAAGAAAACATGATTAAATTGCAGAAATAATAAGAAAGGGTCTAAAAATCTTCTCCAAATTGTCAATGAGGATGGATCTCTAGAATCCCGAAAGAGCGGCTTACAAAAAGTCTCAGGTAGCAGAAAGAAATAGAAAAATAGAATAGGCATCCCCCCTTGCTAATTAGGTTTTGGGGGTATTTATACCCTTATTAAAATAAAATATATAAAATAAAAAATGAGAATAGAAAAGTTTAGAAAAAGGAAATAAGTGTCTGGATTGTAGTCAAAACAGACTTCAATAGACTTGTGTATAAATTTCACCAGACTTCACCAAACTTGTCTGCAGACTTCAAACTTCACCAGACTTGTCTTCAAAGTTCACCAGACTTCTCCAGACTTGTCTACAGACTTCACCAGACCTCTCCAGACTTCAACAAACTTGGCTACAGACTTTACTAGACTTCTTTAGACTTTTCCAAACTTCATGCTTCAATTCAACTTAAAGATATCCAAAAGTCACTTCCTGCTTCTTTATTCCAATTAAGCTCGAATCCAACCAAAAGACTCCAAATCTAGCACATCTCCATACCTAATCACAACTCAAGAAAAGACCAAAAAGACACAAAATACGGACAAAGATGCGACATATGACTCAAAACAAATATTAAATAAAGGACAAAAGACACCAAAAACACAATACATCAAGGCCAGATTTGGAAAGTAACTTATTTATGGAACATGAAGAAAAATAAACTCACAACTGTCAATGACAGTCAGAAGTTCATAGATTACAAACAAATTCGGTGAATTTTTGTGGATACACAAACTTTCATATGGTTTTGTAAAATAATAATGGGTAAACAAAAGTCAACTTGATACAACAGAGAATTCTTCACTAGCTCTACCGAGCCGTTGGATTGGCTTCAGTGTCAAATGTCATGCTCACTTCTATAGAACTCTGCGAATTCATCTCCGGACTATGTCCTCCCCTCAAGTTTTCTGATGCCAAACACTCGTTTAATTCGAAAACAACTTGAGTCATTGTTGGTCTATTTACTGAAGAAGGATTCAGACATGACATTGCTAGTTCGACAGCTTTCCATACTGAACCGGAGTCGTAATCTCCATGGAGGCTTGGATCTGTAATACTCTTGATGTCCCCTTTCGTAAGCATTTTTCCCACCCATTCTGCTATGTGTCGCTTTTCACGGTTTTGGTCAATCACTGGTTGATTTGTAACTATCTCTAATATTACAATCCCAAAACTGTAGACATCACTCTTTTCTGTCAACCAATTTGTCCGGTAATATCTGTAAACAATTTTACTTAACATGATCCTTATAGAAAGAAAAGAATATGCTTAATACATTGTGATAATTCAGTGGTGATACTTACTCGGGATCAAGGTACCCAATTGTTCCAGCAACAACTGTCGATACATGTGTTTCGCCTTCGATCGGAAATGATCTCGAAAGTCCAAAATCAGCAAGTTTGGCCTGAAAATGTTCATTCAACAATATATTTGTAGTTTTGATATCTCTATGAACCATAAGTGGCTTACACCCATTATGTAGGTACTCCAACCCTATGCAAGAAAAAAGTCATTTAAAAAGAAAACAAATTCCATAAATTGAATCATATAAATCTAGGCAAAAAAATGTGAACACTAGACGAACCTTGTGCAGAGTCCGCAACTATTTTTAGTCTAGCTGCCCAATTCAAAAATGAGCCACCACGTTTTCCTGTGTATTTAGTGAAGGAATAACTGAAGTTTAAATTCTAATACGCATAGCTAAATAGTTAGAATATCGCAATCAAAATATGAATAGTGTTTAATATATCTGTCAAAATAAATATAGTTTGATATCCGGCAACTTTGATATATCACCTGACATATGCTCATCTAAGTCTCCATTGGCCATGTATTCGTAAATGAGGGCCAAATTTTCTCCTTCATCACAATAACCAACAAGACCAACCAAATTCTTGTGATGAACTCTGAGAAGAAGTTCCACCTATCAAACATCATGCTAAGTCTTTTATCTCGAAAAGGATATTTTCTTGGGTTTATGATTATAATAAAAGAGTGATATTTGAAGAAAAAAACACACATTGGAAAGATGGAAATGACTTAATTAAGTAATATATAAGGGACATGGTTCAATGGACTCATACTTTGTTGGTTTTGAGTTGGAAACGCAAATCAAAAGTTGACATGAGGATTTATAAGTATTTTTATTCAATTTTTTTTATTGAAAGTTGTGAGAAGAGTACCTCAGCTTTGAATTGTTTATATCCTTGAGACGAAGAATGTGAGAGCATTTTAATAGCGACTTCTTCGGTATCATTCACAGAACCATAATAGACGATTCCAAACCCTCCTTTCCCAAGGACTCTTTGGAAGTTCTTTGTCATCTTCACAACTTCAGAGTAAGTAAACCTTTTATTTTTGGACATTATTGTCGGTTCGGATGATCTAGAGGATCTACCACCCGTGTTTAGCATGCATGATGTTGGCTCTAAATTTGTGAGACAAAATGTCAGAGAAAGTACTATATATATATATAAGTTTCATATACAAACACGTTGTACTAACTTTCAAGTGTTGAATTTATGACGAATACCTTCATCAGTTGATGGCTTTTTCTTTTTTATGAGAACACAAAATAGAATCGGTACAACTACGAGAACAACCACTAAAGCAAGTGATGCGGAAATGGATAATATAATGTTGTTTTTCCGATGTCCACCCTCTTTGGATCCGTTTACGCATGATCCAGTTGTGCAAAAAATATTTGGATTTCCTTCAACACTTTAGATTACAAGTATTTAGTTTTTCAAGATATTGTTTTGATCAAAGTGGATATAAAAATCATCAAAGAAATATAACAGGAGAGATCTTACTTCAACTTCAATCCTTTCTTCTGTATTAGCTTTTTGGGAACTGGACCATTGAGATTGTTCCTACTTAAATTTCTATTACAATACACAAATACGTTAAACATATGCAAATTTTGATATAAGAACTCATGTTTTCATGGTATCGTATAAAAACTCACATGACCAGGAGTGATTTCATGTCGGCTAGAAATTCCGGCACACCCCCAGTCAAATTATTATTTGACAAGTCCCTGACAGTTGAGAAACAAATAATTCTTTTTTGTAAATTTGTTAACAAAGATATTGCTACTACTAAGTTGTGGTCATGATACGTACAGTTCTTGTAGATGGGTTAGATTCAAAATGCTAGGTGTGATAATCCCAGTCAATGCACTTGAAGACAGGTTTCTAGTAACGACAGATTCACAAAATGTGTTAAACGTGCAAGACATTATGAAAGAAATATGGTTAAATCATATACTTACAAGAACGTGACTATAGGTGGAGTAGAATTATCGAAGCTATTGCATTTGAGACCATCCCATAAAAATTGGCTGGGGACACACGGATCTCCTTCCCAGCTGATTTTACTTAATCTATAAGTAGATTGGATATTCTTGATGGCGAAAACTAACAATTTTGAATTTTGAAAATATCAACGATAACATATATATATATATATATATATATATATATATATTTACACAAGGATTTATAATTAAAAATTTGGCATACCATCATCTTCATTAGTTTCGAGTTGTGAGTGATTTATCAAAGTGTAGATCTCCATAGCGTTAATCATAGGCGGAATTGGACCCCCCATTCCGTTAAGTTGCAAAAGACATTTCCCTTCCTTACATTTTCTTGGCGTCGTGTCGTATATAGTTTTGACTTTTAAATGTGTAGGAATGTAAGGTCCGTTAATTATTTCTCCATTCAAGAAAATAAAAAATTGTCTCTGATCATCGCCTGTTTGAGGCTGAAGCTCCGCAAAGTGCATGTAGAGGTAAATCTCTGCACTAGGATCCCCCGACTCCCAAGAAAAATTTAGCATTGTGCTGCTAGCCTTCTTCGGAGTGATAGCATTGGCCATCACATCTTGTGGGATATCGTAACCAGTAGAAGTATTTATACTGAGAGCAGTATTTATTAACGCCCACTCGTCCTTGAAGTTGTTGAGCCACATACGATCATGGACATCTTCTGGGTGCCTAACGAAATTTCGTGTTAGAACACATCAATAAATGAAAGCATGCATTAGACTTTTAGTAGTATTGAGTTTTTATCCTTACCTCATTATCAAGCCACCTGTTGTGCTAAAATAGTACCTAATCATGTTCCTAAACGAGCCCCTTTCAGTAGTATACATATTGTTTCTCAGTGGTCGTAGTTCCAAGGAATTTATCATTGGTGTTGTTTTCCCTGTCTTAACAAGACATACCTGTAAAGAGTTGGATCTTGGAACGTGGATGAGCTCCTCAAATGAGAGAACATCCTTCACCGTTGCCCACTTATTTGGGCCAAGGTACAGATCAAAGTTTGGGACGACGTTAAGACCATCGTAGTTTCCGTATACGAAAATAGCCCTAATTAGATAGTTCATGCCCCGTGTGACATTCAGATTGTAGCAGTTTCGGATTCCCTCTGGAAAGTATCTCAGTTTCAAAGATGACTCAAAGAAGGCAAGTGTATGTTCCTTCTCGATTTGACTAGTTTTCCCACCTCGGACATAACCATCATCTGATGTATATGTTAATTCAAGCGTGGAATCTTTGTAAGGAGATTCTTTGGGGGACAGACCGCAATCTAAATTGATGAATCCTACAAGAAGACATTTATAATTATATATAAGTATCTTATATACTAGTAGTTACTCCGTGCTACGCACAGATTTAGTTTACATTGTTTTTAGATATCTTTTGTAATTTTAGAGATTATTAATTCAAAAAATATTAATTAAATAAAAATATTATATAAGATTTGAGATATGAGATATGAGGGTTAGTAAAATGTGTATCTTTCAATTTATAAGATAAATTGTAGTTGATTATATTGAGTTACAAATATACATGTCCATACCTTTTTCATCCTCAGCTTGAACAAGATGTAGTATAAAGACGAAAATCACAAGTACAACGAACCCACAACATCTCTCCATTTTTCTGCTCGACTTTTGAAAAACGAGATTTCAAGATATAACAAACTGGCGAGCCTTTTATAATATGTATCCAAGGATATTATATGAGCCACTTTTCAAATGGACATTAAAAAAAAAAAAAAAAAATCTTGGGTTCACCAACTCTCATAAACCCCCTCTTATGTATGACATGGACCACATGGCATATTGTTGTATTATGTGCTCCATGTCATATCATATCTAAAAAATAAATAAAAAGAAAACAAATTAAGGAAACAAATTATTTAGATTTTTTATTAACAAATTCATGTCTGTTTCGGTTTATAAAAAGTATTAGAGTTTAAATTTCTAATTTTAAAAATTATATGTTGGTTTGGGTTTATAAAAAATAGTTAGGATTTAGATTTTATAATGAAACAAAATTATATCGGTTTGAGTTTGCAAAAAAGTTGTTAGAGTTTAGATTTGCAATTAAACGAAAATATATGTCGGTTTGAAATTACAAAACAGTGGTTAGAGTTTAGATTTTACAACTAAACAAAAATATATGCCGGTTTGGGTTTATAAAAAGAGTGTTTATGATTTAGATTTTACAATTAAAAAAAATTATATGTCGGTTTGAGTTTATAAAAGAGTATTTAGAGTTTAGATTTTACAAAAAAAAAAATTATATGTTGCTTGGGGTTTATAAAATATGGTTAGGTTTTAAATGTGATAATTAAAACTGTAATATAATATTAGAATTAACAATTTTAAAATTGATTGATCTACAAGATTTTGTTTACTTAATTAAGATTTATTTCCTTAATTTATAGGGGGTGAATTAGATAGGTTCACCACTAGGGTGAATCCAAAAAAATTGTCCAAAAAAAAAAATAAACAACAGTCAAACACAATTTGTGAGGAAAACTAAGCTACTTTAATGCCGGCAGATAGCACAGAGCAAGATGTGAGAAGTTTAACTATTGAAATAACTAGACAAATAAGAAGTAGTAGTGCTTGAAGATTATTTCATATCTATAAGGGCAAGAACATTGACTCAATGTCACGTCTACTTTAGAGTTTAGACGTTGAAGTTTACACGTTACAATTTGCATGAAAATTAATAAACCGAAAAGTAGGGGCGAGCATAAACCCCAAACCAAACCATACGACATCAAATCAAACCGACCCGGACAAAAGTGAACTGCTTTAGGTCGGTCAGTTTCTTTTCAAGCTGGTCCAAAAAGAAAATAAAACAGAGAGTCTTCACAAGTTGGAAAATCAAACTAAATATAAGCAAATCCAAATTTATAGGAAAAAAAACTAGGTGAAGAGGATAAATGTATAGATCACCGGTTCAAATGACACTTGAGAAGAGACCATGTAAAATATTATGGTTCAGTCTTGAGAGGATGCATCGACCTAGATTCTTAGTTATTCAAAAAAAAAAACTACGGTAAGATATTTTATTAACAAACCGGAACGGTACGTGTTGGAAACTAACTTGACTTTATGTATTTGGATTTGATGAGTTTCTCAACCGTACTTTATTATTACTCCAACTTGGGATAAAAAGGAAAAAAAAAATACACAAGCATTTCTCTTAACTTAAGAAATTGGCAATTAGGCAAATTAAATATGTTGGGAAGACTGAAGGTTTAAGTACCTAAATCTATCACAAGACGTGGACACTAGGCTTCGATGCTCCAAACTCTTTCAAAGAATGAATACGCATGTATGCGTCACATCCTTCTATAATTGAACTACTTGTTGATTTGAATTTGTTTGCACTCTATTGTTTAAACCAATTTGAAAAGAAAAAAACTCAAGAAGGAAAACAGTGGCTAATAATTTATAACTTCACTGCTGGTTCTGGTTGTCACCTGAATGTTTGAAACCGGGACATGTCATCTACTAATACACCAAGAGTTAGAAAATTTTGTGTAACAATGGATGATTTTCGGTAGAATTAGGTACATAACTTTCTCTTAACTCGGATCAAACCAATTAATTCAAATCCCCAAACAAATCACAGATGTCCTAGAACCTTTTGATATATAACTAAGAATATTAAGACTTTTTCGGTTTCATTTTTGCTTTTTTGCTTTTTTTTTAGTAATTCATGAGTGATTCTGAACGCTTTCTAGTTGCAAAAACTAATCTCCTGAGCCCGGAGGAAACCATGTTAATTTTCGAACTCAGTGGTCAATAATACTAGAACCTAAGTGTCAGGACTTACTTCCCTTTACCACTTGACCAAGGCCACTTAGTTCATTCTTGCTCTTTTCTCAGCATAGTAACTCTTTTTCCTTTTTTTTTTATTAAAGAATGGTGGAGTGGAACCGGTTCTCGTCTTACATAAACTGCATCAAAAAATCCGAATAATGTTAGCTTAATACATACTCATGAACATAACCATACAACCATATAAGATTAATGAAATGACCCGACCCTTTTTTTAATACAATGTTAAACTAGTGATCCCATGCTTACTAACATCCTAAGCCCCAATAAACAAAACAACAGAAATACAATAACAACATTAACTAGAAAGACTAATAACTAATAAATCAATAATCAATCCAACATAACAGTAATAGGTCATCCAATAAAGTCATTAAACATTAAACCAGCAACCTAGCAACATTCTAACGACTCAACTCTAGCAACCTAACAGAAGCCAGACAACACATCAACGAGCCACTAGAACATCTTCTTCTTCTTCATGGTCTTGATTCCATGATCACACATTACCTTTACATGCATCACAAAAAATAATTAAGACGCATGAGTATTATCAAAAATACTCAATGAGGCAATCCTCCCATCTATTAGGCTATACACACAAGCAATTGAGAATTTAATGTTCAACAAACAATAAACAACACAATTAAACCAGGAAATGCAAGTATCAGCCGTCTGCTGAATGGGTTGGTGTCGACCGAAACCCTCCTGGTTATGTTAATTGACACTGACCACCGGACAACTCTAAAAACCTAGCAATGTCGACTGACACCTTTACCTGGTGTCGACTGACACCTCTACCTGATGTCGACCGAATCCTCCCCAAGTTCTCGCGCCGTCTCCACTTTGGTGTCGACCGAACTGAAAAAATAATGGTGTCAACCGACACCTTCCTTGGTGTCGATCGACACCCATCCCAAAACTATGGAAAATTGTTTGCGGGTGTTACACTTAATATCAATCATCCAAACAAACTACAACCACAATCCTAACTAAAGAAAAGTTAAGTTGGGTTGTATATGTTAAGTGATATTTTTAACGGTTTTTATAATCGTTTTGATATTACTTCTTGAGTATTTTTCGTCGAGAACTTGTTTATTATGGTCTTTTCTATATATTTAGGTTTATGGACCATTTGGAGCAAAATGAGGTGTTTTGAAAGAGAAATGGAGCAAAATGCATCTTGATCTAGTGTCAAATAAAACCTAATGTGCACTCAACCACGATCTAATGGTGTCGTCGTAACACTTAGGGTCGAATCCACAGAGACCAAACGATACACTATGAAATTATATAGATCGAGTATAGTTAAAGCAAAAGAAAGTTTGTATTTCAAGTAATCGATTAAGAAAGTTCGGGTTTTCGGGTTTTCGGGTTTAAGCATATAGAACCCGTTCGGGTTTTTTATACTTTCGGGTCGGGTTCGGGTATTATCCGTTCGGGTTCGGGTTTTTCGGGTATACCCGAACTCATTCAATCCATGAACAAAAAAAAAAACTAATTTTTATTTTTTTATAAATTTTAAAAAACTTATATATATATATATATATATAAATATTTAACATTTCATCTTAGTACAGAGAAACTAAGATAGCAGAATGGTTAAAAATGCATCCATAAATGTTCAAGGTCATAGGTTCGAATCCTCTAAAATGCATATTTTTACATTTAATTCGGGTTACTTCGGGTGGGCATTCGGGTTCGGATAATACCCGAACCCGAACTGAACCATCTACTTCGGGTCAGGTTCGAGTTCGGGATTCGGGTCCGGGTAAAATGCCCAAGCCTATATACATGAGTTCTTCCGCCTTACCATTTTTTCACAAGTAAATAGCATCATCTTGTGCATCCCATGTGTACACTGCGCCACACCTATAAATGGAAGCCCCTGTATATGCTGTATTTATGATATTCCATACAAAGTTACACTTGAATATCGTCTTCGTGAAGATAGCACCATCATGAAAACTAAAATTGTATGTAGGACCTTGAAATTTAACAAAATGATCACCTAAATCGTCGGTTATGGACTTGCAATGAACTTGTAGATCACTATGACTTAAAGAAAGGTTGTTTTGAAAAACTACAGTATATTTATGACATGCAGCTTCATTTGACCCAAAACGCGAAAAAAATATCAAAAACAGAAAACTTAATGCAATAATCATTATTTCGTATCAATCTAAGTATACTTTGGAGTATATCTTGCAAAATACTTCTTTATTACATTTGGGTATGTCTTTGCTGATTTATAGACTTTTGATGTTTGGAAAAGTCTTATCTCATTAAGTTGAGAAATACTTTAAATGTGTTTGAACACTTTTTTGTCATAAAAGATGTTAAATTTTTTATGAATAATATTTGACTAGTTTAATTAATTATTTTTATTTTCCCAAAAGTAACATAGATGAAACAAAAACCCATGCATGTGTCTATCGGTGAATGTAACATAGATAAACAAAAGTAACATAGATAAACAACTATGTTAAAATTTTGGGATATAGAATAATAATAAAATATTGGGATATATTTATAAAAGTAACATAGATAAACAAAAACCCATGCATGTGTCTATCGGTGAATGTAACATAGATAAACAAAAGTAACATAGATAAACAACTATGTTAAAATTTTGGGATATAGAATAATCATAAAATATTGGGATATATTTATAAAAGTAACATAGATAAACAAAAACCCATGCATGTGTTGTTGCAGGATAATTCTTCATCTACCGAGCCGTTGGGCTCACTTCGGTTTCGAAGGTCAAGCTCAATTCTATAGAACTCTTTGATTCCATATCCCGACTCGCTCCTCCCCTTGCATTTTCAGATGCCAGACACTCGTTTAATTCAACAACAACTTGGGACATGGTCGGTCTTCTCACAGAATTAGGATTTAGACAACCCATTGCTAGTTCAACAGCTTTCCAAACAGAAGCAGAGTCATAATCTTCATTAAGACTAGGATCCATAATGCTTTTGATGTCTCCTTTTGTAAGCATTACTCCTACCCATTCTGCTATATGAGGCTTTACACGGATTTTGTCGATCACAGGTTGGTTTGTGATGATCTCTAACAATACAATCCCAAAACTATAAACATCACTCTTTTCTGTCAACCAATTTGTCCTATAGTATCTGCAAATCGAAATTTATGACAAAATTTGTGAAGTTTCTTTCTCATTAAGAGAAAGAAAAAAAGGAATTTCATGAGCGGTATACTTACTCAGGATCGAGATATCCAGGAGTACCGGCAACAACTGTTGACACATGAGTTTCACCTTCTATCGGAAATGATCTTGAAAGCCCAAAATCAGAAAGTTTGGCTTGGAAGTGCTCATTCAACAATATATTTGTGGTTTTGACATCTCTATGAACCATTGGTGGTTTGCATCCATTATGCAAATACTCAAGTCCTAAGCGACAACAATCATTTTTAATTAATAGCAAATAAACAAACAGTGGAAAATATTATGGGGTTAATCTCTAAACAAACCTTGTGCAGACTCAAGGACTATTTTAAGTCTAGTTCCCCAATTCAAAATAAACCGGTTGCGTGTTCCTGGTTGTTAAAAGAACATATTTTAGTGCCCAACTCTTATGTTACCTCCACAGAACAAAAAAAATAAAAGAAAAATTCATTCATACTTGATTTATACCTGACATATGTTCTTTTAGATCTCCATTCGCCATGTATTCATAGATAAGAGCCAAGTTCACTCCTTCGTCGCAGTATCCAACAAGACCGACCAAGTTTTTGTGATGAACTCTTAGAAGAAGTTCTACCTAGACACCAAAAACCATAACTCAGAAGTTTATGCTAGTTTTTAGAAATATTTTAGTTATTGATGTTTGTGATGACGGTGAGAGATTATTACCTCAGCTTTGAATTGTTTATATCCTTGAGATGATGAATGGGAGAGTATCTTAACAGCTACTTGTTCAGTACCGTTCACAAAACCATGATAAACAAATCCAAACCCTCCTTTCCCAAGGATTCTTTGAAAGTTATTTGTCATTATCACAACCTGTGAGTAAGTAAACCTTCTATTTTTTGCCACTATTGCCGGTTCCGATGATCTAGGCGATCTACCATCTGATGCTTGCATATACGATGGTGGTGGCCCTAAGATTTCAAGCAAAAACTGTTGTTATACTTAGTACTTAAGTTTGATATTTATGTATGTGTTGTGATATTAAGAATTAAGAAAGCAAGGAAATTTGAACTTATTGATAAAGTACCTTCAACTTTTGGTGACCTTTTCTTTTTAAGAATAAAAAACAGAACCAATGCACCTATAAGAACAGCTATTGAAACAATTGATGCAATAACTGGCACTATGACACTCTTTTTCTTATGTCCATCATCTCCTTTATTCACACATGAACCAGCTGTGCAAACAAGATGAGGGTTGCCTTTAACACTGTAAAATGTGAGTGCTGTTAAAGATATCAATTACATCAATAGGTGTGATAAAAATTAAAAAGTTATAAATAAAAATTGTTTACTTTAATTTCATTCCTTTCTTCTGAAGAAGTGAGGGAGGAACTGAGCCACTGAGATTATTACCACTTAGGTTTCTGTTGGAGTAGACAATGATTCGAAACTATTTTAAGTAAGTTAACTAAAAGAAAGAATAATTTGAAGTGTCTCATTATAAACTCACATGACCAAGAGTGATTTTATGTCAGCTAGAAACGCAGGTATATCTCCAGTCAAGTTGTTACCTGACAAGTCCCTGCCCAAAGAAGAACGAACCCTTCAAATATGATTCATTTCTGAAGGCAAAAACCATTTGAGGTTTCGTCAGCCGTGGAGATACTTACAGTTTCTGCAAGTGAATTAGATTCATAATGGCTTGCGTGATGATCCCACTTAATCCACTTGAAGATAAGTCTCTAGAGAAAAAACAAAAAAAAAAAAAGGTGTGAGATAATAATTTGAAAATTGACATGATTAAAGATTGACGTGATTAAAAAAATATTATTAATTGTATTAAACGGTTTATCTCACAAGGAAGTGATTATTGGTGACGTAGAAATATCAGAGCTGTTGCAATTTAGACCATCCCACAAAAACAGTTTGGGGACACATGGATCTCCTTGCCAACTGATTCTAGTTAATCCGTAAGTATCTTGAACATTCTTAATACCAACAACTGTAAAGTTTGATGATATCAAGAATCAAAACATAAAACACAGATATTTGTAGATAAGGTCAATAATGTATAAAAAATCGACATACCGTCATCTCCATTTGTGGTAAATCAATCACGCTGAAAGCCTCGATAGCATTAAGTATAGGTGGAAGGGTCGATTTCAGCGTCTTCACAAGCTGCAAAATGCATGCCCCTCCATCGCATTGCTGTGGGATCGAGTTGACTATGGATGCGGTTTTTAGCGGTAGAGGACTAAAAGGTCCAAAAGTATATATTCCGTTCTGTGTTACATTGAATTCCCTTGTGTCGTTAGCCCTTAGATTCTGAAGCTCTGCAAAGTGTACGTAAGAGTAATACTGTGTAGGAGGCTCTATTGTCCATGTGATGTTCAAGGTCTCGTTAGCCTCAAGGGGCGTTGCGGCTTTTGCCATTACACCTTGTGGTAGTTCATATGTAATACCAGTGTTTACATTGAGAGTCGTAGTTAGTTGTGTCCATGAGTTGTCGAAGAGAGGGTACCATTTACGGTCATAGACATCCTCCGGGAACCTGCACAATCATGTATTAGATTACATTACTAATCTGACATATGGCTTTCCATTTTTTCAAACGCAACAACTATATTGACATGTGAAAATTGTTTTGTTCTCCTCAAGAAATATAATTTATTTTTTCAAATAATTTTTAAGAAATTATAAAATGTAAACACAAAATCCAGTATCTATTTTTTTGGCAGTTTTTGCTTTCACGTTTGCAACGTAATTACAACGTATGTATAGAGAAAATTTCATTAGAACACATATATAGAGAAAATAAAATTTAGATAACATGAATGCAAACAAGCAATCGAAACATAAAGTTTATGTACCTTATACGAGTACTTGAATTGCTAATATACCCTCGGAATAAGTATTTCAGTGAACCGCTTTGAGTAACGTACATATTTTTCTTCAGCGGCCGTAGCTCCAACATATTTATAAAAGGTATACTTATTCCCGTGTTAACAAGACACACCTGTAAAGAGTTGGAATTGGTCACATGGATGATCTCCTCTATAGTGTCATTGCTACTCACCGTTGACCACAAATTTGGACCCAAGTAAAGGTCAAAGTTTGGCACAACGTTAAGACCATCGTAATTTCCATATACAAATGTGGCCTTGATCAAATAGTTGGTGTCGCGGGTGACGTTTAGATTGTAGCAGTTTCGTACCCCCTCTGGAAAATATCTCATAATCAAGGTCGGCCTATCGTAGAGCGGTTCGAATTCCTTGGCAACTCTACCGGTTTTCCCACTGTTTACTAAATCAGCATCTGATGTATATGTTAAACCCGTTTCTGGCGCATTGTAAGGAGATGCAAGAGGGGATAAACCACAATCCACACTAATGAAACCTAATAATTAAGACAATACATGAAAAGCAAAATAGTGTATCATCTAAGAAACAGTTTAAGAAATAAGAAACACGCATATATATATATATATATATATATATACAGACTGGATCAACAAATTAGTGCTTACCTGTTTGATTTTGAGCTTGTACAAGATGAAGTATCAACAGAAAAGTGACAACGTACACAAAATATCTCTCCATTGTTCTCCGTACTTTCCAAAAGAAAGAACGTTTTCTTAAGATATCAAGCTATGCATGTGAGTACATATGACTATATGAGCCACTTCTCAAAAGTCTCAAAGGCAGTTATACATATAAATAAAATAATTGAGAAATTTTTTCACGATGGAAAATGATACGACAGAACAAGTTTTGAGAAAATGACAAAGTGTCTTTTGTTTTTATGTCAATGACAAGAGTTATTAGTGGTCGAAAACATTTTCATGTACTTTAGACCGGTCACAATACATTGACGAAAGTTAACGAAAAATAATTTCGGTGTAGTCGACATCGCAGAACGAGGAATAATATCTAGAAAGGAGACGTGTATAAATAAATAAATGACGTTTTTCGTTGAATTTGACTTTGTATGGCATTTCATTGGTTGATCTGTCTAATCGTGTCTTCTTCGTTCTAGATGGATAACGTTTTCGCAATTGCAAGCTCCACCGTCAAAAGTCATCGATCATAAAGCTTATATCTCTTTGTGTACTGTTATACATCATAGTATTTGTGCATGCACAATGAAACCTCCAATGATGTTGTACATTAGAAACATATTTGAGTACTTAAGCGAAACAGATTAAACAAAAACTTATGTAATATCGCAGAAAATTTCTTCATTTGAACTACCGAGCTATTGGGCTCACTTGGGTAGTAAAGGTCAAGCTTACGTCTAAAGAACTTGTTGAGTCAATGTCTCGAATCGCTCCTCCCCTTGAATTTTCACATGTCAAACACTCATTTAATTCAAAAACAACTTGAGACATGGTGGGTCTTCTAGCTGAAGAAGAATTAAGACAACACATTGCTAGCTCAACAGCTTTCCAAACAGAAGTGGAATCATAATCTCCATTTAGACTTGGATCCATAATGTTTCTTATGTCTCCTTTTGTAAGCATTTCCCCAACCCATTCCGCTATATGTGGCTTTTCACGACTATGGTCGATCACATGTTGGTTTGTGATAATCTCTAACAATACGATCCCAAAACTATAAACATCACTCTTTTCTGTCAACCAATTTTTTCTGTAGTATCTGGAAAGCAAAACATATTATAAATTTTACGTAGTTTCTTTTTCATTGAAGAAAATGGATAATCACTTAAAAGGTAACTTACTCAGGATCGAGATATCCAGGAGTTCCAACAACAACTGTTGACACATGAGTTTCACCTTCGATTGGGAATGATCTCGAAAGCCCAAAATCAGCAAGTTTGGCATCAAATTTTTCATTCAGCAATATATTTGTTGTTTTGACGTCTCTATGAACCATTGGTGGTTTGCATCCATTATGCAAATACTCAAGTCCTATGCCACAACATTAGGTTTTAGCAATATTGCATAGTTTATCTAAATGAAAAATAAAATAAACAAACAAGTATAAGAACAAATAATGGGGGATAATCTCTAAACCGACCTTGGGCAGATTCAACTACTATTTTTAGTCTAGTTCCCCAATTTGAAATAAACTGGTTACGTGTTCCTGTATTTTAAATGTAAAGATAAATGTTAAAACTATAGAACTAATAAATAACAGTTAGTCATGATTGTCTTACCTGACATGTGGTCTTTTAAATCTCCGTTGGCCATGTATTCATAAATAAGAGCCAAGTTCTCTCCTTCGTCACAGTATCCAACAAGGCCTACCAAATTTTTATGATGAACTCTAAGAAGAAGTTCCACCTAAATACCAAGCCAGTAATCACAAGTTATATAATCTTTAAAATATTTGGATCATTGATTATTTCGTTTGAGATACTGATGAAAGTATGATTTTACCTCAGCTTTAAACTGTTTATATCCTTGCGATGAAGAATGAGAGAGTATCTTAACAGCTACTTGCTCTGTGCCGTTCACAAAACCATGATAAACAATTCCAAACCCTCCTTTCCCAAGGATTCTTTGGAAGTTATTTGTTATTATCATAACTTCTGAGTATGTAAATCTTCTATTCTTCGTCACTATTGCTGGTTTAGCTGATCTAGGGGATCTACCATCTGACGCTTGTACATATGATGTTGGTGGCCCTAAGTTACCGAAAAAAATATTGTAGTCAGGCTTAGAACTTGGTCTGATATTTAAGTGTGTTGTGATATTACTCTTGAGCTAAGGTATTATACCTTCAACTTTTGATCCCGTTTTCTTTTTGAGAACAAAAAATATTGCCAATGCACCTATAAGAACAGCTATTGAAGCAATTGATGCGATAATTGGCACTGTGATACTCTTTTTCTTATGTACATCTCCTTTGCTAACACATAAATCTGTGCAAAGAAGATGAGGGTTGCCTTCAACACTGCAAATTTTGTTGTTGTTAAAGATGTCAAATATATAAATTTGCTTGATAACAATCGGAAAAACAAAAAAAAAAATTGTTTACTTTAGTTTTAATCCTTTCTTCTGGAGAAGAGAGAGAGGAACCGAGCCAGTGAGATTATTACCACTTAAGTTTCTGTTGGAGTAGATGAAGAGTCAAACCATAAGCAATCATGTTTTAGAAAAAGTTTAGGAAACTTACATATCCAAGAGTGATTGTATGTCAGCTAGAAATTTAGGTATTTCTCCAGTTAATTTGTTATCTGACAAGTCCCTGCCATTAACAATAATATAATTCACTTCCAAAAGGCGAAACAAATATGAGGTCTGGTCAGCCGAAGAGATACGTACAGGTATTGAAGATTGGTTAGATTTTGAATTCCTTGTGTAATGACCCCAGTTAAACCACTTGAAGATAAGTCTCTGAAGACATGAAGTGTGAGAATTGTACTTGAATTGATATGATTAAAAAATATATATATATAAATTATCGAATGATTCTTCTCACAAGGAAGAAATTATTGGTGGCGTAGAAATATCGGAGTTGTTGCAATTTAGACCATCCCACAAAAACTGTTTGGGGACACATGGATCTCCTTGCCAACTGATTCTATTCAATACATAAGTGTTTTGAACATTCTTGATACCAGCAACTGCGTTTGTAAAGCTTGACGATATCAAGAATAAAAACATAAAAAACGCAAAAGACTTGTAGGTAAGACCAATGATGTAAAAAGCGACATACCTTCATCTTCATTTGTCTCCATTTGGGGAAAATCAATCACAGTGAAAGCCTCGATAGCATTAAGTAAAGGCGGAAGAGTTGATTGCAGCGTCTTCACGAGCTGCAAAAGACATGCCCCTCCACTACATTGCTCGGGGGTTAAGTCCTGTACGGTTTCAGTTTTGAGCGGTTTAGGACTATAAGGTCCAAATGTATTATCTCCATCCAACGTCACATTAAATTCTCTTGTATCATTGGCCCTTAGAGATTGAAGCTCTGCAAAGTGAATGTAGGAGTAAAATGGTGTAGTAGGAGGCTCTATTGTCCATGTAATGTTCAAGGTCTCGTTAGCGTTTAGCGGTGTTGCGGCTGTTGTCATTACACCTTCTGGTAGTTCATAACGAGTGCTAATATTTACATTGAGATTCGTAGTTACTTGCGTCCATGAGTTCTGAAAGAGCGGGTACCATTTACGGTCATAGACATCATCCGGGAACCTGTCAAAATCTTGTATTAGATCACATTACTAATCTGACATATGGCTTTCCATCGTTAATTTCAAACGAAAAAAAAAAAAAAAAAAACTATCGACATATAAAATCTTGATATCTTTCAAGAAAAAAATAAAACCATGCTTTTCAAAAATCTTTTTTACTAAATTATAAATGAAACTCAAAATACCTGTGTTTCTCTATCTGTTCTTGCAGTTTGATTATAAAACCAAATTTAATTAGAACGCGAAATATCGTAAGAAAATATTTACGATATAACATGTATGTATACGTAAATCCAAACAATCAGTCAAGAGTCTGACGTATGTTTATGTAACATGAAAGTTTGGATCGTTTAGTACCTTATACGACGACTTGAATTGCTAATATACAACCTGAATAAGTTCTTCAGTGAACCGCTTTGAGTAGCGTACACATTTTTCTTCAATGGTCGTAGCTCCAAAACATTTATAAAAGGTATACTTATTCCCGTCTTAACAAGACAGATCTGCAAAGAGTTGAATTTGGTCACATGGATGATCTCTTCCATCGTGTCATTACTACTCACCGTTGTCCATAAATTTGGCCCAAAGTAAAGGTCAAAGTTGGGGTCGACATTAAGACCATCGTAATTTCCATATACAAATGTGGCCTTGATCAAATAGTTGGTGTCGCGGGTGACGTTTAGATTGTAACAATTTCGTACTCCGTCTGGAAAGTATCTCAGTGTCAAAGCCGGCTTATCAACGAACGGTTCGAATTCCTTGGCGATTCCACCAGTCTTCCCACTATTTATTAAACCGGCATCTGATGCATATGTTAAACCGGTTTGGGGTGCATTGTATGGTGACTCGGGAGGGGATAAACCGCAATCTACACTGATAAATCCTGTTAAGAAAATAGCTGAACTATTATTTCGTAGTCAAATCATCTAAGAACAGTTGAAGAACACACACACACATATATTAAATCAACAAATTCATGGCGTACCTGTTTGATTTTGAGCTTGAGCAAGACGAAGTATCAGCACAAAAATGGCAATGAACACAGAACTATATCTCTCCATTGTTTTCCTTACTGTCCAAATGAGACGGCTTCTGTTTTTTTTTTTTTTTTTCTTTCTCTATTACGATATCAAGTTATGCATACAACTGTATAAGCCACTGATCAAAATTCACAGCCAACTCTTTATAAGATTAAAATTCTTGAATAGATAAATAATTGAGTATATATATATATATAGTTTATAGAATGAGTCTGAGTTTGCTTGTTTATTTAATTTTTAGTTTTTGATTCTCATTATGTTAAAGGTTTTATCAAATAGTAATTTAGTAAAAGAATTGTTTTGGCAATAATACGTTTTGCGTCAAAATAATAATTACAAGAGGCTCATAAGGTTGTTATCTAAACTTATGGATCATGAAACGATTCTAATAATTGCTACAAGTTTGTTTCTGTGGCTAAGTCAATTCTGTATAGAACTTCGGCGTAGTCGACGTGGAAAAATAAGGAATGATGGAGACGTGCTGCACAAGCTTCAAATGATCTACCATATTCGTTGACTTTGATTTTTTTTTTTTATTCTAATTCGAAATTTCGTAATTTTTTTCTTATTTCTGAGATCACAACTGGAGCCTGCACTAGTTGTGTGCTTGAAGATTTTTTTTTTTAATTGGAAATTTCGTAATTTTTTTTTTGTTTGTGACATCAAAACTGGAGCCTGCATTAGTTGTGTGCTTGATGAATTTAATTCTTCGAAGTATTTTACATACAGGTAGTTTATATATTACATCCAATATTTTGAGTTTTAAATATTCGGATGGCGACCTAAAACCTAGCATTTAACCTCATCTGAGCGACTTTAGAATATTTAGGCATTTATAAAATAATTTAATGGATATAAATTTATATTACAAAGTAAAGTTAATAAAATAAAATGATTTATAAGCAACATATATAATAAAAAACTAGAATATATATTTTTATCAATATAATATGTCAACTTGGTTACAAAAGTTTAAAATTTGCTTGTATTTTAAAATGTCATCTCATAAAAATATGAATATTTGCAGTTTAGATGATCATTCCTTAATTAAGAAATCATTGAGAATATAAGTTTTACATAAAAATTAGATGGGCAAATAATTTGATTTAATTAAATATTAAGTGGACAAACCCTAAACCCTAAATCCTAAACGTGTAAGCAAACGTTATTGATTTTGAAATAGTCATTGACATGTATGGTGTATGTAGCCTTCACTAGTTGTGATCTTAATGAATATATAACATATTATTTATATTATATAATTTTTTTTAGACGTAACTGCAGTTTACACCGTCCCATCAATAAATATGGGAAGAACTGATCACATAACAAACCCACCACGGCACCACACGTGCAGAGAGTAAACAAAATTTAATGATAATAACACATTGGTTAAAGAACTGTTTAAGACCTTACATTCATATAACTTTTCTCAAATTATGGATCGTTTTGACTTTATCTACCTCGTGGCTGTTATAAGAGGAGCAGTTGAGTTATGGTCATCGAGGATGTGAACTTGATTTTTGTTATATCCAAAATAGAGAAAATGTAGTGGTGCATACATGGTTGATATACGATGGTTTTTACGGTTTTAACCATATAAGTATGGTTTTTGAGTTTTTTTATTTGTTTTTTAGATTGTTTTTTAGTCTTTATAAGATAAGGTATTCATTGTCAGAGATGGAATATGATAGAGCTAAATATAAAGATTTGGAGCATATTTAAGCTTTAAGGCTGAGCTGTGAAGTTTGAAGACAAGTTAAGAGATATATATGCATCGATCATGCAAGTGATGGCATCGATCGATGCAGTTCTCACAAGACGAATACGAAGTTTTTCTAAAACTTTTGGAAGATTTACAAAGTTCCCTAAAGTTTTCCTTATTTGCAGTTAATATCAATCCGTGTTTTACGAATATATTTAAATATGTTTTCTAGATCATTGTTTAGACCTAAGTTTTATTTTCTGTAAATTTTTGAGAGAGAAATCCTGAGAGTATGTGGAGAGACAAGCCAATAACTCACCCCTGTTGAGAGAAGCTTTTAAACTCCAATATTTCTTTAGACCTAAGTTTTATTTTTTTGTGGAACTTTTTGGGAGAGAGAAACCCTGAGAGCTTTTGGAGAGACAAGTCAATAATCCAGCCCTCTTAATAGAAGCTTCTAAACTCCTTTGTTTTTTTTTTTGAATTCTTTTATGATATCTATTTTATTCATGGTTTTTGTTTCATTCATTATGTCTGAGTAGATCTCTTGTTAGGTTCAGGATTTTCATAGGGACTTTATGGTTTATTAGATCTCTTAATACTTAAGATTCATTATCTTCTTTGATCTTCATCTTTGATTGTTCTTCATATTAATTCTTGATTGATCACCTAGAATTAATAACTTAGGAAAGTAAATTGATATGAGAATATACTTGATTTTCCTGATAAAACATTTGATGAAAAAATTACTTTCTGCAAAGAGAATTAATTTAGTAATTTTGTGAACAAATCTAAACTTATTTTCAAAGTTGGTTTTTAACTTGAATTTTGCAAAGCGATTTGAATTTTCGGGTTTTAAAACTTAGATAATATTTGCAGTGAGGACTGATTTGTTTTACAATTGAGTTTAGAATTCTATATCTGATTTTTATTCATTCAATCTTAATTAATTGATTGATATGATATCCTAGAATTTCCCTAGACCTAGCGTTTTTAATTCTTAAATTTACAACACTTTTTAATTCTGTTTTTGATTGTTTTTAATATTATAATTTTGATTTAGCATAATTAAAAGATTAATAAGTCTATTGTGTGATCTAGAGTCTATGTGGATTCGACCCCTACAGTATTACAACTGCAAGGTTGTTAGTAGCATGAGGGTCATATCAATAGTGTAACATCCTAGTTTCAATTATTATGAGAAAACTTTTACAATTAAACATGTTTGAGCTGAAGTAAATTTAAAATGGGTAACTTTTTTGAGAAATAATTGTTGGAACCGTGCGAGCAGGTCAGCCCAGAGCTAAAGCACAACAAGCAAGGGTTTTAGGCAACAAAATAGATAAGTAGTTTTGAGGGCATCACAATGTATAATATTACTCATAGTATAGCGGTTAAATCTCAATCAGTATTTTCTAAAATATTTGGTTCGAACAAGTCATTAAAGTCTTCTAGACGTAACAAACTAACTACTGGATAAGGATGGGTCCACGAACCAAAAAAGACTTAAGAAACATTAAAAAAAGTGGTTGTCGGGTTGTTACATGTAGCACTTAAAATAATTAATTATGCTTTTTGTGTTATCAACATGCAATTATCTTTTCTGTCAAACAACTTTAAAGTTAGTGTATATATGGGCACCCAAACATAATGCCAGTCCTTTACAAATTTACAAATTGCAAAACTCATTAGACTTGAGTACAGTTGTTATACCGAGTCCTTTAGTACAAACCAACCACCTAAGTTCTGTTGAGAATTATTTCGTCTTGCAAAACTCCAAGTTTTTGTTCCAAAAAGTACGATAACTTTTCATTTTTTCACCTTCACCCTCCCATTTTCTCAGCTAAAAATTGAACTGAAGAACAAATTAGGAAAATAAAAAATAAGAGTTTGAATTCAGAGATGACTGATATAATACAGAGACAAATTTTATTACATTACATAGAAACAGATAAACAAAAATCCATGTGGCAGGGGCGAGAAAATTATTGTATGTATAAACTACCGAGCCCTTGGGCTGACTTCGGTATCAAAGGTCAAGCTCACTTCTATAGAACTCTTAGAGTCCATATCCCTACTCGCTCCTCCCCTTGAATTTTCAGATGCGAGACACTCGTTTAATTCAATAACAACTTGGGACATGGTTGGTCTTTTTGATGAAGAAGGATTTAGACAAGTCATGGCTAGCTCAACAGCTTTCCAAACAGAGCCAGAATCATAATCTTCATTTAAACTAGGATCCATGATGCTGTTGATGTCTCCTTTTGTAAGCATTACTCCTACCCATTCTGCTATATGTGGCTTTTCGCGACTTTGGTCGATCACAGGTCGGTTTGTGATAATCTCCAATAATACAATACCAAAACTATAAACATCACTCTTTTCTGTCAACCAATTTGTTCTATAGTATCTGGAAAAAATATATATTAAAAAAAAATTAATATCAACATAATGATTCACTAAGTTTCTTTATCACTAAAAGAAGAATTTTTTTAAGCAGTTATACTTACTCAGGATCTAGATATCCAAGGGTTCCAACAACAGCTGTTGACACATGAGTTTCACCTTCGATTGGGAATGATCTGGAAAGCCCAAAATCAGCAAGTTTGGCCTGGAATTGCTCATTTAACAATATATTTGTGGTTTTAACATCTCTATGAACCATTGGTGGTTTGCATCCATTATGCAAGTACTCGAGTCCTAGGCAACAACAATCATTTTTAATTAATAGCAAATAAACAAACAGTAGAAAATAGTATGGGGGTAATATCTAAGTAATTTCTAAACCAACCTTGTGCAGACTCGACAACGATTTTTAGTCTTGTTCCCCAATTCAAGATAAAGCGGTTACGTGTTCCTGTTTCTTAAAAGAACATATTAGTGTCCAAGTTTTATGTTACCTCCAAAGAACATAAATAAGTCACTCAATCTTCTTTGGGTTTTACCTGACATTTGTTCTTTTAGATCTCCATTGGCCATGTATTCATAGATAAGTGCCAAGTTCTCTCCTTCGTCACAGTACCCAACAAGACTGACCAAGTTCTTGTGATGAACTCTAAGAAGAAGTTCTACCTATACACCAAAAACCATAACTCAGAAGTTCAAGTGCTAGGAAAAGGTTCACCAATGTTTTTTAGTTCTAGATAAGGATGAAGGTGAGAGCTTACCTCAGCTTTGAATTGTTTATATCCTTGAGATGATGAATGGGAAAGTAACTTTACAGCTACTTGTTCAGTGCCATTGACAATACCATGATAAACGATTCCAAACCCTCCTTTCCCAAGGATTCTTTCGAAGTTATTTGTCATTATCTCAACTTGTGAGTAAGTAAACCTTCTATTTTTTGTCACTATTGCTGGTGCAGATGATCTAGGCGATCTACCATCTGAACCTAAGGTGTCAAGCAAAAAAAGTAGTCAGACTTAGTACTTAACTTTGATATTTAGGTATGTTGTAATAGTACTTTTGAGATCATTTATAATTAGAAATACCTTCCATTTTTGATGTCCTTTTCTTTCTAAGAATGAAAAACAGAACCAATGCACCTATAAAAACAGCTATTGAAGCAATTGATGCAATAACTGGCACTACGACACTCTTTTTCTTATGTCCATCATCTCCTTTGTTCACACATGAACCAGTTGTGCAAACAAGATGACGGTTGCCTTCGACACTGCAAAATATGAGTGTTGGTAAAGATACTATATTACATCAACCGACGTGATAATAATCAAAAAGATAAAATTAGTTTACTTTAACTTCATTCCTTTCTTCTGAAGAAGTGAGGGAGGAATTGAGCCACTGAGATTATTACCACTTAAGTTTCTGTTGGAGTAGACAAAGAGTTAAAAACTATTTTAAGCAAGCATATTCAGCAAAAGAAAGGTTAACCAAGTTTTTAAAAAACAAAACAAAACAAATTTGCATGTCTCATTATAAACTTACATGACCAAGAGTGATTTTATGTCAGCTAAAAACTCAGGTACTTCTCCAGTCAAATTATTATCTGACAAGTCCCTGAAAAATGAACGAACCCATATATGACTCATATTCCAAGGCAAAACTAGTTTGGTTAACCGTTGAGATACTTACAGTTCTTGCAGATGAGTTAGATTCTGAATGGCTTGGGTGATGATCCCAGTTAGTCCACTTGAAGATAAGTCTCTAGAGACAAAAAAAAAGAGTGTAAGATAATAGGTTAAAATTAACATGATTCGAAACTGATACAAATTGTATTGAAAGATTCATCTCACAAGGAAGTGATTATTGGTGGTGTAGAATTATCCGAGTTGTTGCAATTTAGACCATCCCACAAAAACATTTTGGGGACACATGGATCTCCTTGCCAACTGATTCTACTCAATCCGTAAGAATCTTGAACATTCTTGATACCAGAAACTGTAAAGCTTGGTTATATCAAGAATCTAAACATAAAACGCAAAGACTTGTAGATATGATCAAGAATGTAAAAATCGACATACCATCATCGGCATTAGTCTCCATTTGCGGGAAATCAATCACGGTGAAAGCCTCCATAGCATTAAGTAAAGGTGGAAGGGTAGATTTCAGCGTCTTCACAACCTGCAAAATGCATGTCCCTCCGTCGCATTGCTCCGGGCTTAAGTCAAATACGGTTTCGGTTTTTAGTGGTTTAGGACTATAAGGTCCATATGTATATTTTCCATTCAGCGTCACATTGAGTTCCCTTGTATCATTGGCCCTTAAAGTCTGAAGCTCGGCAAAGTGCATGTAGGAGTAAAACTGTGTTGTAGGAGGCTCTACGGTCCATGTAATGTTCAAGGTCTCGTTAGCTTTTAGGGGCGTTGCAGCTCTTGCCATTACACCTTGTGGTAGTTCATAAGTAATACTTGTGTTTAAATTGAGAGTCGTAGTTACTTGTGTCCATGAGTTTTGGAAGAGCGGGTACCATTTACGATCATAGACATCATCCGGGTACCTAACATATGGCTTTCAAATTTTTCAAATGCAAAAACCATTGACATGTGAAATGTTTTTTTTTTTTTATGAAATAGAATTAATTTTACAACATTTTTTCAACTATAAATGTAAACGCTGGATATATAAAGAAAAAAAATAATTCGAACACTAGAAATTGACGTTTTAAAACATGTTTATAAATGTAACATGAAACTTTAGATCCGTTCATACCTTATACGACTACTTGAATTGCTAATGTACACCCTGAATAAGTACTTCAGTGAACCGCCTTGAGTAACGTACATATTTTTCTTCATTGGTCGTAGCTCCAAAACATTTATAAAAGGTATACTTATTCCAGTCTTAACAAGACACACCTGTAAAGAATTGGATTTGGTCACATGGATGATCTCCTCTATAGCGTCATTAGTACTCACCGTTGTCCACAAATTTGGACCCAAGTAAAGGTCGAAATTTGGCCCAACATTAACACCATCGTAATTTCCATATACGAATGTTGCCTTTATCAGATAGTTGGTGTCGCGGGTGACATTTAGATTGTAGCAGTTCCGTACTCCATCTGGAAAATATCTTAGTGTCAAAGTCGGCTTATCGTAGAGCGGTTCGAATTCCTTGGCAACTCTACCGGTTTTCCCATTGTTGACTAAATCAGCATCTGATGTATATGTTAAACCAGTTTTGGCTTCATTGTATGGAGGCTCACGAGAACCACAATCCACACTAATGAATCCTGATAAGACAAAATCGATGAAAAAATATCTTATAATCTAAGATAAACCGTTCAAGAACTAGCACATATAAAGATTAAAACGACAACTTTTTACGTACCGGTTGGATCTTGAGCTCTAACAATATGAAGTATCAGAAAAAAGGTTGCAATGATGACACAATGTCCCTCCATTGTTCTCCTTACTGTCCAACAGAGAGCTTTTATATTTTATTTTTTAAATGCAAGTTATGCATATGAGACGATGGACTAAATGAACCACTTCTCAGAAAGTCTTTAGTCAACTTCTTATAAGATTAATGAATTGAATAAAACAATCCATAGACAATCATTTCTCACGATTCGAAATGATTCGTTAGAGCAAGTCGGAATAAAATGATAAGTGGTATTTGTTTTTCGTCAACAATGACAACAATTGACAAGAGTTATTTAGTGATCGAATACTCTCTTACGTATTCGTTGACTTTGACTTTTCTAATGGCATTTCCATTGATTGATTTGTCTCTTTGATTGAGTCTTTGTCTACCTGGACCGATCAACCGTAAAAAGTCAAACGATCAAAAGCTTGTAATGTTTAAGAAGTCGCTTATGATTACTCCGAAACTCCAATTGTGTCGAGTTTATTTTATCATATTGTTTGTGCATGCCAATGCAACATCCAATGATTTATAAATTTGTAGGATTCAGATAATTATATTGCCTCTACTTGTGTGCCTGATGAATTTAGTACTGCATATATTACATAAAATATTTTAGAAAAAATAAATCTCTTTTATATGTTTTTCCAAAAAAAAAAATAAATCTTCGAATGCCAAACGTTTTTAGGACAGAATAATCAAAACAAAGTATAGAACAGATCAACATACCAGAACATATATCTGTAACAGATATGAAAAGGATTCTCCTTTATTACTGAATATTTGATTTGTAACATATTAAAAACATTCTTATTATACTTAACCTAGAGGTTACTCTTCTGTTCATGTATAAATATGTATTCTACTCTTTGTAATAATAGAGAAGACATTCACTTAACATGGTATCAAGAGCCTAAATTTTTTTTAGCAGCCTCTCCGCTTTTCTCCTCTCTCTTTCTTCTCTGTTTTTCTCTCTTTCTTTCGTCTCTTCTAGACTATCCTTCCTATTTCCTCTCGTCATGGCTGCTGTTGAAGCTGTTGACACCACCCCCTCTCTCCTTAATATCAATATGATGAATATCACTAAGCTTACCACCGTCAACTACATGACTTGGAGCCTTCAAATTCACTCTCTCCTTGATGGTTACGATCTTGCGGGCTATATTGATGGTTCATCGATTCCGCCTGATCCAACGATCACCACTGGTGATCAGACCACCCTGAACCCTGCCTACAGCAAATGGCGCCGTCAAGAAAAACTTATCTACAGCGGCCTCCTCGGCACCCTCTCCTCTTCAATCCAGTCTGTAGTTTCCAAAACTACAACCTCTGCAGAGATGTGGAAGAAGATCTCTGCCACTTATGCCAACCCAAGCTGGGGTCATGTTCAACAACTCCGGATTCAGCTCAAACACTACACAAACGGTGATAAGTCCATTGATGTTTATCTTCAAGGGTTAACCACTCGTTTTGATCAGCTAGCTCTCCTTGGCAAACCGATTGAACCAGAGGCTCAGATTGAGTTTGTCCTTGATGGTCTCCCTGAGGAGTACAAATCGGTCGTTGATCAAATGGAAGGCAGGGATACACCTCCGTCTCTTACCGAGATCCATGAGAAACTGCTCAATAAGGAAGCCAAATTAATGGCCACCTCTGCCTCTGTGCCCATGTCTGCACCGGTCTCTGCCAATATTTCTACCTCTCAATCCTACCAAGGCAAAGAGCAGAGGATACCAAGGTCGCTGTCAACTATGTGGTGTGTACGGCCACAATGCTAAACGTTGTCAGCAACACTCACAACAACACGACGGTTTCAATAATCAAATGACTCCGCAGTTCCGTCCCTGGCAACCACGAGCAAATTTGGTCATGGGAAACTCGTCCAGTGCAAGTCCATGGGTCATGGACAGTGGTGCGACTCACCACATGACAAGTGATCTGCAAAACCTCTCTCTCCATCAACCATACAGTGGCAACGACAGTGTTCTTCTTGGTGACGGTATTGGTATCCCTATAACGCACATTGGTTCATTATCCCTACTCTCTTCTACCTCATCTGCTAAACCTTTATAGTTAACAAACGTTTTATGTGTTCCCCACATTAGCAAAAATCTCATATCTATTTACCGCCTGTGTAATGCTAACAAGGTCTCTGAGGAATTCTTTCCTGCGTATTTTCAGGTGAAGGATTTGTTCTCGGGTGTCCCGTTAATCTGCGGCAAACCAAGGATGAGCTGTATGAATGGCCACTATCCACCTCCACCATCACCTCTTTCTTTGCCAACACCACATCAAAACCTTCTATGTCTGATTGGCATCATCGCTTAGGACATCCCTCTCTTTCTATTCTCAAAAATGTTCTTTCTCTTTATTCTCTTCCTTGCTCGCAATCTGTATCATCTTCTTCATTATGTCCAGATTGCTCCATTAATAAAGCTCATAAACTACCTTATTTCTGAATCAACAATTGTTTCCACCAGACCTCTAGAATACATTTTCTCAGATGTTTGGTCATCCCCCATTACCTCAATCGACGACTACAAATATTATGTTATCTTCATTGATCACTACTCACGCTACACATGGATCTACCCTCTCAAAACAAAGTCACAAGTACGTGAAACCTTCATATCTTTCAAAGCTCTTGTCGAAAACCGCTTCAACACCAAGATTAGTACGCTCTACACTGACAATGGTGGAGAGTTTATTGCACTCCGTCCTTTCCTCATGACTGCTGGCATCTCTCACTTCACCTCTCCACCTCACACCCCCGAACACAATGGAGTCTCCGAACGGAAGCACATGCATATTGTCGAAACTGGGTTGACTCTTCTCTCACACGCGGGTATCCCAAAGACATATTGGACGTTCGCCTTCGCTGCTGCAGTATACCTCATAAACCGGATGCCAACTCCGGTCATTGCTATGACATCGCCGTTCCAGAAGCTCTTCAACACTGCTCCTAACTACACGAAGCTTCGTGCGTTTGGCTGCTTATGCTTCCCTCTGCTTTGTCCGTACAACACCAACAAACTCGAAGATAGGTCCACCCCGTGTGTCTTCATCTGTTAATCCCCGACTCAAAGTGCCTATTTTTGCCTCCAGCCCAGCTCCGGTTGCATATACACGTCTCGCGATGTCAAATTCGATGAGAAAATCTACCCATTTATAACAATTCATCCTTCACCATCAGCTGCCTCAATATCGTCAACAATACCCACCCCTGCCGTCACCAAAATTCTTGTCCTCCGGCCGTTTGTACAGCTCCCGCCGACACCCGTGATCACGATTCCTCACTGTCACCACTCGATGGCGTCTTTGGCTGGTCACCGTTCCACAGATACTGTGGCAGCATCATCACAGGTACGCTCCTCTGTTTCCCCTTTGCTACCCTTATTTGATTCTCGAAGCCCACAAGAAGCAAGCCCAACAACAAATCCACAGCCACAAAGCCCATCTCCCACTCCAAGCCCATGGAATCAAACCCAAACTGAAACATCTTCTTCCCCAAACCTCTCAACCACTCCCTTGTCTAATGCTTCCCCTGAAACTCAGCCATCATCGTCGTCCTCCACCTCTCCACCAACCTCTATCCAACCCAATCCACTCCCCTCGTCGTCTTCTTCTGACGGCACACCACCTCCCCAAAATAATCACGAGATGCAAACCCGCCGGAAAAAACAACATTGTCAAACCCAATCCCAAATACAACCTCTCCATGAGAATCTCTCCACACATTCCCCTAGAACCACAGACCGTGAACCAAGCGTTTGATACTAGGATTTTTGTGTGTCCTAGTAGGTTCAATTAACCTTATGCAGTTGTAATACTTAAGGTGTCAATCCAGTTGGGACACTTTACTATCACTCAAGATGCAATCAGGATTTTACAAGTCAAGCAAATTCAAAGAGAGTGTTTATTTCTAACAATCCTAGAATGATAAAAATGCAAAACGGAAATGAACTACAAGATTAGAAACGAACATGCATGACAAGAAGCGAAACTGAATGAGTAAAAGCAGAAAACGATTTTAAACATGAACTAGATAACAAGAACAAAAATGCAATATCAATCAAAAAGATAGAAGTCCTAAGGATGAGAGTAATTGATATCGGCGGAGTCTCCTAGTCTACCAAGTGTTTAACATGCCACAAGAAAACTATCCCTAGACAATGAACATCATAACTTAGCTAATCCAATCTCTTGGCAGAAGCAACTCAAACTCGAACACTTCCAAACCTAGCTCTCGCTAGAGAAACATGGTCAACCAGGCATGACGAACCAGTTCATTCACGTCAACGAACACGCTAGACAACTAATCTCTTAGGCTAGGAATGCAAGTCTCTGGCACTAGTTGGTCAGACATTTCATCAAACACCTTTTGGATGCGGAAATGTCTAAGACCTAGTTCCAATTGATAAGAGAGAAACTAGTATTTCTAACTCTAGTCCATAAGGGATTATACGAATCTAAACTTAAACACCCTACATACTAAGATCCTCCACCTAATTTATCCCATCCTCAAGAACTCTAACACTACTCAGATCCAGAAATAATCATCAAGGATACAAACTCAGAAAGCATTGAATCAAGCATCATGAGGTAGATAAAAATGAGGTGAACAACTTTGTATAAGAAATCCAGTGCAAAAACTCAATAAAATCAAAGCTATCTGGATTACAAGATTAGAGAACGTTTTAGGTGGCTAGTAAACCTTAAGGAAAATCCAGATGTCTGAGTAAAAACTTAACAAAACGTATTTATAGTAAAACATGGAAATCCCTAAAACATAAAACGACAATATAGAACGTCGGTTCAGGAACCCTTCTCGGACGTGTCTTCAGAACAAAACCAGGACGTCGGTTTAAGAGCGTCGATCGAGTCGGAGTTTAGGAAGTTTGATCGAATGGTGGCTTGAGATCGTTGATCGAGTGGCAGCTTGACACGTGTCGTCTGAGAGGTGATGATCGAGTCGCATCTTGAGGGTGCTCACTGATATGTTACGGTTTTGACTCACTTTGACCCCGTTTATTTGATAGTTTTGTAGTTGTTTGAGTCCTTTTCAGGTTATAATAAGAGGCTAGGAAGCTAAAAGTAAGGATTGGAACAGCAGGAGCAACCGGAGCAGAAAGGAGTTGAATTGGAGCAGAAAAGCTGATTTTAGACCCAGGAGCACATGCTCCCGATTTCCGAGCACATGCTCCCAACTCTACGGTTTCATGACGACACGTGGCAAGCATCTAGGCGCCGATTCCCTGCCTAATTCCCCTTATTTTAGGCGATCCTTTGTTAGAGAAAGAGGGCTGAGATCGCTTTTTAATAGGGAGATTTGAATTTGGAATCTTTCCTTATTTTTCTCTACTTGTATGCTATTTAACCTAGGGTTTTAGGAGAGAGATACTTACCTTTTCTTTTGGTTTTTGGGGGGAGCGACGTTTTGTGAGGGAGAGGAAGAGCGGCTACGTTAGAGAAGCGATTATGAACCCTTGTGATTTTTATATTTTTATGCTTTTGAATTTCTCATCTATGTTGGCTATTCATTTCTCTATGTCTGAGTAGTTTTCTTTGCTAGATTAGGGGTTTCAAAAGGGGTTTCATGGGTTAGCAACAAAACACAAATAGGGCTTTATATAATCGATTGTCTTCACTATTGTTAGACTTAATGCTTAGGTTGATTTGATCACCCAATCTATGATTCTAGGTTTATCTATTCATCAAAAGTGTAATAGGTTGCTAGAAAAGACATTAGTGGGCAAATTATCCTAGACCTGCGAAAGTTGATGTGTAGGTGATTTGTGAACTTATCATTCCTGTTCTTTAATGCTTGTCTGCGATTCTGGGCTCAAACGACAGTTTAGGGTTTATGGACCGCCGAGCATGTGCTCCGGATGTCTGAGCACGTGCTCCGCGTTTCCGCACAGAATCGATCAGATAGAGTTATTGATACCACGACAGTGGATCAGTTTATATTTATGTTTGAGTTCTAGACTGGTACTTAATCTATGCCCTGAATAGTTGTTTAGTTGCTATCTCTGAAATTCCCGAGAACTACCCCTGATCTAGTGTTTAGCTTATTGCCTTTTTATACCGTTCTAATCGCGTTACTGTTACCAAACAAACCCAACTTTGAATTGTCTTAGCTTGAAATTGAACCAATAGAACCATAGAGTAAAACTTGGTCTTCGTGGGATTCGACCCCTAAGTACTACTTCTTTGCTGTGCACTTGCAGTAGGAAAATAGGGTTTAAAACTCTCTGTATCAAGTTTTTGGCGCCGTTGCCGGGGACCAAATTTTTACCTTTGGTTTTCGGCGAAATTACTAGACTAAGACCTTACTGATTTGTCTTTCTGCTTCTTCTTTGCGTGTGTTTTAGGTGCATGTCAAGAAGATCTACAAGAAGAAACAACACCGAAGAACTAGTTGCTTTGTCAGCCGCAGAGCTCTCTTTGGCAGAAAGAACAAACCGCAAGAACAGAAAGTTTCAATCCGTCAACATGGGTGACAACAGAAACAATGAGGATATGGCTGCCGAGTTGCAGCAACTTCGACAACAGTTGGGGCAGTTGCTCCGTGCTCAACACGAAAGAGCCGGGCCGCCACAACCGTCCATTGGGGACAAGGACAACCCACATGTGTTCTACACCAACCGAGCGGCGATTGTTCCTCCCACCATCCAGAGACAAGATTTTGAGATCAAGCCACAAATGATCTCTCTAGTGAAGCAGCACCTATTTCACGGTCTCCCAGCTGAGATTCCGATGGACCACATCGAGAATTTTGAGGAGATATATAGCACCACTGGTTCAAATGGGATACCTCCAGACTTTCTGAAGTGCAAGCTCTTTCCCTTCTCTCTTGCGGATAGAGCTTCACGTTGGCTGAAGTCATTGCCACCTGGGTCTCTGACATCATGGGAACAGTGTAGATCTGCGTTTCTGGACAATTTCTACACCACGGCTAAGACCGCTGCCCTGAGGAACAAGATTTCATCGTTCCAACAGCACACTGGAGAAGCCTTCTGCGAGGCTTGGGAGAGGTACAAAGAGTACCGTAGAGAGTGTCCGCACCATGGATTTAGTGATGAACAGATTCTGGGCATTTTCTATGATGGAGTTAACTGGGACTACAAAAACGCTCTCAACTCGGCCAGCAATGGGGATTTTATGACAAAGTCTAAGGAAGGAGCATATCAGTTGATTGAGAACCTAGCTGCAAGCTCCAGCAACAAGGCTCCTGAGTATGACAGGTCCGTGAAGGTCAACAGTGTCGATACGCAAAAGATTGACGAGTTGACAGCCAAGGTGAACCTTCTTCTGAAGGGGAGCCAGAAAACTGTCCATTTTGTCGATGAGACCGGATACATGCCGCTAGCTCAGGAGATTTGTGATGGAGAGGATGAAACGATGGAGGTTAATTATTTGAGTGGGCAAGGTTTTGTGCAGAACAGGGGTTTCAACCCAAACTACAGAAGCCATCCGAATTTGTCCTATAGAAGCACCAACGTGGAGAATCCTCAGGATCAGGTGTATCCACTGCAAGGAGCTCAGAATCAGATGGGTTATCAGAAAACCTTCTCAAATAACTTCCAAGGCAAACAGTTTGTGCCCACTCAAAACCGTTTCCAAGGGGGGAACCAGCAGGCATATACAAGCGCTCAGCAAGCACTGCCTTTCACCAACCAGCAGTTGGGATCTTCATCTGCTAGCAGCTCTCAGGATGAGCTGAAAAACATGATGCAACAACTCTTGGTGAATCAACAAAAAGCTTCAGTTGAAATCAACGCTAAGGTCGATACCATGTACAATGACCTTAATGGGAAGTATGAGGCAGTAATGTCACATGTGAAGAAGCTTGATGTTCAGGTTGCACAGACTGCTGAAGCTGTGAAAAGAACTCCTGGGACTCTGCTCGGAAAAGGGGAAGCAAACCCGCGGAACGAGTATGTCAATGCGATTGAGCTAAGGGGAGGAAAGAAGTTACCCCCTAGAGAAGCACCATCCGCTAGGCTTGACAAGGGAAAGGGTATTGCTGAAGAATACCTTCCTCAACATGCTGCTGAGACTCCACCGTTGAGTCAAAAAGAAGCCGAAGCATCCGGCGAGCATGTGCTCCCACCCAGCGAGCACGTGCTCCCGACTCCCGATCAGACCGTTCCTACTGAGGTACCTCCTGCACGCGTGTACACCCCTAGGGTTCCTTACCCTGTTCCTCCTAAGAAATCTCGCAAGGATTTGGAGGATGCAAAGTGCAAGGAGATGTTGAGAGAATTGACGGTAAAACTACCCCTAGCTGATGCTGTTCAGATGATACCTGCTTTGAAGAGATATGTGAAAGGGTTAGTTTCTGGGAGAGTGTCAGAGGAAGAGAACGTGATGATGGTTTCAAGAGAGTGCAGTGCTGTGCTGCAAAACAAAGTGCTAAAGAAGATAGATGATCCAGGGCGATTTGTCTTATCCGTGAGAATCGGTAAAACGATTTTTGCAAATTCCCTCTGTGATCTAGGTTCCAGTGTGAACCTTATGCCATATTCAGTGGCTAAAAGGCTGGGATACATGAAGTTCAAGTCTACACGGATTTCGTTAGTATTCGCGGATAGATCCACCAAGCGCCCCATAGGAGTGTTGGAGGATTTACATGTCCAGATAGGGGACACGCTTATACCAGCAGACTTTGTGGTTCTAGAACTTGAAGAAGAACCACGTGACCCCCTGATCTTAGGTAGATCATTCTTATGCACAGCGGACGGTCCTTGGAGCGAGTTAAGAGCTCCAAAGGTAGAGCTAAAACCACTTCCAGCCGGGCTAAGGTACGCGTTCCTAGGTCCTAACTCTACATACCCCGTGATAGTGAACTCTGAACTAAACAATGTAGAGACCGCTTTGCTCCTTTGTGAACTTAGGAAGTATAGAAATGCTCTAGGGTATTCACTAGATGACATCCCAGGAATCTCACCAGATCTTTGCATGCATAGGATACATCTAGAAGATGAATCAATGACTTCGGTAGAACATCAGAGGAGGTTGAACCCGAATCTAAAGGATGTTGTTAAGAAAGAGATAATGAAACTTCTAGATGCGGGTGTAATTTATGCTATTTCTGATAGTTCCTGGATTAGTCCAGTTCATGTAGTCCCTAAGAAAGGTGGAATTACAGTGGTTAAGAATGATAAGGATGAGTTGATTCCTACTAGGACAGTTACGGGACATCGCATGTGCATAGACTATAGAAAACTTAATGCTGCGACCCGTAAGGATCATTTTCCTTTGCCGTTTATTGATCAAATGCTTGAGAGATTGGCTAACCACCCTTACTACTGTTTCTTAGATGGCTATTCAGGTTTCTTTCAGATCCCAATCCATCCCGACGATCAAGAGAAGACCACATTCACATGTCCTTACGGCACCTTTGCTTACCGCAGAATGTCGTTTGGCTTGTGCAATGCACCAGCGACCTTCCAACGATGCATGATGTCCATTTTCACTGACCTGATTGAGGATATAATGGAAGTTTTCATGGACGATTTCTCCGTCTATGGGAGCTCATTTTCCGTTTGTTTGTCTAATTTGTGCAGGGTGTTGCAGCGGTGTGAAAACAAACATCTGGTGCTGAATTGGGAGAAATGCCACTTCATGGTCAGAGATGGGATAGTGCTGGGACACAAGATTTCTGAAAAGGGGATTGAGGTTGACAAAGCCAAGGTTGAGGTGATGATGAGTTTACAACCGCCTAATTCGGTAAAAGGGATCCGCAGTTTCCTTGGCCACGCCGGTTTCTACAGACGGTTCATTAAGGATTTCTCCAAGATAGCAAGACCACTTACCCAGCTGTTGTGTAAGGAAGTGAAGTTTGATTTCGATTCTGCTTGCTTGGAAGCCTTTCACACGATCAAAGGAGCTTTGGTTAGCGCTCCGATTGTGCAACCGCCTGATTGGGACCTTCCCTTTGAGGTCATGACTGATGCAAGTGATTATGCCGTGGGAGCGGTTCTGGGACAGAGAAAAGACAAGAAGCTGCACGTGATATACTATGCCAGCCGCACCTTGGATGAGGCTCAGTGCAAGTACGCTACAACCGAGAAAGAACTTTTCGCGGTTGTGTTTGCTTTTGAGAAGTTCCGATCATACCTTGTTGGTTCCAAAGTGGTTGTTCACACTGATCATGCAGCATTGAGGTATCTACTGACCAAGAAGGATGCAAAACCAAGGCTACTCCGTTGGATTTTGTTGCTTCAAGAGTTTGACTTGGAGATTAAAGACAAGAAGGGTATTGAGAACGGAGTTGCAGATCACTTGTCAAGAATGAGGATAGAAGAAGAGCTACCCTTGGATGATAGCCTTCCTGAAGAACATGTTTACTCGATCGGCATCTTTGATCCCGCCGAGCACATGCTCCGCCTGGGAGCACATGCTCCGAAAACCCCGTGCAAGGCAATCGATACCAACAAACAGCTGAGTTTTCCTTGGTTTGGCGAGTGTGCAAACTACCTAGCAGCAGAGAAAGAACAAACTGAGTTTGTGGGGAACAAGAAGAAGAAGTTCATAAAAGACATAAGGCGGTATTTTTGGGATGAGCCTTACCTCTATAGGCATTGTTCGGATGGTGTTTTCAGGAGGTGTGTGACTGAGGAGGAGGTTCCTGGAGTCTTGTTTCATTGCTATAGCTCACCCTATGCTGGACACTTTGCTACTTTCAAAACCGTGTCCAAAGCTCTTCAAGCGGGTTATTGGTGGCCTACCATGTTCAGAGATGCACAGCGGTTCGTGTCTACTTGCGACACATGTCAGAGACAAGGGAACATCAGCAGGAGGAATGAAATACCTCAGAATTTCATCTTGGAGGTTGAGGTATTTGATGTTTGGGGAATTGACTTCATGGGACCTTTCGCGAACTCATTCGGCAATGAGTACATATTGGTGGCTGTCGATTACGTGTCCAAGTGGGTAGAAGCTTTGGCCAGCCCCAATAATGATGCAAAGACCGTGCTCAAGATGTTCAAGTCGGTTATTTTCCCACGGTTAGGTGTCCCACGGGTAGTCATTAGCAATGGTGGATCGCATTTCATTAACAAGATCTTTGAGAGTCTTCTCAAGAAGAATGGATTGAGGCACAAGGTCGCCACCCCCTACCACCCACAAACAAGCGGCCAAGTTGAGATCTCTAACCGGGAGATTAAGAGCATTTTGCAAAAAACAGTGAACACAACAAGGAAGGATTGGTCTCAGAAGCTAGATGAGGCTCTATGGGCTTATAGAACCGCCTACAAAACACCCCTGGGGACTACACCGTTTCACTTGGTGTATGGTAAGGCGTGTTACCTTCCTGTTGAGCTAGAGTACAAGGCTGCTTGGGCAGTGAAAATGCTGAACTTTGACACTAAGAGCACCCATGAAAGGAGGAAGATGCAACTGCATGAGCTAGAGGAGATTAGGCACCTCGCCTATGAAAACTCAAAACTCTACAAGGAGCGTACCAAAGCCTACCATGACAAGCGGATCCTCACTAGGACCTTTGCTCCTAATGATCAAGTCTTGTTGTTCAACTCTAGGCTGAAACTGTTTCCCGGAAAGCAAAGATCACGATGGTCCGGACCCTTCACCATCAAGGAGATTAGACCATATGGGGCTGTTGTGTTGCTGGACACAAAAGGAGGAGAATTTGTGGTGAATGGACAGAGGCTGAAGCCGTATCTTGCCGCCTCTGAGCATGCAAGGGGTGAAACCTTCGCCCTAGGCGACCCTCCTATTGCCTAAGGAGCTTTCGAGTCAAGCTAACGACTTAAAACAAGCGCTGGGTGGGAGGCAACCCACTAGGTATATATTGCTGAGTTTTTCTTTTTCTTTTTAGGATTTGTTTCTTCTCTTTTCGGTTTCAGGTATGTTGGAAGAAGACGCGGAGCACATGCTCGCAGGACGCGAGCAACCCGAGCACATGCTCGGCGAACTGAGAACAAAAGAAAAAAAAAGAGAGGAGCGATTGGGCCAGATAAGTTCAATGCAACTCTTTGGCTTATTTTCACACCGGAGACGGTGTGAAGTAAGTCCGGGGGAGGGTCACCTATGACATTTGTTTTCTTTATTTTTCTTTTTATTGAGTCAGTTTGTCATGTGAGTCGAACCAAAACTTGTGGGAATTAGGACCGGAATCTGTGATGTTTTTAACCATTTGTGAGTTTGACCGTTTTTCCTAGTGACCATTGTTGCAGAACTAAGAGTACAGAGATGAGCTAATACCTCGTCACATTCGGACCCTTCTCCTGGCCAGAAAAGCTTCATCCCATTAAGGTTTCACCGGAAAGACTTAGACTCTACTTTATTGGAACCTAACCGGATTTAAATTCTTCTCGTTTTGGGCATTAGGATAGGGAATGTGTCACATATTCAGGACTTCTTATTCATTTTGCCAATCTTGCTGATCTTGAATAGCTAGCTCATTTTAAGTTAGTACCCACCCCGAGCCTAACCTCCTTTCAAACCACTTGCACTTGTATTTTTGTTTTCTCATTCTGTGCAGCTATGTGCAAAACGGTCGGGGAGAGCAGGACTGACACAATCTCTAACTCGCTCTTGCTGGAGAACCAAAGAGGAAAGAGCCGGACGGACAGAGCACGTGCTCCAACCCAGCGAGCACCTGCTCCGAAATTATATACATCCGAGTCCGCGAGTTGTTTTGAGCAGAGAGAGAGCCTAGGATACGGTCCGCATGCTCCTGGGGCAATATCAGAAGAAGATCCCCCATCATCCTTCATATGTCTAAAAAAAAAAAAAAAAAAAAAAAAAAAAAAAACGTTTAAGGATGATGGAAAGGGACCAGAGCTAGTGTTACACACCCCCGAGCATGCGTTGTACCCTGAGGAGAAAAGAGAGGCTGAGTTTGAGAAGATAAGAAGAGGAGAGTGATTAGAGGTTGTGGACATCAATGAGTCCACTCTCCCTTACCATTTTGTGCGATATCCTGCATCTCTTTCGAAGTAATGGTAACCCCTAAACACTCTATAGCTCCACCATTAAAACAGCCTTTTATCTACCAAGCCTCGATTTCACTAGCTTAATGCCCTTAATGAGAAGCTCACGCCAATTTTAATTGAATGTAAAGAGTCTTTGTCTGGAAAGTGATCTTTTTCTGGGTTTGATTGCCAATTATGGTTTTGGTTTTGGAGATGTTTGCTGGAGAAGTTTTTGTTCTAACACATGTGGTCTGCAGGTCATGGTCTACTCACGGTTTCTGAGGTTTTTGCGAGTTCCCACCTTGGCTCTCTTGGCGCTTGGTTTGAGTTTGTTTGAGGACAAACAAAGATCTAAGTCCGGGGGAGTTGATATGTTACGGTTTTGACTCACTTTGACCCCGTTTATTTGATAGTTTTGTAGTTGTTTGAGTCCTTTTCAGGTTATAATAAGAGGCTAGGAAGCTAAAAGCAAGGATTGGAACAGCAGGAGCAATCGGAGCAGAAAGGAGTTGAATTGGAGCAGAAAAGCTGATTTTAGACCCAGGAGCACATGCTCCCGATTTCCGAGCACATGCTCCCAACTCTACGGTTTCATGACGACACGTGGCAAGCATCTAGGCGCCGATTCCCTGCCTAATTCCCCTTATTTTAGGCGATCCTTTGTGAGAGAAAGAGGGCTGAGATCGCTTTTTAATAGGGAGATTTGAATTTGGAATCTTTCCTTATTTTTCTCTACTTGTATGCTATTTAATCTAGGGTTTTAGGAGAGAGATACTTACCTTTTCTTTTGGTTTTTGGGGGGAGCGACGTTTTGTGAGGGAGAGGAAGAGCGGCTACGTTAGAGAAGCGATTATGAACCCTTGTGATTTTTATATTTTTATGCTATTGAATTTCTCATCTATGTTGGCTATTCATTTCTCTATGTCTGAGTAGTTTTCTTTGCTAGATTAGGGGTTTCAAAAGGGGTTTCATGGGTTAGCAACAGAACACAAATAGGGCTTTATATAATCGATTGTTTTCACTATTGTTAGACTTAATGCTTAGGTTGATTTGATCACCCAATCTATGATTCTAGGTTTATCTATTCATCAAAAGTGTAATAGGTTGCTAGAAAAGACATTAGTGGGCAAATTATCCTAGACCTGCGAAAGTTGATGTGTAGGTGATTTGTGAACTTATCATTCCTGTTCTTTAATGCTTGTCTGCGATTCTGGGCTCAAACGACAGTTTAGGGTTTATGGACCGCCGAGCATGTGCTCCGGATGTCTGAGCACGTGCTCCGCGTTTTTGCACAGAATCGATCAGATAGAGTTATTGATACCACGACAGTGGATCAGTTTATATTTATGTTTGAGTTCTAGACTGGTACTTAATCTATGCCCTGAATAGTTGTTTAGTTGCTATCTCTGAAATTCCCGAGAACTACCCCTGATCTAGTGTTTAGCTTATTGCCTTTTTATACCGTTCTAATCGCGTTACTGTTACCAAACAAACCCAACTTTGAATTGTCTGAGCTTGAAATTGAACCAATAGAACCATAGAGTAAAACTTGGTCTTCGTGGGATTCGACCCCTAAGTACTACTTCTTTGCTGTGCACTTGCAGTAGGAAAATAGGGTTTAAAACTCTGTGTATCACTCACTAACCCTCCTGAGACGTCTTGTTCGAGTCGCTGCTAACATGTTCGAACGAGTAGGAGCTCTCCTTTGCGTGCAGGTCGAGTCGGAATTCAGAACGTACGTGCATCCACTAAAATGGTGATAACTTTTGAACCACGCCTCCGATTGGCTTGAAATCAATGGCATTGGAAATATGACTCGATTCTCTACAACTTTTATGAAGACGTCAAAAGCTGAATCCCAAAGTAAAATCTTTACTCGACTCGATCAAAGACGTGGAAGGTTGGGTCGCTGGACTGCTCTCCTGCTCCCTGTTTGCTTTTGATGGTTTGGATATTTCCTAAAACACCTGAAATAACTCCAATATGCAAGATGCATGCAAAACCAATGCAAAGACTACCTAAATATGCATATTATGCAAAAGAGACTGAAAACAATAACAATGAGTTAAGGGAACAAAATGAATGAGAAATGCATGATGAGAGAGTGTAAAATATACATATATCAGCGTTAAAGGATAAAAGATGGAGAGGAGCGATGTCAGATGAAATTGATGCATTTGCTCGGAATGGCACAATGGACCTGGTTCCTCGACAACCACATCACAATGTGATTGGCTGTAAGTGGCTTTACAAAAAACAAATTTCATTCAAATGGAACTCATCACAGGTGCAAAGCTCGCTTAGTCGCCAAGGGTTACAGTCAATAATATGGTCGAGATTATACTGACACATTCAGTCCTGTCATAAAATCCACCACCATTCGCATGGTCCTTGAAATTGCAGTCTCCAAGGCATGGCCAATACAACAGCTTGATGTTAACAATGCCTTTCTTCAGGGCACACTTAATGAAGAGGTTGACATGGAACAGCCTCCAGGATTCATCGACTCGGACAAACCATCTCATGTCTGCAGGCTTCGCAAAGCGATCTATGGTCTCAAGGAGGCTCCTCGGGCCTGGTACACTGAGCTGAAAACATTCTTAATAAGCATTGGATTCAATAACTCTCTCTCGGATACTTCTCTGTTTGTTCTTAAGCAAGGTCCACACTACATCTATTTATTGGTGTATGTAGATGATATTTTGGTTACAGGAAGCAGCAAAGAAGGGATCACCAAGATACTCACACTACTCGCAGATAGGTTCTCCGTCAAAGACCTGAAAGATTTAAATTATTTTCTTGGTCTCGAAGCATATCGGACGGATCAAGGTCTACACTTATGTCAACGGAAGTATATTGTAGATCTCCTTCATCGATATAATATGCAAAATGCTAAACCGGTAAGCACACCTATGGCATCTCACCCGAAGCTGTCCTTAACCTCCAGTGCTACTCTCAAGGATCCGACTAGTTATCGCAAACTCGTGGGAAGTTTACAGTACTTAGCATTTACGACGTTGGACATCGCTTATGTCGTAAATCATCTGTCACAATTTATGCATCAACCCACTGAAGAACACTTGCAAGCAGCCAAGAGGATACTTCGATACCTGGCTGGAACTCCCACGCATGGCATCTTCTTCTTTGCCAATAATCCGCTCGGTATTCATGCCTTCTCGGACGCTGACTGGGCTGGAGACTCGGACAACTACACGTCCACCAATGCATACATCATCTACATTGGTAGCCATCCTGTTTCGTGGACTGCAAAGAAACAACGCGGAGTTGCTCGTTCCTCCACAGAAGCAGAGTATCGAGTTGTGGCAAATACTGCAGCCGAAATAAGTTGGGCCTGTAATGTTCTCACCGAGCTTGGCATCACCTTACCTACAAAACCGGTTGTCTACTGTGATAATATAGGTACCACATTCCTCTGTTCCAATCCAGTTTTCCACTCTCGGATGAAACACATTGTTGTTGATTATCACTTCATTCGTGGTCAGATACAACAAGGTGCCCTACGGGTTGCTCACGTTCACACCAAAGATCAGCTTGCCGATACATTAACCAAGCCACTTCCTCGTCCACGGTTCTTAGAATTACGAGACAAGATTGGAGTAGCTGAAGCTCCTCCATCTTGAGGGGGCATGTAAGAGATATGAAAAGGATTCTCCTTTATTACTGAATATTTGATTTGTAACATATTAGGAACATTCTTATTATACTTAACCTAGAGGCTACTCCTCTGTTCATGTATAAATATGTATTCTACTCTTTGTAATAATAGAGAAGATATTCAATTAACAATCATGATCTTTTTATTTAAGTTACAAAAACGAAAAAAAAGATTCGTAATACGTTTGTTTTTGTGCACACTCATATAACAAATTAAATATTAAATATATATAGTTTTATTTATACAAATATCTATTGAAAAAAAAAAAAACAAGATAGCTTTCCTTGAAATCACATCAAAGATATTCATAAATTATCTGGCTCCAGGGGCAAACTCTGAAGCAGAAGAGAGACTATAGTCAACAGAAGCCATAGAGTACATCTCTTCACTACCTTGTCTCCTTGCATTTTCAAATGCTACACACTCGTTTAGCTCCATCACAACGTGTGCCATTGTTGGTCTCCTGTTCGAAGACGGGTTCACACAAGCCAGAGCCAGCTCCACAACCTTCCACGCACCATTTGTATCAAAGTCCCCCATCAGTTTCGGGTCAACGATGCTCTTGATGTCTCCTTTAGTGAGCATGAACCCAACCCATTCGTTGATGTGAGGTCTTTCTCGCATTTTATTTATCACAGGCTGGTTTGTGACTATCTCTAATAGCACTACACCGAAGCTGTATACATCACTCTTCTCACTTAGCCAATTTGTTTTGTAGTACCTGAAAGGTTATCAAAGGAATATAAGAATTCAGATTCTTATTTAGCCACAACTTTGGAATTTCATTGTTCTACTCACTCAGGGTCTAGGTAACCAGGTGTTCCTGCAACCACTGTCGAGACATGACACTCGCCATCAATTGGAAAAGATCTCGATAGTCCAAAGTCGGCTAGTTTTGCTCCACACCGTTCATTCAATAAGATATTAGTAGTTTTAACATCTCTATGGACCATAGGAGGCCTACATCCATTGTGTAGATACTCCAGTCCTGTTACAAATGATTTTTTTATTTTTGTCAATTTTGCGTTTAGAGACATCATACACAGAATATCAAGAAACAATATTTTCTTGTCATGAATCAGACAATGGTAAGAAAATAAGTAAGTATTTGTGTTCACCTTGTGCAGCCTCCACAGCTATTTGCATCCTGTTTTCCCAGGTAAGGACATTGCCACCACGTTTTCCTATACCGAGTTTTAAATGCTTTTAAAATGTGGCAAGAGATGGACTGGACTAAATCATATCTAGTCTTTTAAGTGCTTTACCTGACATATTCTCCCTCAAGTCTCCGTTCGCCATGTATTCGTAAATCAAAGCCAAGTTATCTCCATCATCACAGTAACCCACAAGTCCCACCAAATGCCTATGGTGAACTCTTAAAAGAAGTTCAACCTAAGAAAAATAACAAATTGACCATTCATGATTAAGGAACAGATCATTAAACTGGACTAACCGATCCATTTCTTGTTTAAGTACCTCTGCTTTGAACTCCTTGTATCCTTGAGCTGATGAATGAGAGAGCATTTTAACAGCTACTTGAGCATCATCCAAGTTTCCATGATACACTGTTCCAAACCCTCCTTTACCAAGAACTCTCTCAAAGTTATTAGTCATCTTAAGTACCTCTGGATACGTGATCTTACGTTCCTTTGTCATGATTGATGGATTGGATGATCTTGTCTCACTTTTAACTATACCAGAAGCGACTGATGGAGGTCCAGGAGCTGTAAAACACACCAAAATATTTTAAATGAATAGAGAAAAAAACTAGAAAAGTTTTCATTATCCATCAAAGAGCTGGTGGTGATTTATATATACCTTTAGTATTTTTTGCACTTTTCCTTTTAATGACGAAATATATAGCAAAAATAACTAGAAGAGCGAACACGCCAGCCACGGACGCTGCGATAGCAACCACTGGAACCTTTTTACTCTCTTTTTTGGGATTCAGATTCTGGTTTTCACCCAAGCTGTGGTCAGTAGAAGTGATGGAAAACCGGAAAAAGGAAAGTAAAAGATTAGATAAGTTTAGTGTGCCACTACATTAGAAATGTTGAAGAGTGTATGATCATCTTACATTAGTGTTAATGAGTTACTGTTTACCCTTTCTTGAAGAGAGTCTGGAATTGCTGTGAGATTAAGCCTCGGGTTCCCGCTTAAGTTTCTGTGAATGAAAAAGACTGATTCTTTTAAAGCAGAACAAAAACAGAAGCTAGAGGGTTGTGAAAGAAAAAGCTCACATGAGTTTCAACAACTTCATATCAGCAAAAAACGCTGGAATCTCTCCTGATAAATCGTTATTTGATAAATCTCTGTCCATTAATCAGAGAAAAGCAAAGTTTTTTGCAGAGTTTAGTACATACTACATACTCCTATAGCAATAAAGCATACTAACATTTATTGATGTTATAATTCGGATGCTTACAGTACTGTCAACTGTGTTAGCTTGGATATGTCTGATGTTATGGAACCCGTCAACTCGCTCGCATTCAAGTTCCTAATGTTTGTGAGACAAAAAAAAAAAAGTATTTCCATAATCGTTAGAATATGTGAAAGCACCAAAACCAGAGAACATTGTGATGAAGAATTAATACAGAACATACAAAGATATGATCCGTGATGCCTCAGAGTCCGGATAACTGCAGTTTACACCTTCCCACAGATAAATCTGAGGAGCACATGGATCTCCTTGCCAGCTTATCTTTTTGCTCAAACCATATGTTTCCTTGATGTTCATCATAGCAGTAACTGATCAATCACATTCAAAACTCATCTCACAAACCAAATAAAAGTTTTAAAAGACAAGAATGGCATATATAAGAACACGTTATACTTACCTTCATCTTTGTTTGTCTCTAGCTGTAGAAGGTCTACAACTGTATAAATCTCGAGGGCATTGAGAAGAGGAGGAAGAGTGGAGTTACCCGTCATTGCGAAAGTGAAATTAAATATCCCATTTGAAGAACTCACAGCCTTTGGATTGGAGAATATCGAAATGCTGAGTTTGGATGGTCTCAAATAGCTGTACCAACGTATGCCTTCATTGTAAGTAATGTTGAATTCTCTAATGTCACTAGCTTTTAGATTCTGAACTTCGGCGAAATGCATGTATATATATGATTGTGCAGTGATGTCATCAAGCTCCCACCATAAGTGCCATGGTTGACTAGCATTTTTAGGGACAGCAGCAGTCTTCATCACGGATTGAGGCACATCGTAGATGTTACTTGTATCGACCGGTAGGTCTGTGCTTATTGAGACGGTTTCGTTATCTGTGTATGAATTCCATACTCGGTCATGTATGTCTTCATCATACCTGAAGAGATGGTCCTATTTAGTTAACTCAAGAAAAAAAAAACACACAAAGAGCAACTTTATTGTTGCCTAAAAATATTATTAGTTATTACCTGATGAAAGATGAAGAAGTGGATGGAAAGTATACTCTGGCGAACAACGTCAATGATCCGCTTTGGGTGGCATAAGTTTCATTGTTCAATGGACGAAACTCCAGGGACGAAATGAATGGTGTCGTCGGTCCAGTTTTAACAAGACAAACTTGAAGACTATTTTGTGGTATGACATGGATTATCTCATGCATAGAAGTATTTGTAACTCCTCGTATTTTAACAGAAGACCATTTATTAGGACCGATATGAAGATCAAAGCTTGGTAACTGATTCAGACCGTCGTAGTTCCCATAGACAAAGGTTCCTCTAATCAAATATTTGCGACTTGCCGTGAGGTTGACGTTATAACAGTTTCTTTGACCTACAGGGAAGCTTCTCAAGGCCCAAACTTGTTGCTGAAAGAGAGTCTTGTATGCATCATTGATTTTTCCAACCAATCCACTGTCGATGTAATCCGCGTCTGATTTGTACGTAATATTCGTGGACCTCTCCACATAAGTAGTTTCCTTAGGCACCAACCCACAATCCAAGCTGATGAATCCTGTTCATGATCAACACCAAGAAATATAAATCATCAAGAGAGAACACTTTTCATGTTTTAATTATGTGCAAAACAGAGTAATCCAAAAAAACATCGTCATGTTCTCATGAACCTGCTTGATTTTGAGCTTCGACTGATCTCAAAACGGTAAAAGCTATGATCAAAAGAAGCAAAAACCAATGAAGAGTCTTCATATTTTTTGGGTAGGTGGTCTGGTTCAGAGGCTATTATTATTCATTGTTCATTTCTGTTAATGGGCAAAAAGGCTGAAGATGATATAATATTGGTCAATTCATGCTAAAAGTCTTTTTAAAATTAGATTATTCAGGTGAATATAACAATACCCTTACATGCCTACGACATTCTTTCAGGTCACAGGCGTGGGAAGGTTCAAATTCTATCTACTAAGATTAAATGAAATATGAAATCAAATATATAAAACGATACGAAAAATCAAACAAAACAATATTGCAAAGTTAAAAATAAACAAAGGGAGAACAAGTAAAACGAGCCACTTGCAGTTGGAGAGAGTCTTATACTTATATTTTCGTTTAGCCAAAATCAATCCACAAATGACAAAAGTTAGTAGTGGTCCGAAACTCTCTTATATGCCCTTCAGAGACTAGATCACCACACCGTTGACTAAGTCAACTCATAGTAAGACGTTGTAATTTCCAGATATGAGACGTGCATTAAACCGCAACCATAGAATGATCTTACGTGCTCGTTGACGTTGACTTTTGTATGGCATTGGTTGATATGTCGTCTCTTTGTGTCATTTTGGTTCTGGATGGATTCTCAAAAGTCAACGATCATAAGGCTTTGTAGTGTCTCTTGTAAGTTGTAATTATAAGGGACATGTACAACTAAACGTATTACGTATGGATAAATCAGTACAACCTCCAATGATATTAGTTAGACGTTGACTTCTAATTTGTAGGGATCCGAAAATGAGCCTTCACTAGTTGTGTGGTCGATGAATTCAATACTTCATTTTTGAATAAAAACTCTTAAACAAATATATATATATATATGTCTATATAGTTTATCAGGAAAGAAATATTTTTTAAAGAATATTTACTGAAGATGGAGCATAGAGGTAAGTAGGTTAGAAAAAAAAGTAAGAAAGAGAAAAAAATAAATCTCACAACTGAGAGATTTTGAGAACTTTTCTAAAAATTCATTTTACACATGTAGTTGTATAATTATATTGATTTTTGATTTTATTTATAATTTAAATTTTAAATCAATATAAAATTATATTAAAAATTTTAAAATAATATATTTGAGAGACTAAAATGAGTTCTCTCCACTAGAAATGCTCTTACATTCATTTTGATTTGTGTCAAGCTGCAAAATGTTTAAGCCTATGTCTCAGAATGTTTAAGCCTTTATATGCCTCGAGGCCGTTCATAAGTAAGGATAATTGAGTTACCTATAAAGAAGCACTCATATAGAAAACTTAGTTTTATACAAAGGAATAGAATGTTCATTGTGTCTTTAAAACATTGGGAATTCACAATGGAAAATAGCTTTCCATGAAATCACATCAACAATATTCTCAAGCGCTGCATCATCAAATCATCTGGCTCGAGGGGAAAATTCAGAAGCAGAAGTGTGACTAAAATCAACAGAACGTCTTGTGTACATATCTTCACTACCTTGTCGCCTGGCATTTTCTAAGGCCACACATTCGTTTAGCTCCATCACAACGTGTGCCATTGTTGGTCTCCGTTTCGAAGACGGATTCACACATGCCATAGCCAGCTCTACAATCTTCCACGCACCATTTGTGTCATAGTCCCCCATCAGTTTTGGGTCAACGATGCTCTTTAGGTCTCCATTAGTGAGCATGAACCCAACCCATTCACTGATATGAGGTATCTCTCGGGTTTTATCTATCACAGGTTGGTTTGTGACTATCTCTAATAGCACTACGCCAAAGCTGTATACGTCACTCTTCTCGCTTAGCCAGTTTGTTTTGTAATACCTGATAGAGTGTGGAAGTATTATACTAACATTCTTAATTACTCTTTTGAGCTACACAACAAAAATAAGCGATTGTAATTGATTGATTCACTCACTCAGGGTCTAGGTAACCAGGTGTGCCCGCAACCACAGTTGAGACATGGCATTCGCCATCGATTGGAAAAGATCTAGAGAGCCCAAAGTCGGCTAGCTTTGCTCCAGACTGCTCATTCAATAAGATATTGGTACTTTTAACATCTCTATGGACCATAAGAGGCCTACATCCATTGTGAAGATACTCCAATCCTATTAAAAAATTTTGTTGGGTTTGTAACAATTAGTTTTTCTATCATACAACCAAACATAGATTGTTGTTCAATGAAGAGAAAACAAGTCAAGATTATGTTCACCTTGTGCTGCCTCTACAGCTATTTTCATCCTATTTCCCCAGGTTAGGACACGTCCACCGCGTTTTCCTGTATCAAATGTTTTTGAGAGTTGGATTCTACTAAATTAAAGTCTCTTACTTAAAGTCTTACCTAACATATTCTCCCTTAGGTCTCCATTAGCCATATATTCATAGATCAGAGCCAAGTTATCACCATCATCACAGTAACCCACAAGTCCCACCAAATATCTATGGTGAACTCTTAAAAGAAGCTCCACCTAAGAAAGATAGAGAAATGACCATTTCATAACTGAGAACTTAATGCAATAAAAGAAAAGAACCAAACTGATCCTTTTATAGATAAAGTACCTCTGCTTTGAACTCTTTATAACCTTGAGCTGATGAATGAGAGAGCATTTTCACAGCTACTTGAGCATCATCAAAGTTGCCATGATACACTGTTCCAAAGCCTCCTTTACCAAGAACTCTTTCGAAGTTATTAGTCATATTCAATACCTCGGGGTATGTAATTCTACGTTCCTTTGTTACAATTGATGGATTGAATGATGGTGTCTCATTTTCAACTATAACGGTAGGGACTGATGTTGGTCCTGAAGCTGTAAAATCGCACAAAAATGTGTAAAATGAATAGAGAAAACTTTTCATATTTCATTAATCATTAGTACCGGTGGTGATTCATACCCTTAGCATGTTTCTCGTATTTCCTTTTAAGGACGAAAAAGATGGCCAATATAACTAGCAGAGCGAATACGCCAGCCACTGAAGCTACGATAACAACCATTGGAACCTTTTTACTCTTGCCATTGTGGGTTACGGTTACAGCTTTACTCAAACTGTAACCAGTAAAAGTGATGGAAAACCGGAAAAAAAAATACATGGAGGCATGAAGTTTATTATAACATGCAAAGCATTTTGACAGGAAATTTAATATAATTTAAATCACTCAAAACTAAGTTTTAAGATTGATTCAAGTGAAATATAAAACATAATACATTAGTGTTAAAGATTTGCTATTTATTCTTTGTTGAAGAGAGTCTGGAATTGTGCTATCGAGACCAAGATTTCCACTTAAGTTTCTGCAAATGAAAAAGTTGAAGCTTTCAGAACATAAGACAAACGAATAAAAGCAAAGGGTGTTGATAAAAAAAAAAGCTCACAAGAGTTTCAACAACTTCATATCAGCAAAAAAAGCTGGAATCTCTCCTGATAAATCGTTTTTTGATAAATCTCTGTCCATTGAGAGAGAAAGAAAAAGTTTGTACAGAGAAATAAATGAAAGCATTTCGAATATTATTAACCTCATCGGTGTGACACTTACAGCTCGATCAACTCTGTTAGCTTGGATATTTCAGGTGTTATGGAACCGGTCAGCTTGTTTTCTGCCAAGTTCCTATAATGTAATGTTGTCAAACAGTGAAGTCATTATAAGAGTTAGAAAATGCGAAACCTTGAAATAGAAATAACCATGAGATGAAGAATACAGAACATACAAGGATATGATCCGAGGTGGCTCAGAGTCTGGATAACTGCAGTTTAAACCTTCCCACCGATAAGACTGAGGAATACATGGATCTCCTTGCCAGCTAACCTTTTTGCTCAAGTCATACGTTGTCTTAATGTTTACCATAGCAGAAACTGATTCAAAAACCAGACAGTTAAACAATAGAAAACTATGGTAAAATAATGGGTTAAGAACATGGTTAATCTACCTTCATCTTGATCTGTCTCCAGTTCTAGAAGGTCTAAGGCTTTATAAATCTCGAGACCATTGAGAAGAGGAGGAAGAGTTGAGTTACCGGTCATCGTGAGAGAGAAACTGAAATTCCCATCCGGAGAACTCATAGCTGTTTGACTGAATAAAGTTGTTATCTCGAGCTTTTCAGGCCTAAAATAGGAGTACACATTCTTGCCACCATTATAAGTAATGTTGAATTCTCTGATCTCACCATCCTTAAGAGTCTGGATTTCAGCGAAATGCATGTATACATATGATTGTGCAGTGATGTTGTCAAGAGTCCAATCAAAGCTCAGAGGCTGACTAGCATTTGCAGGTACAGCGGCAGTCTTTGCCACAGCTTGTGGCACATCATAGAGGTTACCTGTATCGACCAAAAGGTCTGTGCTTATGGGCACCGATTCGTTATGTAAGTGTCGAATCCAGATTCGATCATGGAAATCCTCATCATACCTTAAAAAACGAGGAAAAGCCACAGGACTCAAATTTGTTAGCTCAAAAGTCAAAATCACAAAACAAAACAAGATGTTGTTTGTAGCTTTTTCCACGTGGTTGTTGCATTTGGATACAAATTTTTCATCCTAAGATATCAACTGCATATAAGCAAACGCAAAGGGCTAAATTACAATTTGAAAAAGAGTTTTCTTTACCTAACGAACGATGGAGTGGGTGAAAAGAAAACTCTTGCGAACCCAATCAGCGATCCACTTTGCGTGAGGTAAGTATTATTGTTCAATGGACGAAGTTCCAGTGACGAAATAAACGGTGTCGTTTCACCTGTCTTAACAAGACAAATTTGAAGACGGTCTTGTGTTAAGACATGGATCATCTCGTGGATGGCACTACCGTTTCCTATTCCATCCATTTTAATAGAAGTCCATTTGTTTGGACCAATGTGAATGTCAAACTTGGGGATTTGATTTAGGCCATCGTAATTCCCATATATAAAGGTTCCTCTGATCAGATATTTACTCTTAGCGGTAAGGTTGAAGTTGTAACAGTTTCTTTTACCGTCAGGGAAACTTCTTAAGGTCCAAGCCTGTTGCTGAAGCAACGGTTTATACTCATCCCTGATCCTCCCGACCAATCCACTATCGATATAATTTGCATCTGATTTGTACGTTATATTTGTCGTCTTCTCCGTAAAAGTTGTGCTTTTAGGGACTAACCCACAAGCCAAACTGATGAATTCTGTTCATGCATGATCAACACCATAAATAACAATATTAAAGAAAATAAATCCATAGGGTTTCCTAATATCTAAATAGGAATCAAAGAAGGAAATAGCTGTAGGAACCTGATTGATCTTGAGCTTGAACTGATTCAAAAATGCCATTAGCTATGGTCAAGAAGAGCAAAAACCCATGAATAGACTTCATGTTTTGTTTTTTTTTTCGAAGTGGATGCTATGATTAATCAGAGGAGGTTATGATTCATCGTTCATTGTTCTTGATTGGCAAATATTGAGATACACATTATATTGGTCAACTGATTTGGCTCTCCATAGGTTGTAAGCTTTGTGCTAAGTCTTCATTCTTCAGTATTAGATTATTATATTCAGGTGGTTATTACAGTAAAAGTTACGTGTCTACGACATTCTTTCTGTTTTCAGGCGTTGGAGGGTGCCCAAATCGTATTTTATTGGGTAGGACGTTAAAAATTTGAAATCTAGCTAGTATTATCTATATCACCATTTATTTTGAAAACTAGTGAGTTTACTGTTAACGAGTTTACTTATTCTTAAATGTTACCAAGATTCAAGGCGTCCCTTATACCACAGACTACTAATACCATACATATCAATTTCTTGGATTCCAAGAATGTTAAACATAATAGAGACTAATACTTTTTAGGTAAATTTACAGAGCTATCTTATACATTTTCAATATGAACAGTAGATTTTTATAAAAGACAATAGCTTTAGCTTCACATCACATACAAGATTTTTCAATTTACCTTGCTCTAGGAGCAAAATCAGAAAAAGAGGATGGACTGAACTCAACAGAATCCTTTGTGTACGTCTCTTGACTACCCTGTTTCCTTTCTATCTCGAAAGCCAGACATTCGTTTAGCTCCATCACCACGTGTGGCATCGTCGGTCTACGGCTTGAAGACGGGTTTACACATGCTAGAGCCAACTCTACGACCTTCCAAACACCGTTTGTTTCATAGTCATCCATCAGTTTTGGGTCAACAATACTCCTGATGTCCCCATTGGTGAGCATGGATCCAACCCATTCTGTAATGTGAGGTCTCTCTCTGGTTTTATCTGTCACAGGCTGGTTTGTGACTAATTCTAATAGCACTACACCAAAACTGTATACGTCACTCTTCTCGCTTAACCAGTTTGTTCTATAATACCTGAAAAATCATACAAGAGAGAGAGAGATATTACAATTCACAATTCTTCATTACTAATTTTAGTATAACGAAAATGATTCGTTCACTCACTCAGGGTCGAGGTAACCAGGTGTTCCTGCAACGACGGTCATAACATGAGATTCACCATCAACCGGAAAAGATCTCGAGAGTCCAAAATCGGCTAGTTTTGCTTGAGACCGCTCATTCAGTAAGATGTTAGTTGGTTTCACATCTCTATGAACCATAGGAGGTCTACATCCATTGTGAAGATATTCCAATCCTGTTACAAATGGTTATTGTTTATGTCAATCTTGCTTTTAAGACAACCAGATAAGAAGATAAGTTGTGTCATGAAAAGAAAATAAGTCATAATTTTGTTCACCTTGTGCTGCCTCTACAGCTATTTGCATTCTTGTTTCCCAGCTTAGAACATTGACACTAAGTTTTCCTGTACCGAGATTTAAATGTTTAAGAATGTGGAAGGAGATAAATTTTACTAAATAAGAGTCTTTTATGTTAAAGTGTTTACCTGACATATTCTCCCTCAAGTCTCCGTTTGCCATGTATTCGTAAATCAAAGCCAAGTTATCTCCATCATCACAGTAACCCACAAGCCCCACCAAATGTCTGTGATGAACTCTCAAAAGAAGCTCGACCTGATGAAGATAACAAAGTGACCCTTTCATGATTGCGAAACTTAATGCCAATTTAAAAATAAATTGGACTAACCGATCCATTTCTTGATAAAGTACCTCTGCTTTGAACTCCTTATACCCTTGAGCTGATGAATGAGAGAGCATTTTCACAGCTACTTGAGTATCATCCAAGTTTCCATAATAGACTGTTCCAAACCCTCCTTTACCAAGAACTCTCTCAAAGTTTTTAGTCATCTTTAGTACCTCGGAATAAGTGAACTTGCGTTCCTTCGTTATGATTGATGAACCGGATGATCTTGTCTCACTTTTAACCGTACCGGTAGTGACTGATACGGGTATTAAAGCTGTAAATGCCAAACGAAGTGAATAAAAATCTAACAACGTTTCATTTTCATTAGTCTTCAAGACTAGTCATACCTTCATTAGTTTTCCGTTTTTTCCTTATGACGACAAAAACAATAGCCAAGATAAGTAGCAGAGCAAACACACTAGCCACTGATGCTGCGATAGCAACCACAGTTTTACTACTTTTTCCTGTTCCATCTCTACTGCAATCAGTAAAGGTGATGTGAAATGAAAAAAAAAAAGAAGGTTAGACACTATATGTAGACACTGTTGCACATGAGTCAAAACTACTTTTTCTGCCATTAAAAAAGGTTGAGAATGAATCCATTAAAATATGAAAATTGAAAACCTTACATTAGTATTAAAGATTTATTATCTATCTTTCGTTGAAGAGGCTCTGGAACTGAGCGACTAAGTTTCATGTTCCCGCTTAAGTTTCTGCAAATGAAACGACACTGAATCTTTCAGAACAGCACACAAAGAGTAGAGCAAGCGAGAACCAAGTTACGCATAAGTCAATAAAAAGCTCACATGAGTGTCAGCTTCATATTAGCAAAAAACTCTGGAATCTCTCCTGATAAATCATTGTTTGATAAATCTCTGCGCATTAAACAGAAAATTCAATTTATGTTTTAAGCAGAGTCAATATACTTTTAAGTTTGGATGCTTACAGTACTGTCAACTGTGTTAGCTTGGATATACCAAATGTTATTGTACCAGTCAAATTGTTTCCACTCAAGTTCCTAATAGATAATCCAAAAGTTAGAACTTGTGATAAACCCGAAACTAAAGAAATAGCGATGAACAAGCAAAACATACAAGGATATGATCCGCGGTGGCTCAGAGACAGGATAATTGCAGTTTAAACCTTCCCATCGATATAAATTAGGAGCACACGGATCTCCTTGCCAACTAGATCTTTTATTCATCAATCCATATGTTGTCTTGATGTCCATCATAGCAGAAACTGATCAATCAGACGATGTTATAAAAATAAAAATACAGAAATATCTTTTGGTAGAAGAATGGGTTCAAGAACTTACCTTCATCTTGGTCTGTCTCTTGCTGTTCAATGTTAAGGACTTTATAAATCTCGAGACCGTTGATGAGTGGAGGAAGAGTAGAATTACCGGTCATTGTGAAAGTGAAATTGAACTTCCCATCAGGAGAACTCACAGCTCCTGGATTGAATATAGTTGTTATACTGAACTTTGGAGGCCTAAAATAGGAGTACCAGTTTCGGCCACCATTAAAAGTAATGTTGAATTCTCTAGTCGCATTAGCTTCATCAAGATTCTCGATTTCAGCGAAATGCATGTATATATAGGACTGTGCAGTGATGTCGTCGAGAGTCCAATCGATGGTCAGAGGCTGAGTAGCATTTGCAGGGACAGCAGCAGTTTTCGCCACAGGTTGAGGAACATTGTAAAAGTTACTTGTATCAACCGAGGCTTCCGTGCTTATCACGGAAGTTTTGTTATCTAAGAATGGAGTCCAAGTTCGGTCATGGACGTCCTCATCATACCTAAGAAGGAGGCTCCTTAATTAGTCCTTTTTGTTAACCTAAAACCAAAGAGCAAAACAAGAAATTTACAAAAACCTTACCTGACGAACGATGGAGTGGGTGAAAAGAAAACTCTTGCGAACGCAATCAGCGATCCACTTTGTGTGACGTATGTGTTATTACTCAAAGGACGAAGTTCCAAGGACGAAATAAACGGTGTTGTTTCCCCTGTCTTAACAAGACAAACTTGAAGACGGTCTTGTGTTAAGACATGGATCAACTCGTGGATTGAACCATTTGTCACTCCTTGGGTTGAAACCGAAGTCCATTTGTTAGGACCAATGTGAAGATCAAAGCTCGGGAGTTGATTCAAACCGTCGTAATTCCCATAGATAAAGGTTGCTCTGATTAGATATTTGCGCTTCACGGTGAGGGTGAAGTTGTAACAGTTTCTTTGACCCTTAGGGAAGCTTCTCAAGGACCAAGTCTGTTGCTGAAACTGTGCCCTGTAGATCTCGTTGATCTTCCCGGGCGATCCACTGTCGATGTAATCTTTGTCTGATCTGTATGTTATATTCGTCGACTTCTCCACATACGTTCTGTCCTTAGGTACCAAACCACAATCTAAGCTGATGAATCCTGTTCATGGACAAAGAAACGAACTTAAAAGAGAGTTTCTTAATCTGCTTAGTAATCAAGCTTTCATGAAAACAGAGGAGAATAAGAAAACAAAAAGAGCAGAGTAAAGAACCTGATTGATCTTGAGCTTGAACCACCAATTCAAAAATGTCAAAAGCTAAGATCAAGAAGGGCAAAAAGCCATGAAGAAACTTCATGTTTTTTTGGGGGTGATATGTGCTTTTCTGATTCAGAGAGGACTATACATTGTTCATCAATTGTAATTTGGTCTTGATGGGCAAAGATTGACCTAAACAAAGTATTGGTCAACTAAGATGGCTAAGTCTTGTTCAACATTAGATTTATTCTGGTGATTGTAACATTACTCTTATTTTTGCCTACGAAATTTTGTGTGCGTTGTGGAAATGTTCAAACTAAGCATTGGTGGCAAATATATAAACAAAGAAAAAAAAAAGTGGAAACAAACGAAGTAAATAAAGAAACAGAAATAAACAAAGTGAGTTGCAGAGTCATGCCCTACCAAAATAATACAATGACAAAATAAATTAATAATGCATCACATCAACCAATTTTGGCTAATTTCGATACCATTCTATTTATTTTATTTGATGAACATTTTGAAATCTTCATCAGAATTAATAGAATTACAAATAACTTAATTTCTCTAATAAACTATAAACAATTAAGGAAAATTAGAAATTTTTGATTCATTTTTTTTAACTACGACCGGTTCAAACCTTTTAATTCATATTTTCAAACACAATTAGTTTAATGGATGGAGGCCTTAGATTTTGGAGAAATTGTCACGTTTAATTACAAACCTAGGGTTGTTCAAAAAAAAAAAAAATTACAAGCCTATTAGATGTTTTTCAAGTTACGATTAATAAATTTGTGTATTAGACTAGAACCTCACTAGTAATATAAATCAATAGGTTTACGATGTAGAGTTGAAGAGGCTCTAGAATCAGATCTGAAAACATTATAGTCAAGTCAACTTACGTATAAGGAATAGCTGTACTGTAAATTCCATTGAAAGAAACACAAAAAGTTTTATTTTTTTTCTTTCTTAAAAGGTGAAGTGAATAAATTTTACCAAGCGTTGATAGCTCAATTAGTAAAGATTTTCTGGCGAAGTCGAGAGGTGGCGAAGTCGAGAGGTCGCCGGTTTGAGGAGATGTACGGGAACCTTTTAGTAGTAAAAAAAAAAACGAAGAGTGAATGAAGTTTTGGAAATGAACAAGTTAACTAAGGTAATTCTGGATTTATGACCTCGTGGTCGCTGCCGATAGTAATATTCCTTGAAATTACAAAGCGTTGACTTCCGTGATATATTTGTTAGTATATGGATTTGATGCGTGAGTTGACTTGTTCTTGAATCAAAACATCAAATAATTGTAGCTATATTGTTATCAAGATTCAAAGCATGCATCTTACGTGATATGTATATGTATACAGAATACCTTTGACCAAAAAAAAAAAAAAGATATATCTATACCTTCGACTCCAATCATAACTAAAACTAAAAAGCCCATATACAGGAAATGAGTGGGTATCTTCTCAATTTGCTTCGTCTCTTCTCTCCCACGACCGAGCACACTCGGTGTCTTCCGGCGGAGCAGATATAGCCACGAGAAGAACGGACATGACTGGTTGGTCATTGATACAGCATCATGCAAATGCAACAATGCCTCTGTGAATCATCGACTTTGGAACATGGATACTGGATACATTGCCAAAGAAACCCTATTTTATTCTCCTTTTCCTAGGAAAACTTTTGGTATTTAGAGAATTTTTAATTTTCCAAAAATGTTAGGTTTTAATTTCTGATATCTTATATAATATGAGAATGTTTTTCTCAACTTTTCCTAAGGAGATAGACACTTGATTTACTATATTTCTGACATCTGTATTTTTTTCTTTAGACATAATTAATTATAGTTTAGACCTAATTAACTATAGATCCACAAAACCAAAAAAACAAAAAAAACTCTTATGTAATATGAGAAAATGTTTCTCAACTTTTGCTAAGGAAATGACCACTTGGCTTACTATATTTCTGACACCTTTTTTTTTTTGGACATAATTAATTATAGTTTAGACCTAATTAACTACAGACCAATAAAATAAAATAAAAAAAACCATAAAAAAAAAAAAGGACCATCTACATTTCATTTCTGTCTTCTTTAATCAGAAACATATGCAGCCCCCACCCTCTCCCCCCCAAGAATCTAAAGCCACCTTATATCAGTCTATGGTTGGTTTCATCTCGGAACTATACCAACATTACGTAAAATTTATAAGTTTGAATTCTTGGGTTTAATTTCTGTGTTTAAATCTTATATAATTTTCACGGGCACAAACGAAATCAAATTTAAGTAAGATGGTGGATAGGTATTATTTAAGTAAATTAAAATTGGTTATATAAAATTAAAAATTTGAGCTTGCTTTCAAGAAAATTACATAAATTGTTAGATGATTTTGATCTAATTCTTATTTTGTTCGATTCACATTTATTATTTCAAACGTCATGGTATTTTTGAACTACATAAAATTTATAAGTTTTCATATTAGGAATTTCAGAATAAATTATGAACATAATCAGTTATGTTTTGATTTGAAATAATATCATCATTTTATGCATTGCCTTATACCCACTATTTTCCTCAATTTTCATTTTTGTTTATATTATTTCTCATTTTTAACTTATTATTTTGAAACACTTACCAATTTATGATCATTAATATTTGATTCCAATCTCTTATCCTTAGGCTCAAACATTCTATAAAGTTTAGTTTTCTAAAAACAACCTATTACCATACAAAAACATCCTCTTTATTGTGAAAACTAAAACATTTCCTTTCTATTCTATCCTCTATTCAATCTCCAACGTAGAACAAAACACCGGTAACAATAGTATCGTTATTCGGATCATCCGTTTTTGGGAAGTTCCTAACTTTAGAAGAAATATTATCTTACTAAGTCTTGAATATGTTTTCCAAAAATGTAAATTATTTTTACTATTGTTCATCTTTTGATGATTTATGCAATCATTTTAAAATATTTATATAAGAAAATAAATAATTTTATGTGTATTTATTTTAGAAGAATTTTAATATAATGATGTTGGGCGTCAAATTCTTAGAGTAAGAGTTGAAAGAAACCTTACTCTATTATACTATCTAATAATAAAGTAAAGTTTTCTTTTGAAAAGCTCCAAAAAATTGTCATTTAATGTTTTCTTCTTTCACAAGTGTCATTTTGTTTCTTTAATTTTTAGTGTAACAAATTTATTCAATTGAATTTACATACTAAAATATTTGCTTAACAAATATTTTGATGATTAAATAGTTTAAGAATATAAGATTATAATATATATATTTGGGTTGAATAGGATAATGTCGAGTAATAATTGGCTGTTTTTTCTCCACACTTTAATATAGTTAATTCAGATGATCTTGATATTACATTATTTTATTTCATTTTCATTCCATTTAAATTAAACTAAAGTATATTTTAATATCTAATATCTAAATAACTAAATGAGAATTGAATATATTTTTTGATAAAGAGATAAATTTATATATATATATATATATATTTTTTGGTTTAAAGAGAGAAGTGAGTATATATATTTAAATTCATGATTTGATTAGCTAAGATGCATGTTCATAGATCTATATTTATAATATATAACTCTTGAATATATATTTAAAACAATAGACAATTTTAGTTATTAATTCACAATAATGTATTTTTATAAACCTGACACATTTTTTATTAAATTTTCTATTCTATCTCATCAATCCCATATGTTGTACTTTTTTTTTTGTTCAAAAATCCCATATGTTGTACTAACTCTCATTTTTGTAACTTTCATATTATTTATAGTAATGCAATGAGTGATTAATAATAATATTTAGAAATATTATATATATAAGAAAATATATTAATATGTAATGATTGCATATTTGTAACTCTCACAAAGTTTATGTGACTCCTATAACAATGAAATACTCTCTATCTCTTTTTTAGTTGTCGTTTTAGGATTTCAATGAAAATGTTTGGTGAATATACCAGTTTTCTATCTGCTATTTTAAAGTTTTGACCAATGAGATATTTATAAAATATATTAATAAAAGGTAAAACAGATAATTTAGTAGTTTTTTTATATTTTTGTGAGAAAATCTTAAACGAAAAGTAAAAACCGGAGAAAGTATAAATTATATTTACCTAATTGATATAAAGATTAGTGCATTTATTATCCAATTTTATAACAAATTTTTCATACATTCTTAACTACAATTTCTCTTATAAATAGAAAGATACACATTTTACCAACATTCATATCTCAAATTTTACATAATATTTTTATTTAATTAATATTTTCAAAACTAATAATCTCCAAAATTACAAAAAAAAATATCCAATACCTAAATCCGTGCGTAGCACGGAGTGACTACTAGTATAATATATATATATTAGGATTTACCCTGTGGAATACCACAGGTTAATTTATTCTTAATTTTTTATTTAAAATTTAGATAAGTTTGTGTAGTTCTAGTTTTTTTTTAGTTTAATAAAAATGTTTTAGTGTTATATATACATGTATATATATATATATATTTTTGTTCTTTGAAGTTTTGTTTATAATAATGTTAGATTTTTAGAATAATTTACCAAAGATTATGAAAGAACTAAACTCAATCGAAGACCTTTCTTGTGGAATTGGTTTTGATTTCGTGTTTTATTAAATCTTTAGAATCAAAGTGTTTCTATCTTGAGGCTTCAAAAACTCTTGTGCGACCATTCATTCTACCATCATTATTCTTGAGGCTTCATTGTCTTTAAAACCCAAAATCAGTCCAACAATGTTTTTTTTCACAAGTTAAAAGAAAAAAAAAAAGTAAAAGAAGACAAACAACAACCTCAAGTTGTTGGTAACTTGATCTTAGACCAGCAA